>NC_044037.1:56843891-57157811 GCF_901765095.1 Microcaecilia unicolor
CATATTGAACCTGTTTTTCTTGTTCTTTCTGAACTGTCCGAGGTTGAATCCCTTTTCCACAGTCTTTCTATTTGAAAAACCCAATGGTTCACATTAGTTCTTGGTGATGTAGTGTATAATGAGGCAGAGGGATCAAAAACTTCCTCAGAGTCATTTCTGCTTCTCTTACTATTCCTTTCATGTAAGGGGCTATTATTAATTGTATTCTTAATAGGTCAATCTCTTAATATATTGACCATTTCCTTCATTCTAAAACCTACTTGCTTTTGACCTTTTGACTTCTCCTTTCTTTTATGCCATGGATAAACAACTCCAGCCTTATAATCGTTCTCATCCTACTTAAACTTATCATACTTCATGTGTTTTAACTCTCTTAAATCCTTTCATTTGCTTATTATAATCATCAAATAATTCAGTAATGCATGGATCTTTCAAAAAGTGTAGGAAGGGGGGGGGGGGTCACTAGACTACCAGAGATTAGGGGCTGGTAAAGAAAGCTGGTGTCTTGTCTTTTTAAGTTATCCCCCTCACTGTCAGGGAATCAAAGAAGAGGAAACTGTAGTCTGCAAATTATGCCAAACAAGCAGTCCTCAAAAAGCAGAATATGTCTTTTGGTATTGGAGAACTTTTATTCCAGTCAATTTAAAACATACAGAGCCCAAAATGATCATGTTTGGCCTTATCACCAGGTTGCATCGGGAGAAAACCAAAAAATATATATATACAGCAATGCACATTAAAACATGCACATTCTACTTGTAATAAAATGATAAAAAAATAATAAATAATTGAATGTATAACAAAATACAGTAATCCAGACAATCGCATAAATCCTTGTTCATAAAAGGATACAAAAACGAGGAGCAATCCTAGACAACTGCACACAAAGTAAGGGAACTATGTACCTGGGAGCAATTTCTGAAGTCCACTGCAGTGCCCCCTAGGGTGGCCAGTTGGTGTACTGGCATGTCAGGGGGACCAGTGCAGTACAAATGCTGGCTCCTCCCATGACCAAAGGGCTTGCATTTGGTCGTTTCTGAGATGGACGTCCTTGGTTTCCATTATCGCCGAAAATCAGAAACGACCAAGTCTAGGGATGACCAACTCCAGGAATAACCACATTTAAGGGTTTGGACATCCCTGACTCTATTTTCGAAATGAAACATGGACGTCTATCTTGTTTCAATAATATGGGTTTCCCCGCCCCTGGATCGGGACATTTTGCAAGGACATCCAAATCGAAACGTGGATGTCCCTTTCGAAAATGCCCCTCTAATCATAGACGTTATTCAAAAATACCATTTTGGAAGCCCAGTCCAGATGCATTTCACATATTTGCAAAGGTGGAAAGAAGAGAAAATGACAGCCAGCATGGTTAAAAGGTGAAGTAAAAGAGGCTAATACAGCCAAAAGATTGTCCTTCAAAGAATGGAAAAAGGATCCAAATGAAGAAAATAAGAAGAAATATAAACACTGGCAAATGATTAATAAAGAAGGCTAAAAGACAATATGAAGAGAAACTTGCCACAGAGGCTAAAACATACAGTAACAACTTTTTCAGGTACATCAGAAGCAGAAAGCCTGCGAGAGAATCCGTGTGACGTTAGATCACGAAGGAGCAAAAGGGGTGGTCAGGGAGGACAAGGCAATAGCAGAAAAACTGAATGAATTCTTTGCTTCTGTCTGTACCAGAAATGGTTTTCAAGAATGATGATGCGGTGGAACTGAAAAAAATCTCAGTGAACATGGGAGATGTACTGAGCCAAATTGACAAGTTAAAGAGTAGTGAATCACCTGGACCGGATGGCATACATCCAAGGGTACTCGAAGAACTCAAACTTGAAATTGCTGATCTGCTGTTAATAATATGTAATCTGTCTTTAAAATCGTCCATAGTACCTGAAGTCTGGAGGGTTGGCAATGTGATGCCGATTTTTAAAAAGGGTTCTAGGAGTGATCCGGGAAATTATAGACCGGTAAGCCTGACATCAGTGCCAGGCAAAATAGTGGAAACTATTATAAAAAATAAAATTACAGAACACATAGACAAACATGGTTTAATGAGACAGAGTCAGCATAGGTTCAGCCAAGGGAAGTCTTGCCTCACCAATTTGCTTCATCTCTGTAAAGGCGTAAATAAACATGTGAATAAAGGTGAGTCAGTTGATGTAGTATATCTAGATTTTCAGAAAACTTTTGATAAAGTTCCTCATGAGAGACTCCTGAAAAAATTAGAGTCATAGGATAAGAAGCAAAGTTCCGTTGTGAATTAGGACTTGGTTATTGGACAGAAAACAGAGGGTAAAATTAAATGGTCATTTCTCTCAATGGAGGAGGGTGAACAGTGGAGTGTCACAGGGATCTGTATTGGGACTGGTGCTATTTAACTTATTTATAAATTAAATGGAAATCAGAACAAGTGTAGTGATTACATTTGCAGATGATACAAAACTATTGTGAAATATTGCAGGAAGGCCTTAGGAAACTGGAAGACTGGGCATCCAAATAGCAGATGAAATTTAATGTGGATAAATTCAAGGTGATGCACATTGGAAAGAATAATCTGAATTATAGTTACCTGATGCTAGGGTCCACCTTGGAGGTCAGCACTCAAGAAAAAGATCTAAGTGTTGTTGTAGATAATATGCTGAAATCTGCTTAGTGTGCAGTGGCTAAAAAAGCAAACAAGATGCTAGGAATTATTAGGAAAGGGATGGTGAGTAATTCCAAAAATACTATAACGCCTTTGTATAACTCCATGGTACAACTGCACCTTGAGTATTGCATTCAGTTCTGGTTGCCATATCTCAAAAACAGATATAGCAGAATTAGAAAAGGTTCAAAAAAGAGCAATCAAAACGATAAAGGGAATGAAACTCATCTCCTATGAGGAAAGGCTTAAGAGGGTGTACTGCTATGGATTCACAGCCTGCTTCACTGACACAGACTACTCAATAATTACTGTGTATTCTTTTAGATTTGTATTAGATAAATGAGACTTTTATTAGAGGTGCTAAAATCTACAATGATTAAGATATATACAATGATTAGCTATATAAACAATCAATACATCACTGGTCTCTACAGGACTCAAGTACAAATCAATTTACAGATCCAGCTTCTCCTATATAAGCACACAACTATGGAACGCATTACCGAAAGCCATAAAGACAACCCAGGACCACCTCAACTTCCAGAAATCACTAAAGATCGATCTGTTCAAGAAGGCATACCCTACTGATCCAACTTAAGTGCGTAAACTCAGCAACACAACGAAACTAAAACTTGCAATGAACATTATATAACTATTCTTCTCTTGATTCTCTAATGTGTCTGTAACACATATATCTCATTCTCTATTACATCACTCTGTATTTGTTTCATCACTGGAGGTGGCTAACGCCTCACGGTACTATGTAAGCCACATTAAGCCTGCAAATAGGTGGGGAAATGTTGGGTACAAATGCAACAAATAAATAAATCTAAGCAATACTAAGGGGAAAGGGAAATGGGACTTGATATACCGCCTTTCTGAGGTTTTTGCAACTACATTCAAAGTGGTTCACATATATTCAGGTACTTATTTTGTACCAGGGGCAATGGAGGGTTAAGTGATTTGCCCAGAGTCACAAGGAGCTGCAGTGGGAATTAAACTCAGTTCCCCAGGATCAAAGTCCACTGCACTAACCACTAGGCTACTCCTCCACTAAGAGTTCTTAGACCAGGAAAAGGAGCAATAATACACTATACATACAACATCACTGGCCAGGAATTTCATGCCCTTATCATATCAGCCAGGAGGCCAGTAGCAGCAAAAGCCCAAAGTTTCCTTATGACCAGGAACAAGTCCTCTGCACAGTGCATCCACTCACAGATGAGCCTCCAAACTCTGCTGCAACAAGCCCCCACTTTTATTAAGCTTAGAACTCATGTTCAGAGCTAAGGAAAATTACAGAATGCTTCTCTGTCTAGGTAAACAAGCCATACTGTAGGAACATGGTCACATATTTTCCAAGTCCAGGTGACCAGGCTGAACTCCGAAAACAAGCATCATCATCCTCTTCACATACCAAATTAATTAGAGCTGTGTCTTATCTTCTGCATTCAAACTTATTTTTGTATTTACAAGGAAAGTTACTTTCAGTCAAAGGCAGAAGATTTCAAAGTGTATTATCGGACAAAGCAGGGTTGAAAAGCAATCCTTTACATCTTCCATTACAGAGGGTAGGGCTGCTTAGTTTGGAAAAGAGACGGATAAGGTGAGATATGATTGAGATCTACAAAATCCTGAGTGGTGTAGAATGAGTAGAAGTAAATCAATTTTTTTACTCTTTGCAAAAGTACAAAGTCTAGGGGACACCTAAGGAAGTTACATGGAAATACGTTTAAAACAAATAGGAGGAAATATGTTCTCACTCAACGAATAGTTAAGCTCTGTAACTCTTTGCCAGAGGATGCAGTAACAGCGGTTAGCGTATCTGGGTTTAAAAAAGATTTGAACAAATTCCTAGAGGAAAAGTCCATAGTCTGCTATTGAGACAGACATGGGAAAGCAACAGCTTGCCCTGTGATTGGTAGTATGGAATGTTGCTGCTAATTGGGTTTCTGCCAGGTACTTGTGACCTGGCTTGTCCACTGTTTGGAAAACAGGAAACTGGGCTAGATGGACCATTGGTCTGACCCAGTATGGCTACTCCTATGTTCTTATGTTCTCATAAGCAAACTTGTACCATTTTTTACCTTGTGGTACTTTCTTCATCTGGATTATTTGTCTACTTGTATTAATCTTAGAAACAGTGGCTATCAAACCTGGAGGCACCCCAGCCAGTCAGGTTGTCAGGATATCCACAATGAATATTCATGAATAGATTTGCATGCAATGGAGGCAGTGCATGCATATCTCTGTCATGAATATTCATTATGGATATCCTGAAAACTTAACTGCCTGGGGTGCCTCCAAGACCAGGTCTAAGAACCATAAGCAAAGCATGGATACCAGGATGATAGCCAACTAGGCAGTACTGACTTGTTTCAACCATGCAATCACATAACAGCAGTGGAACACTTTTAACCTACAGCATGCGATTTGTGATATCTTGAAGCAGACATGTCTGCCGAAACACAGCTGTTTTGTGTTATTGTTGGATAAAGCTTCTGTTTTCTTACTAACCTCGGGTCACCTCCACTCCTTGTTATGCTGCCCATTGCCTATGGGGAGTGTCCTTTCTGTTCTGTTTTCTGAGACAGACATGCCATAAACATTTGTATTTGGCAAATGGCATGATATTGCAGCCTATTGCAATTGAGTTATGGATGTGATACTGGTACATTTTACCTCAAGTTCTCTTTTAAAGAATGTTCAGATAAGGGCTACTTTCTTTATCAGCTGTCTGAAAACTAAAATAACCAGCTTTTTCAGGTAGCCCTCTTGTTACTTACAAATGAGCATGCAAATGCTTTTTGGAAAGGCTTTAAGACATTTTAATTACCTTTGTGTTGTCAAAATACATATTTTACTTGTCCAAACAATAGTTTCTTGGTGTGAAAATAATGTCTATTTCAGGTAATTATCTAGAGCTTTGCTATAGTACAAAGTGTAACTATTACATTATGATTTTAAGGGGGGCAGAGCCAGCTCTCAGAGAAAAAAGCTATCCTTTCTCATCCTTTCATAATATGAATCAGTAAGGTGTTTTTTTTTATTTAAATGCTATGTGCCAGGAAAATGAAAGCCTGCTACTATGGTTTCAAGAGAAATATTCTGTTTGAAGGATGGTTCAAAAAATAGAAATACTGGGCTGGATGTTGAGCTGTACTCACCTATATAGGAGCGCTGGAAGTTATCTGGGCACCATAGATTTTCAGCACCAGTACCATGAAATGTAGTCAGGTAAGTAAGGACTGCAAACAAACTGATTATGTGGGTATAATTTTAAAAGTTGTGGTCAGTGTTTTAAAGCTAAGCCTACCACAAAGTTTAAATATTGGGGGGGGGGGGGGGGGGGGGGTCTGTTTCTCATGACAAGATATGTTGTTACAGAGAACTAGTTTTTCAGAAATATCCTTTTGGTAGATTAGATGCAGTGCTTTTTTGTGCCTGTACATGCCAGTACAGCGTACCTGCACCTTTTTTCTGAGGGCCAGCTCATCTGCCTGCCTTCAGCTCCCTGACTTTCCATTTGTGCCCCCTGCATTGAAATCTTCTATTTACTCGAAGTCGCAGCGGCGAACTGGCAGTGAAAGCAGCAGGCAGGCTTGCCTCCTCATTGCTTCCCTTCCCTCTCAGTGTCCCGCCTTCCTCTGATGTAATTTCCTTTCCTCGAGAGTGGGATGCTGAGAGGGAAGGGAAGCAACGAAGAGGCAAGCCTGTTTGCTGCTTTCACTGCCGGTTTGCCACTGCAACTTCAGGTAAATAGAAGATTTCAACGCAGGGGGCACGAACGGAAAGTCGTGGAGCTGAGGGCGGGCAGGTGGGGCTGGGGTTGGAACGATCTCAGGGGTAGGTGGAGGCTGGGGAGAGTCATTGGACTTGGAAGGGAGGGAGAGGATAGGGGGCAAAGGAGAATTGCTGGACATGGAGGGGAGGGCAGAGGAGAATCGGTGGACATGGATGGGAGGGAAGGATATGGGCAAAGGAGAATTGCTGGACATGGACATGGATGGGAGCGGAGGGCAGGGAAGATAGGAGAATCACTGGATATGGATGGGAGGAAACGATAAGAGCAAAGGAGATTTGCTGGACAGGGATGGGATGGGAGGGCAGGGTTGAGAGGAGACTTACTGGACATAAATGGGAGGGAAGAATGGGGCAAAGGAAAATCACTAGACATGGATGGGAGGGGAGGGGAGGGCAGGGGAGAGAGGAGAATCACTGGACATGGATGGGAGGGAAGGATAGGGGCAAAGGAGAATCACTGGACATGGATGGGAGGGGAGGGAAGAGGATAGAGGAGAATCACTGGACAGGGATGGGAGGGAAGGATAGAGGCAAAGGAGAATCACTAGTCATGGATGGGAAGGGAGGCTATAGGAGAATTGCTGGACATGGATGGGAGGGGAGGGCAGGGGAGAGAGAGGAGAGTTGCTGGACATGGATGGATGGGGGGGCAGGAGAAATGATGGACATGGATGGAGGAAAGGGAAGACAGGAAGGAGATGCACATGAATGGAGTGGAGGGGAGAGAGGAGAAATGCTGGACATGGATAGAGTGGAGGGCAGGAAAGAGAAATGTTGGAGGGAAGGAAAGACAGAGGAAGGAGATGCACATGGATGGAGGGGAAGGGAGAGAGGAGAAATGCTGGACATGGATGGAGGAGAGGAAAGACAGAGGAAGGAGATGCACATGGATGGAGGGGATAGGAGAGAATTGAAATGCTGGACATGGATGGAGAGGAGGAGAGAGGAAGTGAGATTAACATGGATGGAGGGGAGAGGAGAAATGCTGTACATGGATGGAGGGAAGGGAAGACAGAGGAGGAGATGCACATGGATTTAGGAGAGACAAGAAATTCTGGACATGCATGGAAGGAAGGGGAGAGAATTGAAATTCTGGACATGAATGGAGGGGAGAGAAGAGAGAGGAAGTTAGATGAACATGGATGGAAGAGAGAGGAGAGGAAGTGAGATGAACTTGGATGGAGGGGAGGAGAGAGGAGAAATGCTGGGCATGGATGGATGAGAGGGAAGAGAGAGGAAGGAGATGCATATGGTTGGAGGGGAGGGAAGAATATGAAGGAGATGCATATTGATGGAGATGAGGGAAAGGGAAAATAGGAGAAAAACTGCACATGGATGGAGAAAATAGGCAAAAACTGGATCCACTATATACCTCCTCTTGTCAAGTCTGCGGAGGACCTAGCTTTTACCTATGGATGTAGAGCAAGAAATGAAGAAGAAAGGAGGAAAGTAAAGAAATAAATGGAAAGGCCCTGGAAACTGAGTTAAGGGAACAGATAGAGAGCAGCAGAATCAGACACTGGGACCAACATGATCAGAAAAACAAAGTCACCAGACAACAAAGATAGAAAAATCATTTTATTTTCATTTTAGTGTTTAGAATATGTCCAAATCTACATCTGTCTTTTTTTGCACTGGGTATACTGGAACTGTAACAGCTTACAGAAATTATTTATAATGAAAACAAATCACAAGTTATTTTTTTCTGCTATACTGGTATAGTATTTTCAATGATACCTGTTTATATAGCTTCCCAACTGCAAAACCTACCATGCATCTAACTTCCCCTTCCTGGGATCCCAACTTTGGAATGCTCTACCTAGATACATTCGGTCAATTAATGAATATCTTCCCTTTAGGAAACTATTGAAAACCCATCTATTCAAACAGGTTTACCCAAGTGACTTGGCCTATCATAAACAAACATAAGCAAACCATCTATCTACTTGTTCAAATAACCTTTAACTACAATGACTCAGAAAATATCTCCTACCAACCTTCTTACCTACCCTCCATGCTCTTCCCATCTTCTCCTTAATCGCTCCACCGCCTTACCTATCCCTATCCTTTTTCTCATACCTCTTCTATCCCATTTACCCCTTGTTCATTTCTCCTATCACATACCCCCTTTGTTGATTCTGTTACTATAGATTATATTCTTTTGTTACTATGTTAGCCACATTGAGCCTGCGATGAGCAGGAAAGCACGGGGTACAAATGTAATAAATAAATAATATATGTGCCATGGCTGGTATAAAGGGTGTGGCTACTGTGGGTGTGGCTACCATATGGACACTGATTAGATGTAACACTAGCTTAAGTGGTCAGATCTTTATCACAAGTATCAGAGGCCTCAAATGTGCCCTCTATAGCTTAGTGAGGAGAGGTCTAGAGTCTCTACTGCTAGGTGTGGTGTAACGGGAAATAGCTTTCCCTGGCAGTCCTAGGACAAGAGGAGTATATAAGGCCTGCTGAGTCAGTGTTCAGGGTCTTCCTTCTTAGGAGTCTGGGGAAGTAGGAGAGGCTGATGTTACCCACAACTGGGGCCCAGCACTCAGACACTAACTGCAATGGGGCA
This sequence comes from Microcaecilia unicolor, assembly GCF_901765095.1. NCBI lineage: Eukaryota > Metazoa > Chordata > Amphibia > Gymnophiona > Siphonopidae > Microcaecilia > Microcaecilia unicolor. The sequence goes on from NC_044037.1 coordinate 56,852,927, forward strand.
ACACCCCCCAAGCCAGCCAGGTCTGAGAAAGCAGAGAGCTGTACAGTAAGAGGATATTAGCAGACCAAATAAGTCTGCGAAGATGGTGTACCGAGAGAAAGGTAATCATCCATAACTTTGTTGGTGCAGGAGGACAAGTAAAAGGTCCCTCTCCATACATGCATGAGTAATCTGACTCTCAGGTGTATACCTGCTGTACCTCCTGAGAGCCTTCTGAGAAGTCAGAGCTGTGGAAGAAGGGACCTGGCACCCAGGCACAATCACTCAGTCAACAGAGCTAATTACTTCACTAGCCTAGTAACTGTGGTTTCTAGGTTTCTACCATTGCATTCATAGACTCACTTGTTCTTTCTTTCTCTGTACTGAAGGTAAACCCCTGTTGATTAGAGGGCCATCAGGGAGAGGACTGATATTTTAAGCATACAGAGTACTATTCACACCTCAAGCACCAGTAACTTTCCAAAGAGAGGTTTGCATCTCCAAGGAGAGCATTCACCAAGGCAGAGGAGAAAGGTTGGGAGAGAGAATGGAGAGAAAAGTACCCTCCTGGGAACCATTTGGGAAGGATGAACAAGGAGGAGAGGATCATAAAGAAGGACTCCGAGTCTAAGAACTTTCAAACACCCAGCGTAAATTCTTATCTTGTCTGTTCTTTGCCTGAGGAAAGGATTGTATATATTTTATTATGGGGGATCACTAATAGAGGTGGATTTTTATGTTAAAATATTACTTTTTCTCCTTTTCAAGTTTCATGTCTGCAATTTACTGTAGTTTAGGCCCTGAGCTTTGTATCCCCGTATCCACCAGTCACCTTTTATTTCTGTCCTTGACCTGTTCTGCTCTGTTTAATTACATTTTCCCCCTACTTTAAGTAACATTTCTTTTGTGCAGGTGTACCCTCAGCCCCTTAGCAAGAAGCAGAGGCAGGCTACATACACAAGAGTCTACTGTTACAGTGCAAATACAAACAGTGCTGCTCCTTGTGATCTTGAGCAAGTCACTTAACCCTCCATTGCCTCAGGTACAAACTTAGATTGTGAGCCTTCCTGGGACAGAGAAATATCCAGTATACCTGAATGTAACCCACCTTGAGCTACTACTGAAAAAGGTGTGAGCAAAATCCAAATAAATAAATAAACAAACAAACAAACAACAGGATTGATGGAAAGCTTTAATTTTTCTTAATAAAGTAGAATGAAACTTTATTCTACCTCTAATTTTTCTTTACACTTCTGTTGTAACATGAAGTAGTGTGAAAATAAATAAATTTGAAAAGCTGGAAATCCACATCCATAGCAAATCTTTGAGAAAATGTCTGCCCTTTTGAGAAACTGCTTTCTGATTTGATAAATGAATATGTCAACAGCTCATGTAAACCATAAGCTAATCCTGGGTCTGAGGTGAGAAAGATTTTTCCAGACGCTCAGGTACATGTGAGAAATTAGAAAGTAGAGGTTCTGCCAAATCTTAGCATGCCATTTCCAAATGTTTCATAAATATAGTCATGGCTCTTTTCCAAAATTAAATGATGTTTGTTTTGAAGTGTTTTGAAACTTCATCATTTTACTGTTTGATAGACAACTTCTCTCATGGCCTAATGGATTTAAGAGAGTAGAATTAAGATTGTGAATACAGGATGTAATATTACTATTACAACAGTACCGCTGAAGATGTTCTTAAACTACTGATGTTCCTTGCGTTTTAATAAGCTGAAAATTTTTGGTTATTTTGAGGTTTGATTGGATATGAGATTGAATATACAGTGCTGATCACTGTAAATATGTAACTGATCATTGGTTGTCATGTCACATATTCTGCTACGCATTCATGTTATAGCTGCTCATGTGAGTGATAGTCAAACTGATCTTCAATAGGATTATAAAATGCTCTTTGTTTTGTTTCTCAATGAAGGATGCCAATCATGTCAGATCTCTAGATTGTACAAATGGGGCGAAGCACTATACAGTTAAATTCTATACATGTTATTCCTGGAATTGTGGATATTTCCCAAGTCCATTTAGTAGTGGTTTATGGACTTGTTCTTTAGGAAACCGTCTAACCCCTTTTTAAACTCTGCTAAGCTAACCGCCTTCACCACGTTCTCCAGCAACGAATTCCAGAGTTTAATTATGCGTTGGGTGAAGAAAACGTTTCTCAGATTTGTTTTAAATTTACTACACTGTAGTTTCATCGCATGCCCCCTAGTCCTAGTATTTTTGGACAGCGTGAACAGACGCTTCACATCCACCTGTTCCACTCCACTCATTATTTTATATACCTCTATCATGTCTCCCCTCAGCCGTCTCTTCTCCAAGCTGAAAAGCCCTAGCCTCCTTAGTCTTTCTTCATAGGGAAGTTGTCCCATCCCTGCTATCATTTTAGTCGTCCTTCGCTGCACCTTTTCCAATTCTACTATATCTTTTTTGAGATGCGGTGACCAGAATTGAACACAATACTCAAGGTGCGGTCGCACCATGGAGCGATACAATGGCATTATAACATCCTCACGCCTGTTTTCCATACCTTTCCTAATAATTCCCAACATTCTATTCGCTTTCCTAGCCGCAGCAGCACACTGAGCAGAAGGTTTCAGTGTATTATCGACGATAACACCCAGATCCCTTTCTTGGTCCGTAACTCCTAACGTGGAACCTTGCATGACGTAGCTATAATTCGGGTTCTTTTTTTCCCACATGCATCACCTTGCACTTGCTCACATTAAACGTCATCTGCCATTTAGCCACCCAGTCTCCCAGTCTCCCAGTCTTGTAAGGTCCTTCTGTAATTTTTCACAATCCTGTCGTGAGTTAACGACTTTGAATAACTTTAAATTGTGTCATCAGCAAATTTAATTACCTCGCTAGTTACTCCCATCTCTAAATAATTTATAAATATATTAAAGAGCAACGGTCCTAGCCCAGACCCCTGAGGAACCCCACTAACTACCCTTCTCCATTGTGAATACTGCCCATTTAACCCCACTCTCTGTTTCCTGTCCTTCAACCAGTTTTTAATCCACAATAGGACATTTCCTCCTATCCCATCAACCTCCAATTTCCTCTGTAGCCTTTCATGAGGTACCTTGTCAAACGCCTTTTGAAAATCCAGATACACGATATCAACCGGCTCCCCTTTGTCCACATGTTTGTTTACTCCTTCAAAGAATTGAAGTAAATTGGTCAGGCAAGATTTCCCCACACAAAAGCCGTGCTGACTTGGTCTCAGTAATCTGTGTCCTTGGATGTGCTCTGTAATTTTGTTTTTGAAAATAGCCTCTACCATTTTCCCTGGCACCAACGTCAGACTCACCGGTCTATAATTTCCCAGATCTCCCCTGGAACCTTTTTTAAAAATCGGCATTACATTGGCCACCCTCCAATCTTTCAGTACCATGCTCAATTTTAAGGATAAATTGCATATCACTAACAGTAGCTCCGCAAGCTCATTTTTCAGTTCTATCAGTACTCTAGGATGAATACCATCCGGCCCAGGAGATTTGCTACTCTTCAGTTTGCTGAACTGCCCCATTACGTCCTCCAGGTTTACCATGAAGTCAGTAAGTTTCTCTGACTCGTCCACTTGAAATACCATTTCCGACACCGGTATCCCACCCAAATCTTTCTCAGTGAAGACCGAAGCAAAAAATTCATTCAATTTCTCTGCTACATCTTTATCTTCCTTGATCACCCCTTTTACCCCTCGGTCATCCAGCAGCCCAACCGATTCTTTTGCTGGCTTCCTGCTTTTAATATACTGAAAAAAATTTTTGCTATGTTTTTTTGCCTCTAATGCTATCTTTTTTTCGTAATCCCTTTTGGCCTTCTTTATCTGTGCCTTGCATTTGCTTTGACACTCCTTGTGCTGCTTCTTGTTATTTTCAGACGGTTCCTTCTTCCATTTTCTGAAGGCGTTTCTTTTAGCCCTAATAGCTTCCTTCACCTCACTTTTCAACTACGCCGGCTGTCTTTTGGACTTCCGTCTTTCTTTTCTAATTCGCGGAATATGTTTGGCCTGGGCCTCCAGGGTGGTATTTTTGAACAGCGTCCATGACTGTTGTACAGTTTTTACCCTCTCAGTTGCCCCCTTAAGTTTTTTTTAACCGTTCTTCTCATTTTATCATAGTCTCCTTGCTTACCTTTTAAGAAATGCATAAAAGACCTTTTGCTATTTAAGGCTTATGAAAATGATTCTTGAAAGACTGATGTAGACAGATTGAATACCACACTGAGTCTGTAGTATACTGTTTTTATTATTGTTTTGTGTGTGTTGTTTAGATTCTATATATGCATATCTTGTATTCTGCCCTGGATAATGGCAAATTAGAAATAATAAATTCTACATTCTAAACTGAACTTAGATTTTGGAAAGAAGCAAGGAGCATTCTGTTGACCTAGATTGGAAGCTTTAGCCCTAGTCAAAATGGATCTTCAACATGGATCTTCAACTAACGACATTTGAGAAACATATAGATCAGTGTTAAGATGCAGTAGATAAAGTGATTAAAATGTCTACTATTAAAATTAATGTTTTAAGTTAAAGATAATAGCACTTTGCCATAAATTGAAAAATGTGGAGATTAATCTGAAAAAAAAATCCTCAAGTTGATTTTTCTATATGTGACAAGGATATGGCTAACTTAAAATTTGAAACAATTATATGGCCGAAGGAGACTATTGCATCAGCTTATTTGCTTGCAAGGAAGCAGATTCCTCAGGCCTTGTGGGCATATTCTATGAGGCATACAGTGACATCCTGAGCGGAGACTATCTTACTGTCTCTGGCGGATATTTGCAAGCACTACAGGGCGGATGTTGTGGCACATTTGGAAGCCAGTTTTGGGGCTTTGGTCCTCAGGGCAGCGGTGCCAGGATTCCACCCACTCTAGCAATTGATTTGAAACATCCCACAGATTTTGGAATAGTGGGAAGCTACGTAATGGAAGGAGAAATTAGGCCTTACCTTACTATTCCAGAGATCTACCCGAGGTTTCTAAGATGTTTAGTTGGTGTGAAGTAATGGGTCAAATAATGATTGTCATCTTGCATGATACTTCTTGCATATCTGTTCTATACAAGTTGTCCAGAGATGAGAGAGGTCCACACGTGTTTGCTCATCTGGTGAGTTAGATAAAGTTGTTGGGTTTATTCTGAGTTTATCCTTACTGTTTATCTACATAAATACTGAGGAGCTGGACTAGATGCCAAGAGAAAGATGTCTCAGCTAAGTTTTCAGTGTTCAGTTTTCAGTTCTCTATCTTCACCTGCTGGTTGATGGACACAACTAACCCACAGGTTCTGGAATAGTGGGAAGGACTAATGGAAAGAAAATTATCAAGTAAGACCTAATTTCTCCATTCCTGGAAACAATATGAGAAATGACAGGAAATGTAAATTTTCTGGATGCACACCCCTAGATCTATAGATAGGACAAAGTAGTGAAGACCACTGGCCAATGAAGAGAGAAAGTTAATAAAATGCACTAAGGGAATAACATATGTTTGACCAAATAATGTTCATTAATTGGCAAACACATGTGTTAGTTGCCCTTAATGCACAACATAAAAATACCTGGACACTTGCGACACAAAGTAACCAAAGAACATAACAGACATTACCTGACTCTTCTTCCCCCTTTCCCTCCCTAAGTTCCCCCCAGTTGTACCTACCATATATGTACTTCATTCTACCACAATATCACTTTGTATTCATTCATACCATGTATTTGTTCAGACCGGAATCAGCTAACGCCGTTAACAATTATATGTAAGCCACATTAAGCCTGCAACAAGGTGGGAAAATGTGGGATACAAATGTAACAAATAATAATAATAATTTTACACTGGAACACACATTAACAAATAATGATCGGCAGAGCAAGCAAAGTTGCTAATTATTATGCAAAATTAATAACATCTTTCATGAAACTTTACAAGCTGCATTATTCATCAAATGCAACTTAAGAGTAACAGTGGAGTTTAAAAAAAAGGAAATATATATATACTAGTAAAACATGCCCGTTTCTGGAGCAAATGAAACGGGCGCTAGCAAGGTTTTCCTGCCGACCCCCCCCCCCCCTCCCTACCCACCCCTTCGACGTTGTGAAGCCACTCACCGCCATTGCTCCGCACCTCGTCAACGCATGCCACCTTCATCCACTGACGCCATTGCTCCGTCCTCGATCTTTGACGCCATTACTCCGCCCTCAACGTCATCACATTTGATGCGAGGGCGGGGCCCAGACACAGTGATTTCGGTGGCTTCACCACCACGAACCCTTCGAACCCGAAGGAAGTGCCCGCAGGAAGTGACACTGACGTCAGTGTCCTCAGAACGTTGAGGGTGAGTTTTATTATATAGGATATACACACACACTCCCTCCCCACCCAGATCTCACACCTCCATCTCCAATTCCCTTTTCAAACTATTCCCTATCCCCAATTCCTTTCTCAAACTACATCCATCTGCAATCCCCCAGCACCTATCGGGGTCACCCTGGTGAGTAGTGTAGGAGGCAGGAGCAGGCCCTCAACACTTCTGCCCTGGTGATTCCTAGCATCAAAATGGCTACCTCATTCCTCCTGCTAGGGGGTGAAGCTGGAAAAAAATGGAGAAGGGGATTGGGGGTGGAGGGAGTTTGAGAAAAGTATAGGGTGGGAGGTCTTTTTTTTTTTTTTTAAACTGCACTCCCTTATTTAGCAACCTCACACTCTAGTAGGATCAGGGGAGTGTTCCCAGTTGCAGTACGGTAAAAGGGGGTTACAGATCTTTAGACTATTCGGAATTTTTATACTTTATTATAGTGTCTTCTTAAAGAGACATATAAAATTTACAATGTCCATATTTATTGATTTGTGTGGTTTTGTTCTGTTCCTCATGCAGTTCATCCTGTTCTTGTTACTGGGTATAAGTACATAAGTACTGTCATAATGGGACAGAGCCTTATACCTGAGAAGAATTCATCATGTATAGATGCAGCAGAAGTTGAGACGTACCTATCCCATAACGTGGTGCTTTCTGGAATTCATTTGTTGGTTTGAAAGAATAGTTACTAATCTGTGGTAAAATGTGATATTTTACTGCAACAAAATTTACCACACAAGTCATTATCCTGTATGTCTGTGGTTGTCAGCAGTGAGCTCAAGTTTTCCCTCAGGAATTCAGAAGTTGTAAGCACCCAGAATTATAAGATATCATGTCTACAAATCATATTATAGTGATGATACTTCCAAATGATGACAAAATGAAAAAAATAAATAAAAAATCCTGGTCTGTACGTGTCAGGAGTTAGAAAGAGGATGAGGGACATGGAGAGAATTACTGACAGTATTTGCAGCTAGGCTATCTGTTTCTTTAATATTACCATACTTGTCTATAACTTTATAGGATGCTTATCTATGAATCTCCACAAAAGTAGCTCTGCAGTTGCTACAGAGCAAAGGATTTTTTTTTGAGCATTGACTACTCTAAAGGGCAAAAAAAAAATTGTCACTAGAAATTAGATGAGATGGAAATCTCTTTGTTTGGGCCATATGGAATACTTTATTTGTGTCTCAGATGTCATAAGTTGGCATGAATCAATATCATCGTTATAATTGCCATCATTTCCATTAGTGGAGCAGAATAATTTGTTGGTTACAGCTCAGTGAACTCCTATGTAATCAATACCGCTAGTAATGTGGGCAGAGGTAAATCATGAGCAACAGCTTTAATTTGTAACTCAAGGGCTTTTGAACTAATAGGATGTAGGTTGGAAGCTGACATGCCAAGGGTCTAGAGACCAAAATTGTTCTTTGTAGGCTACTTATTTCTGTTTGCTTTATTTCTGAGCAAATGTTAAAAGAATGATAAGGCAGAATGAAAGGACTACAGAAGAAAAGGAAGAATCTTTCCAAAAAATAGGTTTTAGCAAGTTCTTAAAATTCGGTTGTAATGTTTTGCATCTGTTGGGAGCTGTAGCTCCCGTTTAAGATTCTAAAATATTAACATTGTGGGTCATTATTGAGTGATTACTGTCCCAATGCCCCACCCCTCCCCCAAATCTCCACCTCTACTGTGGCCAAGGATGAAGATGAATTTGCTTTAACAAAGTATTATGAGGGTATTTTTAGAACAGATTTTTCAGAAAGATCATACTACATGTGTAAAAAGGCTTTTATAAAATTAGCCCAAGGATTGTGCATTTAAAAGTATGCACATGGCCAAGAAAGTGCATACTTTTATCGACATGTACTCTATGCATAAGCGTTTGTGCCTGCGCCAGAGCAGGTATAAACATCTACAGCTTCAAAGAAGAGCAACCAAAATGATAAAGGGGATGGAAAGCATCTCATGTGAAGAAAGGCTAAAGAGGTTAGGTCTCTTCAGCTTGGAAAAGAGACGACTGAGGGAGGGTATGATTGAGGTCTACAAAATCCTGATTGGTGTAGAACAGGTAAAAGTGAATAGAATTTTCATTCTTTCAAAAAGTACAACAACCAGGGGACGGACACTCATTGAAATTACTTGGAAATACTTCTAAAATAAGTAGGAGGAAATATTTTTTCACTCAAAGAATAGTTAAGCTCTGGATCTCGTTGGCAGCATATCTGGGTTTAAAAAAAGATTTGGACAAGTTTCTGGAAGAAGTCTATAGACTGTTATTGAAATAGACATGGGGGAATCTACTGCTTGCCCTAGGATTGGCAGTATGGAATGCTGCTACTAATTAGGTTTCTGCTAGGTACTTGTGACCTGGATTGGTCACTGTTTAAAACAAGGTACTGGGCTAGATAGACCATAGGTCTGACCCAGTATGACTATTCTTATGCTCATACATAGGTGCAATTTCTACCATATTGCCCCTAGTAATTCTTAAAGACACATAAGCATCTATGTGACTTTATAAAATAGCTTCAAAATAGGCATTTAGGACTCAGGGGCCCTTTTACTAAGCCCTTAGGTGCCTAGACGTGCCCAACATACGTCTATTTGAAGTTACCACCCAGCTACCGCGCGACCCTTGCAGTAATTTCATTTTTGACGTGCATCTGTTACGTGCACCGGAAAATCATTTTTATTTTCTGGCGCACGGTAGAAACTGGGCAGTAATCGTCATTCTACGCACGTAGACGATTACCGCACAGTTAACGCTTGAGACCTTACCGCTAAGTCAATGGCTGGTGGTAAGGTCTCAGACCCAAAATGGATGTGCACCAATTTTTATTTTGCCGTATGTCCATTTTCGTTTAAAAAGTCCTTTTTTACAGGCATGCTGAAAATGGAGCTGTGTGCACCCAAAACACGTGCCTACACTACTGCAGCCCATTTTGTTTGGTGCACTTTAGTAAAAGGACCCCTCCATTCTGTAAAATGGGAGCCAAAAAAAATGCATGCTAAGTGCTATTCTAAAAACAGCCCAAATTTGGACACGAGGATTTACACCAGCTGAACCCTGGTATAAATCCCCATACCTCTGATTAAGACACCATAGGCCTTTTTTGCAGGTGCCCCGAAAAATGGACCTGCATGCATCCAATACATGTGTCTACACCAGCACAGGCCACTTTTTGGTGCACCTTAGTAAAAGGACACCTATTGGCGTTGATTGGATCATTAATCTATTAAGTCAAACATGTGCAAATCAGCTATGTGCTCTGATTTGTACGTGCAAACTTAGTCGCCTTATATAAAATCTAGGGACAAGTGGCTGTATGTGCGTAGTGTGGCCCATTTCCACAAATAAGGCACTGTTTTACCCAGGGAAATTATGTTTAAAAATTGCCTTTCCTATCCCCCCCCCCCCCCCCATTTACAAAGCCAGACAGCGATTAGCACACTGGCAGCCGCTAATGTGACTTAGTAAACGGGGGGATATGTCTTTGGGAAAAACGATCCGTTTTAAATAGTCAGAAAACTGTGCATTTGTGGGTTCTTGCAGTGCAGGTTTGAAAAATATTACTTTTGAACATCCCCCTGATGAGTCAAATCTTTTCTGGAGCACTTGTCTTTGAAATGACACTAGCTCCTCAAAATTGTTTGACTGTTAGCCTTTCTTGAGCAGAAGTGCTCATCTGGGATTGTCAAGTCTTCAAAATTACTGTCCTTTCAGTTCAGAAGATATTCTTTTGCTAAAGCTGCATGCAAAACATTGAGGTTGCCAACAGCTTTTCTTCATTCCACAAGTGAGATCCTTTATGGGCATTTTTATGATACCTTAATAACATGAATTCCTAACCTTTTTAATGTTTTTTTTCCTAGAATAATTTATCACTTCAAATTAATTATTCATTGTTCTCATATAGAAGCACTTAGTGCAACTTCAGATATTCTTGTAACCTAAAATTATATCTGCCTGTAAAAATCAGGAAATAGGTATTTCTTTCCTGTATAATTAATTTATAACACAAGCGGTAGCAATATTATTGCAGGATCCTTTCAGTAAAAGCTGGAAAAAGGCCATATGCTTGATCTCTTGGATTTGCAGATGGTATCTACAAGGCTGGTTTTTATCTGGACATTGCACTTATAAAACTTTCCTTATTTTATATCCACAGCCAAGCATCTCCTCCACCAACATGAGAAGCTCTCCTTATCATGTTCTTTCCTGATACTCCTCAATCCAAAGATCCAATCAGAGCCCTGGTGCACAGACCAGATGCAAGAGCTGCTGCAAGACTTGCATTTGGTTCAGTTGTGGCCATGATGCAGAAGACAGCATTCAACTTTATTGGTCTGAATATTAGAGCACTGTCTCACATGGAAGGGCATAATCGAATGGGGCCAGCCATCTATAAGGGCGGCCATCTTCAAGGCCGGCCCCGTAAAGCAGCGTCCTGACCGTATTATCAAAACAAGATAGCCGGCCATCTTTCGTTTCGATAATACGATCGGAGCCGGCCAAATCTCAACATTTGGGCCAGCTTTAGAGATGGCCGGCATTGGTTTTCAGCGATAATGGAAACTAATGCCGGCCATCTCAAACCCGGCCAAATCCAAGGCATTTGGTCGTGGGAGGAGCCAGCATTTGTAGTGCACTGGTCCCCCTCACATGCCAGGACACCAACCAGGCACCCTAGGGGGCACTGCAGTGGACTTCAAAAATTGATCCCAGGTGCATACTTCCCTTACCTTGTGTGCTGAGCCCCCCAAATCCCCCCCAAAACCCACTCCCCACAACTGTACACCACTATCATAGCCCTTAGAGATGGAGGAGGGCACCTACATGTGGGTACAGTGGGTTTGGGGGGGGGGGGGGTTGGAGGGCTCCCATTTATCACCACAAGTGTAACAGGTAGGGGGGGATGGGCCTGGGTCCACCTGCCTGAAGTGTACTGCACCCACTAAAAACTGCTCCAGGGACCTGCATACTGCTGTCATGGAGCTGGGTATGACATTTGAGGCTGGCATAGAGGCTGGCAAAAAAATGATTTTTAATTTTTTTTTGGGTGGGAGGGGGGTGGTGACTACTGGGGGAGTAAGGGGAGGTCATCCCCGATTCCCTCCAGTGGTCATTTGGTCAGTTGGGGCACGTTTTGGAGGCTTGGTCCTAAAAATAAATGGACCAAGTGAAGCCGGCCAAGTGCTCATCAGAGTCGGCCTTCTTTTTTCCATTATCAGCCAAAGCTGGCCATCTCGTAACCACCCCCTGTCCCGCCTTTCGTACCCTGCCGAAACGCCCCCTTTAACTTTGGCCAGCCCTGCGACGGAAAGCAGTTGAAGCCGGCCAAAATCAGCTTTCGATTATACCAATTTGGCCGGCTTTAGGAGAAGGCCAGCCATCTCACGATTTGTGTCGGAAGATGGCCGGCCTTCTCCTTCGAAAATAAGCAGGATAGACACCCATTCTTGGTGTCTGTAGTGTTTGGGGCCTGATCATACCCCTGCAAACTGTATTCTCTGTCTTTGAATGAAGAAGAGAACACAGTTGGCCATAGAAGCTCAGAGAGAAAAGATTTTTGGAGCCAGGTCTGAAGTCTTGATGCAGGTGTCAGCATCAGTGTCTTCAGCATCGAGATCGTACTCAGGTATTGAATCAGCATAAGGTACATTAGTCCATATGGCTGCAAGACCATGGGAGTGACTGTGTATTCAGTGGGTCTCCAGCTGCGTCGACCCTGGCCTCTATACAGGCCCCCCGGGACTGATAGGCATCGGATCTGACCCAAAGGCAATGTGAGTACTTGACGTCATCCTTTTCAGCACCAGGGAACATCGATGCCAGGCATCGGAAGAAGCATCGGCATTGATCCCCCTTGACGCATGGTGCCAGGAGCAACAAGAGTTTCCCCAGACCCCAAGAAGCATCGGCGACAGGAGGTCCGCTCCCTGTCCATACAGGAGGTGCCAATGCATGGGTCTCCTCACAGCCAGCACCAGGCACCCACTTCAACCCCACAGATTTAACAGCCTGCTTCTACACTGGCACCCCAGCCTCTCCCGATATCAGCCCTTGATGAGCACCTCCAAGCCTTGTTCCATGAGTCTTTTCGTGAGGTTCTTTCAGAGTGCATAGGCATCTGGGATGCTTGCACCAGCCATGCCTCTTGAGCCCTGCATAGCCACCAGCCTGCGATGCGGTCTCTGACCTTGATGACGTTTGCGGTTTCGGCGCCGATTGCCACCCATATTAGCACACCCTTGATGTCGGTGGAGGAAGCTTTGCCAGACTTGAAGCCAGAACCAACACCTCGACGTCCCCCTCGAGGTCATGGTACCTTTTCGTCAAGGCGGGCTCAGTCTTAGCACTCTCATGAGGAGATCTTGGCTGACACCAATGAGGAGCGCTCATAGTACTCAGAGGATTCAAGGTACTTCTCGGAGGAGGAGTCCTATAGCATCACATCTGATCCCTCCCCTCCACAGGAAAGGAGGAAGTCTCTTCCACTAGAGTCTTTCCTTCCTCTCTTTTGTGAAGGAGATGATAGGTGCCATCCCAATTCCTTTGGAAGTGGAGGATGAACCCAGGGCTAAGATATTCAATGTCCTGGACTACAACTCTCCTCCTAGAGATGCTGTGACAGTCCCGCCTCATGAGATCTTACAGGACATTCAAATCTTCCATTAAGGAGATTTTAACAGTTTGGACACAACAGCGATGTTTCTTTTATTAAGTTATTAAAAATAATGAGGTTGTGTGCCTATTTTATAAAGTCAAATACGCCCCTACTTGATTTTATAAAATACTCGCATAAGGTGCAAAAGAGCACATCTACATGTAGGTGCTACCACTTAAACTAGTTTGAGGGCCTGTATAAGCACATACCATCTACAAACACATGCATCCATTAAGGAATTTTATAATTTATGCATGTTTAAATTCAGACTTTCCCCATGCTCCGCCCCTAGTCTGCCCCTGTGCATGCCAATAGTAAAAATACAAATTATTAATGAACTTTCAAGCTAGCTGGTATTTTATAAAGTTTATGTATGCACATAAGTGGTAACCTACACACGTAAATAGCTAGAGTACCAATATTTACATGTTCTTAACACCTATGAATTAGGCAGGTCCTTATAAAATTACCCAAAAAAGACAATTTTAAAAGCAATTTTTGGTGGTCTAGTAGCCTAGTCCAGACTGGAGTGATCCCGTCGCTCTTGCCCATGCTGATTCCACATTCTAAATTTATTTATTTATTTACTGGGATTTATTAACTGATTTGGTTGTACCATAGAAAGGCAGCATGTCAAATCCATAACCATGTGCGTCACAATGTAGAAAAGAGCCATGCTTTTTAGTACTTTGGCGGGGGGAGGCAAAGTTTTTGGAGATAGGGCTGGATTCAGTGAATGGCACTGAACGTTAAATGCTGGAAAGATCTTTAAAGCCAATTAATTGTCAATTGATGCCAGTAATTGGTGTTAATTGCCTCACTAAGGAATTATGTCACATATGCATTTCAATCTGACAACCATAGCCATCACGCCCAATATTTGACACACAAATTTCAGCTACCTTTATAGAATCCAGGGGATGGTGGGTGGGTGGGTGGTAAGTTTGGTCATTTGTGTAATGTATTTTATAGTGATTGTGATTTTTTTTATGTATCTGTTTTTGGAAACCTCTTTGAAACAACTGTTTTCTGTATATGTAGTTTACGGACATTTTAAAATAAATAAATGAATAATGTGGCTGCAATTTTGATTTATTTTTTAATTTGGAGACAGAAATAACCAATGGGGGATTAGTGAGAATGACTCCCATAATCCCTTGTGTAACGTCCTAGCCAAAACTACCACTTTTTAAAAACTATACCATTTCATTGAGGAAGTATAAAAGCCAACATGGAACTTTCCCTCCCCCCCCCCCCCCCCCCACACACACACACACATCCCTGTGTGAAATGGGGAATACATGCTTAGATTTTAGTCCTACCCAAACCTTCCCCCTTGAAATCTGTAGACAATGTGGATCTCCACATGTAAATAGCTTTCTAAAACTGCTGTATACACATGTATGTGATTGACAAATTTTAAATTCTGCTATTTACTTGTAGAGGTGCATTTCAAATAGAGGTCATAGTGACTGACAGTAGCAGAGGCAGAGCCAGTCTCTAGGGCTCCCTCTAGCTCTGGCTGCTGTTGCAGGGACATACTTAACACAGCTCAGAGCAGCTCTTCCTGCTTTACTTTGTTAGAAATTTAAAATTACTAGTCATATTTTAGCACTACATCCTCTATATCACTAGCAGCCTGCCTAAGCAGCCCACTGAGGCATGCCCATCTGCCTGATTGCCCAATCCATCCCTAGTAAGGAGGAAGCAGCTAAACAGAAAAGATGATATCGTTAGAGAAAGAAACAGGTTTGACTTAGAGGGTAAATGAGAAGTAAGAGAAGCAAGAAAATTGAAGAACACACAGCAATAATTTGAAAGAAAATTGAAATGTTTTTCGTACTACAAATTGACAAACTATTTTATTTTACAGGGCTATTTTTTTAATGGTATATATTCAATAAAAATGATATATATTCAATCAAGCTAAGCTTTATTAAAATCAAGTTCTATGTAAATGGTACCACACAACTGCCATTGAGGAGCGTACTTTTCAATCTGGCTACTGTTAAAATGTGTTATTTTACCACTAACTTGTGTATTTAGCACAGGTTCCATTTTTAAGCAGTCAGACCTAGTTGCTAATAACTGGGGTTAACAGTAAAATAACATGTCGCAGCATTAGCCCACATCAATAACTTCTCCCCAGAATCTTCTGCAGAGATGCTGCAGAAAACTGGTCTTAAGTATAACGTATTTTCCCCAAAATAAGGAAAACCTTTGATAACTGTGGTTCACTTTATTTTGGTGTAACAAACGATTCCGAGCAGTGAAAAAGAAAATCTTTGCTTTAGAATCTTCTAAAACCCTAACGTTTAGTCTAATCCAATAGAGTAAATGAAGATGGCGTTCTTCAAAGAGCTACAGAGCAAAATACATTTTCTGCCAGTCCACAGTTCCAGTGGCATGACTTTGACATGCAGTTTCTTCCAGCTTATCTTTAAGCAGTGAGCTCACTTTCTCCTCAGCCACATGATACTTTGTGAAATGTGACAATGTCCTTGACTGGGACAAGGCAATTTTTTTCTCTTTTGTTTACCAGGTTCTTATCTGATGACAGCAAGAGGGAGAGAGATAAACACAATTTATGTGCAATGCTTTTATGTGTGTGTGTGTGTGTGTGTGTGTGTGTGTGTGTGTGTGTGTGTGTGTGTTTAGCACCTCATTGTGTGACAAGGTTTTGACATCAGTTACCCTGTGGAATGTAGCAATTCTATATATGTTTTGATTTCTGAAGACAAAGAAAGCTTATTAGATTGCCATATCTGAGTGTGTCCAGTCTCTCCCCCCCCCCCCCCCCCCCCAGAAACTTTTCAGTTTAGTGTCCTACCAACTTGACAGTTTTAGACTATATCAAGGGGGACAAGGAGATTCTGAAAGGAGTGTTCTGGGTTTTTTTTAAGTCATGTTTAAGCACAGATGTCCTGGAAAGATGGTTGGATTAGTTCTGACTGTAAAATATTGTTCATATATACTGTATCCTTAGACAAATGCCTGCATTAAAAGGGACTTTATATGTTTCTTATACAAACAGAACTTTCTTGACCTGCAAATACTCATCACATTCCACTTGTTTATAAATGACAAATCATTTTTTGGAGATGCCCAATGTTTCACCACGTGCCTGTGGCCAGTTTTTCTAACTGATGACATGAACCTGAAGAGAGGGGATTTATGGTCAGACTGATTAGTGGTTCAGTTTGATCCAGTCCACATATCCCTCTTTATGGAAAGGACAATCACTGTGTAAAACTTGAATCAAGCAAGTCTGTGGCTATTTTTTAACTGTGGATTTTGCTCCACAATTCAGAGAGAAATTACCTTCAGAATTTCAGGAAAATTACATTTGTAGACATGAAAAGCTAATCTACAAACATTACTTTCTGATCTAGCCCAAAACATGACCACTAAATATAGCTAAACATATATATGTTTCAGAATATCTTTTGGTGAAAGGGACTTATGCATTTAACAACCATTAAACATGTAAGTTTCCTATCCGTGGATTTTCATTGGCACTCTACCCCTCATTCTATGACAGGTCACCTAAATGCAATCACCATTTCCATATTTAGCTGTATGGAATACTACAATTTACACACATAAGTGAACACTTACATACATAAATAGCAGTGGTGTGCCTAATCACTGTTCTGTAATTATATGTTAAAATTGTTTAGTGCATAATTGCAACCTCCGTGGAATCTTGACTTCAAGTGTCTCCTGTTCTCAATCTAACCTCCTTTGGCTGCAGTTGCTGCCAGCTTCCTTTCTCCTCCCGGGCTGGTACTGCAGTGGTCTGAAGCAGGAACCACGAGCTGCGTTCCTCACGCTGGCGGCGGGCAAAACAAAAAACAGCATGAAACCGTGTGCAGGGCCATAGCCCTGCGCTTGCAGCTGCCAGCTTCCTTCTTGCTCCCTCCCCTCAGTATGTTCCTGTTTTGGAGAGGGAGGAGGAAGGGAGCTGGCAATGGCTTGCTCAGGGCTACTGCCCCGCGCATGATTTCATGCTGTTTTTTGTTTTGCCACGAGGGTCTAAGTGAGACGTCCAGCCACAAAGCAGCTGGAGCTGACACTGCCAGGAAGGGACCTGAGCCACCCCAGCCCACATTTTGGGAGCCGGTTGTTAAAGTTTCCCAAAATTCTTTAAAAAATAATAAACGGCTTTGGCGAACCGCTGCGAGCCAGCTACAGCACACCACTGTATTGGGGTCAATTCTATTCAACATCTTTGTAAGTGACATTGCTGAAGGGTTAGAAAGGAAAGTTTGCCTTTTTGCAAATGACATGAAGATTTGCAACTGAGTGGACATCCTGGAGGGAGTGGACAGCACGAGAAGGTTAGGGCTTTTTCAGCATGGAAAAAAGATGGCTGAGGGGGGATATGATAGAGGTCTACAAAATCCTGAGTGGTGTAGCATGAGTAAATGTGAACCGATTGTTTATTCTTTCAAAAAGTACTGAGATTAAGGGAAACTCAATGAAGTTACATGATAATACTTTTAAAATGAATAGAAGGAAATATTTTTTCACTCAATGAATAGTTAAGCTTTGGAACTCATTACCAGAAGATATGGTTACAGAGGTTAGCGTATCTGGTATTAAAAAAGGTTTCAACAAGTTCCTGAAGGAAAAGTCCTTAGTCTGCTATTGAGTTAGAAATGGGGATAGCCACTGCTGTCCCTGGGATTGGTAGCATGGAGTCTTGCTATGATTTGGGATTCTGCCAGGTACTTGTGATCTAGATTGGCCACTGCTGGAAGCAGGATACTGGGCGAGATGGACCATCGGTCTGCCCCAGTATGGCTATTCCTATGTTCTTATCTAAAAAGATTAGAAGACTGGACTAATGTTTGGCAGTTAAAAATTAATGCAAAGAAGTGTAGAGTGATGCACATGGGGTGTAGAAACCCAAAAGAGATGTATTTGCTAGGCAGTGAAAGGCTGATAAGCACAGACCAGGAGAGGGACTTTGAGATAATAGTATCAGTGGCTGAGGCTCCCTTTGGAATACTGTGTTCAATATTGGAGGCTGTATCTCATTAAGAACATCCAAAGCCTTGAGGCAGTTCAGAGGAAGGCAACAAAAATAAGGTGCTTGTGCCAAAAGATGTATGAGAAGAGACTTGAAGACTTCAACATGTATACCCCTAGAGCAAAAGAGTGATGGGAAGATATGATAAAGGTGTTTAAATATTTAAAAGGTATTAATATACAAACTAATGTTTTTCAGAGACAGGGAAGCGGCAGAACTAGAGATCATGAGTTGGAGATGCAGGGTGGGAGACTTAGGAGCAATGTCAGGAAATACTTTTTCACAGAAAGTGTGGTGGATTCCTGGAATGCCCTCCCACGGGAGGTTGAGAAGACAAAAATGGTGACAGAATTCAAGAATGCATGGGATAAACACAGGGGAACATTATATAGAAAAAGGATGGAATTGAATTAAAGAAAAACTTAAATGATCTTATAACTAGAGTGAGCTTTGACTGCAGCTTCAGAGGTTGGGAAGTATGACCAATGCTAGGCAGACTTCTATGGGCTAGGTCCCGTAAATGGCAAAAACAGATCAGGATCATGACTGGAGTGGGTTTCAATGGCAACTCCAGTAACTGAGAAGTAGAACTAGTGCTGGGCAGCCTTCAAGGGTCTGTGCCCCAGAACTGATAGGGGGAAAGAGAGATTAAATATACTAGTGTTAAATCATGAAGAAGTGGAACCTGTGCAGAGTACCAGATTGAACTCTGGCCACCTTGTTGGGCAGAATGGATGGACTATGCAGGTCTTTATCTGCCATCATTTACTATGTTACCATAGGTACCTCCTACATATTTAGGCACTCCTGCCAGCTCTATGGCTGAGCATAAATGCAGATGCTTAAGTGTTAGGTGCATCGATCCTTGTTACACTAATATTCTGTAATATAACCTAAGCGCCTAGGCTCCTACTCCATACCCTGAAGGCATCTAAATGGAGGCACCCAGTTCCCCCCATAGCATTGCTGAAGTTACATGTTTGTTTTCAACATTGCACCTAAACATGTGGAACACCGTGGCTGAATATTGACCTATTTATCTTTACATACATTTTGCAGAGCCATCTATATGCAACTACGGGAAAACGCTGCACTAGATTCTGTGGTGCAGAGGTCTAGTACTCACATATGTCTTCCGTTCCTTGTAGGCTATGTTGTCAAAGGATGCAGTTGTACATTAGATATGTGCTGCCGTGTTTAAATAACCAAAAATGATGACCTTTTTTCCGCCTTGTATGTCATTTCCCATCTGAAACAACACACGTGAAAAAACAATAAACTGAAAATGAGTGAAACAACAACAAAAATACATGTAAAGCAAAGATAAACATTTTTGTTTTACGTTCACAGCCTTTTTTTTTGTATTGGTTTCCAAACCACAAAATTTCCATCTGAAAAAGAAACAGGAGAGCCTGTGTGCAACAGTATCAACAGATTATTGTTCTGTTGGTCCAATAAAAGCTGTTACAACCAATAAATATTGAATATCATCAGCAAACAGCTATGTTAGGCCTTTAGTCATATAGGGCTCCTTTTAAAAAGCTGTGCTAGCGATTCTGGTGCAGCAAATGCGATGAAGCCCATTCATCATTATGGATAAATTAAAGTATTTAAACAAATTGTGAACTTTCAGTCTATTTCTGGGTTGTAACAGCATAAATGACACGTATGTTTAGTTGTATCTTGAAAACTAGTACTTCTCTTTTAATGATGGTATTAAAATTGTTCTGAATTTCTAAAAGCCTGGCTCTCCACAGCAGTGTTAATGATCATGTCTGAAATAAATGATTGTTCACCTTTAATTAAGACCTTCAAGACACTACAGTACCATTAACCTACAAGACTTCCAGAACAGAAATTAACAGCTTCCACAATAGTACTGAGAATGCGTTTTATAATTATTATTCCGTAGCTCTACGTCTTAATCCTACAGTGCTGCATAATGATAACTCTGTGGAATGGTATAGATTAAAAAAATAATTGAGTTTGTCTGGAGGGAAGAGGAAATGATGCCTTTGTACCACTGTCCAACAAAACGTCTAGTTCATGCATAATTTTAGGTGCATTTTAGGAGCATTTCATGACTATTAGCAAAGATACCAACAGCATTATTTTTTTCTGCCAAAGTAAAACTCATGTGTAACTTATAAGTTGAAGTCTTTCAAAGTTTCACTGGGGGATTTCTTCGTAGGTTGGCTGGCAGTTAAAGAACCTAGTAAATGCATTGCGGGAAGATCCAAATGGAGTGATCTTAACCTTGAAAAAACGTCCTCAGAATACTCTGGCATCTGCCCCTGCACTGCTAAAGAACGTGAGGTGGAAGCCTCTTGCCCTCCAGGTAAGAAGAGCTCAGTGGACAACTCAGATGTTATATTGTTACTATTAGTCTGTTGCTGTTGGCCTGACTTGTTTTCCATAGCACCTAAGGTTCCAGTCCAGTCAGAACCCGACCCAGCCCCTCTCACTGCCATTGTGACAGTAACTTGAGAAGGTCCAAAGCAGGGGCACTATGGGCCTCCTTTTAAGCCTGCAAGGGTTTTCCCAATCTGTAGATGATGCAGTTATCTAGCCTCGCCCTCCCCAAGCATACAGGTCTAATAACACTTCCTCTGTATCATTCCAAGCCTCTACTAGTTCAATGAGCAGAAACTGTCTCCTTCATGGCATTGGCAATCTACAGCACCATCTTTAAAGTATTCAGCTATTCACAGTAATCCTGCTGAGATGTAATATTTGCAAAGAAGTCCAAAAGTAATCTGACAGTAACGTTGATAATTTATTAGCTATTTGTGTGGTTACTGCTATTTTTGTGGCCCTATTTGCCCGGATAGTTATTCAGGCACTGTCACTGAATATTGGCAGTGCTTGAATACTTCAGGGTCCACCTTGACTCTGGCCTCGAACCGCCCCACAGCAGTAACCAGAGAATGTGCAGTGGTTAGAGCAGAAATTCAGCTGCTCTCTCCTGTTAAATGTTACTGTATATCTGCCCCCAGGCCAAATAGCATGGTTTAAATGGTCAGGAGTCTCTCCTGTCTGATTAAACCAAACTAAATATTAACCCCATAATTATCTGGGCAGTGACTGAATATTGCCAAATTTTTGCCTACCTTTATCTCAAACCTTTTTCTATGGATATCATCTGGCTATTTATGGGGTAATTCTATAAAAATGCACCTATATTTAAGTATCTAGAGGGTGCCTGCTTTCCTTTATAGGATACTAGTGTGACTGACAGGCTTATTTTCGAAAGAGAAGGGCGTCCTTCTCTCAGGGTCGCCCAAATCGGTATAATCAAAAGCCAATTTTGGGCGTCCTCAATTGCTTCCTGTCGAGGGGATGACCAAAGTTCCCGGGGGCGTGTCAGAGGTGTAGCGAAGGCGGGACCGAGGCATGCCTAACAGATGGACGTCATTGAGCAATAATGGAAAAAAGAAGGGCGAAAGGGCGTCCCTGACGAGCACTTGGCTGACTTTACTTGGTCCATTTTTTCTTATGACCAAGCCTCAAAAAGGTGCCCGAACTGACCAGGTGACCACTGGAGGGAATTGGGGATGACCTCCCCTAACTCCCCCAGTGGTCACTAACCTCCTCCCACCCTCAAAAAATAACTTTAAAAACTTTTTATGCCAGCCTGAAATGTCATACTCAGGTCCATCGCAGCAGTATGCAGGTCCCTGGGAGGGGAGGTGTGTGTGTCAGCGGAGGCATAGCAAAGGCGTGGGCATCCTTCTTTCAAACATTTTGGATGTCCTGAACAACACACACACACACACACACACAAACACACACGCTCTGCACTGGCTTCCCCTCCCTAGGAAGGAAATCGCGTGCAAATGAGCGAACAGCGAGCAGCTCATTTGCATGAGATTTCCTTCATGCATGCCCGTTCCTTTCCGAATCGCTAAGGGATCGGTAAGAGAAGGGCTTTTTCCGTTCAGTTAGTGCATCTGACTGAAGGTAAGGGAGCTATGTACCTGGGAGCAATTTCTGAAGTCCACTGCAGTGCCCCCCTAGGATGCCCGGTTGGTGTCCTGGCATGTCAGGGGGACCAGGGCACTATAAATGCTAGCTCCTCCCATGAACAAAGGGCTGGGATGGGCGTCCTTGGTTTCCATTATCGCTGAAAATCAGAAATGACCAAGTCTAGGGACGACCATCTCTAAGGACAACCTAAATGTCAAGATTTGGGCATCCCCGACCATATTATCGAAACGAAAGATGGACACCCATCTTGTTTCGATAATACGGGTTTCCCCGCCCCTTGCTGGAGCCGTCCTGCGAGGATGTCCCCAGGGAAACTTGAGCCCCTGAGTGTATATATATGCATATGCACATAGGCACACATACTAATGCTGACCATACAGCTGGTGCAAATGCGTACATCTGTTTCAGTGATACGCACGTGAAAGTTCTATCCACACTCTGTCCACATGGTGACAATGTGTACACCCACCTGCAAATGTGTGTTATGCAAGATACACACATATTTATAGAAGAGTGCCTAAAATTAAATTCAGCACATATGCATTTATGTGCACACACGTGCCTATATGCCAGTACGCTAATGAATTACACGTACTCTATATGGCGCCTAACTGTAAGCACCCACATTATATAATTACCCTGGTAGAGGATAATTTGATGAGGTCACCTATATGTGAAAGCCACATGGGTGCCATAATTCTAGTAGCGCTATAGAAATGATAAGTAGTAGTGGTGTGGGGGGAGGGGAGGAGGATGGGGAGAAGAGAGATGCAGTCACAGGCTGTGAGTGTGACTGCATCTCTTTCCTCCTGTCCTCCTCCACCCACCCCCACCCTCCCTACACACACATACACACACAGAGCTGGAAAAGCAATTTCTTTTGCTGCTAAGAACTAAATTTAAATGCACAAGATATAACAGGGGACACTAAAGAAAGTAAACTGTTTGCTTTCTTTAGTTTCCCCTTTTATATCTTGTGCATTGTGAACTGAAATGCTAGTAATGTTATGTGACAAACCTGGCATGGAAGGGAATTGTTGATTGGAGTTAATAAAGCAGCCTGGATGCATGCCTACATGGCTGCAGTTGAATTCTATTCCCAAAAGAGAACAATAGCATTTAAAGTAACAGTAGCCATGCTAGAAACTTGACCATCGTAAGCTGAACAGAATGCAATTATATAATTAGAGATTTCTGCTGACAGGTTTTAGAAAACCCAAAGATTGTCTGAACCATTATAAGAGCAGTGAGCCCATCCACCTGCTTCAGGTTCTGATAATGGTTAGAACTCTTGTTATAAACTCTTGGACCAAACCTGATTCATGCCCCCATCAGGACCATTCTCTGACAGTGGCATAGGTAGCTCTTTCACCATGATCAGTCCAGAAAGATTGAGGCAGTCTGTGTTTTTCCATCTTTATGTGCCTAAAGCTATGATTTAGAATTCCCTGAGAAAAGTAGGGTGCATGCTGGGGTGGGGGGGGGGGATGGTTAAACCAAATTGACTCAGCCTATTTGGGGTAGCTTGGGTGAGGTGGTATAACATAAATAACTATTAGATGGAGATTGTGCTGTATTTGCAATACAACTGTTGAGAGATAGAGCAAAGGTGAGCTGCTCAACATATAACCTTGAACTATGCTGCAACAGTATAAGATGAGACCAATGGTAAATAATGTGCATTAGTGTATGTTTGTATGAGGTAACTGTCGCGCCTCACGCGCTCGCCGCGCTCTCGAGGACCTTGGCATACCTTCAGGCTTCTTCCCCGGGAGCGCGGGGTTTGTGAGTCCTTAAGGCAAAATCACCTTCCAGGTAGAAAAGAGAAAAGACTGGACCGGAACTCCGGACTGGAGTACTACACCGGAACACTCGGAACTGGAACGCACCGGACTGGTGCGCACTGGAGTGGGGCCCACTGGACTGGACACACTGGAGTGGCCCCACTGGACTGAAACGTACAGGAGTGAAACCCGCTGGACTGGAACACACTGGAGCGGGACCCGCGGAACTGGAACACCCTGGACCTAGGCTTCACCTACACTTGGCTGCCTTCTCCCTCGGGTTGAGCCCTCAGGTTCTGGCAGCCGGTAGGACTTACAGGAACCGCAGGAATGAAGATCCAGGAGTGCCCCCTGGCACCTAGGCGAAGGCAAGGCAGCCAAGCAGGAACTATCCGGGTTCTGGCAGTCAGCAGGATTCAACACAATGACTAGTAAGCTGGACCCAGGCTCATAGGGACACTGTACCCGGGCAACCCAGTCATACACAGGAACATACACAGAGCAAACTCAGGAGACTTGGAAGGCTATACACCAGCTAACAGCTAAGCTGTGCCCCAGCTAACAAGTCATGCCCTGGACCCAAACGCAGAAGACTAGCAAGGCTTGACACAGGCTACAAGCCAGCGGGGCCTAAGCTGGCTAGTCTACACTAAGAACAAACACAGTCTTGGAATCGTGGCTAGCAAGGCGGCTAGTCTAACACTAGAAACAAACACAGACTTGGAAAGGGCTAGCAGGACGGCTAGCTGACACGAGGAACAAACATGGTCTTGGAAATAGCTTAGCAGGACGGCTAGCTGACACGAGGAACAAACATAGTCTTGGAAATAGCTAACCGGACAGCTAGCTGGCATGGGGAACAATCACGGGGAACTAGCAGAGCTATGCACAGGCAACAAGCCAGACGGTGCCTAAGCTAACTAGTCAAACCTTGGAAACAAACATAGAGAACTAGTGGAGCTAAGCACAGGCAACAAGCCAGACGGTGCCTTAGCTAACTAGTCATACCTTGGAAACAAACACAGAGAACTAGAAGAGCTAGGCACAGGCAACAAGCCAGACGGTGCCTAAGCTATCTAGTCAAACAAACATAAAACACTAGCAAAGCTATACACAGGCTATAAGCTACACGGTGCCTAAGCTAGCTAGTCAAACAAACATAGAACACTAGCAAAGCTATACACAGGCTATAAGCTACACGGTGCCTAAGCTAGCTAGTCAAACAAACATAGAACACTCACACAGAGCAAACACTGACACCGGGTACAGCACTCTATACTCCAGGACCTTTGCATGAGATTAGATGAGGTGAGTAGAGGTTAGTAGATACAAAGGCCAGCACTGTAGTCTTCAGGTGACTAATAAAGCCCATCAACACCAGAGCCACAGGTGCAGCAATCACCTTGCAACCAAACAGAGGCTTGACACTCAGAGCAGGCATCCCATAGAAAGTAACAGCGGGGGCCATCTTGGATACTGGCAGAGACGAAGAGGCGGCAGCCATCTTGGAAGAGGCAAAGCCCACACAGGTGAGGTTCAGTAGGGCAATCAGCACACAGAGCCAGAGAGAACCTAAGACAGACACAGACACAGAGACAAGCAGGAGCCAGCACAGACACTGACTCCCAGAAACAGGGTAAGTCTGAAGGGTGGCACGGCCACCAACGGGACAGTATCCCTTCCTCAAGACCCCCCTCTCGGTCTCCCGGAGGTGGTCGGGTATCCAGGGGTAACTATGATGAAACTTCCTGATAGGTCTCAAAAGCCAGACATAGATCACTGGGCTGGAAGTCACAAGGAAGATCAAAACTGGCAGACAAAAGTAGAACTTGGGACCAGGAAGCTCCTTCGAGTCACCATGGGGCAACCTCAGGAACATGGATACATCAAAAGGAACACAATTCAAAAGTAACCCTCCCCTGAGGGAACCCACAATGTCCTGACCCTCTTGGCAAATCCATGAAATGACAGGAACAGGACTGGAGTCACTACCCCAGCTGACATCAGAAGCTGGGCTGAGGCTCAAGGTGGCATTCCCATCTTGGCAGGAGCTAGAAGTCTGAACAGAAATGAATCTGAACCTAGCACCTGGGTTGGCCTCAACCCCTTGACTGGAACTGGATTCAGGGGCTTGACTGGAACGGAAACTCAACAGAAAGTCAGCCTCCTGACGGACACTGGAACTTAGGACGACCTCAACATCTTGGTCGGACTTGGAACTAGACATGGACTCAGCCTCCTGGCTGGAACTAGAACTCGGAACAGGCTTAGCATCATGGTTAGAACTGGAACTTGGAAGAGATTCAGCTGCAGGGCTGGACGCCCCTCTCTGGCCGGACTGGGACGTCTCTCTAACCTTAGCTTCGGGCGGCCTCTGCCGAGCAGGGTTCAAGAGGAGACGGCCCTGGTATCCCCAGAGCATGCTAGCAGGCTGAAATGCAGAAAATGGGTTTCTCCGGGCTCCAAGCCGTTGAACACACCCTCTCTCAGCTATAGCTTCGGAGATCTTCTCCCAGGCTGAATCAACACAAGGTCTATCACAGTCCTCTGGGAACATCATCTCTTCCTCAATAGCAGACTCAATATCGTGGCTGACCTCTGCACTCGGTGCAGATTCAGCATCTTGACTGGACTTGCAACTCGATCCAGACTCAGCATCTTGACTGGACTTGCAACTCGATCCAGGCTCAGCATCTTGACTGGACTTGCAACTCGATCCAGGCTCAGCATCTTGACTGGACTTGCAACTCGGTCCAGGCTCAGCATCTTGACTGGACTTGCAACTCGGTCCAGGCTCAGCATCTTGACTGGACTTGCAACTCGATCCAGACTCAGCATCTTGACTGGACTTGCAACTCGATCCAGGCTCAGCATCTTGACTGGACTTGCAACTCGATCCAGACTCAGCATCTTGACTGGACTTGCAACTCGGTCCAGGCTCAGCATCTTGACTGGACTTGCAACTCGATCCAGACTCAGCATCTTGACTGGACTTGCAACTCGAGACGCCCTCTGCCTCCTGGCAGGGCCGGAACTTTAACTGAGGCTTGGCCGAACACACCCTTACGGCAGGGATCGGCGGCTCGATCTGGAGCGCTGCTCGAACTGGGGTTCGGAGCTTGCTTGGAGGGGCCCTCAAGACTGGAAGCGGTGGTGCCACCTGAACCACCCTGTGGACTGGCACCGGAGGCTTGGTTAGAAGCCCCCCTCGAACTGGACTCAGTGGCTTGACTGGACGGGTCACTTGAACAAGAACCGGAGACTTGACCCGAAGCGCCACTTGCACAGGAATCTGAGGCTCCATCGAAGGCTTCCCTCGGACTGGACTCGGAAGCTTCCAAGGGCGTGCCACTTGCATGAGGACTGGAGGCTCGACCCGAAGTGCCACTTGCACAGGAATCTGAGGCTCCATCGACAGCTTCCCTCGGACTGGACTCGGAAACTTCAAAGGGCGTGCCATTTGAAGAAGGACTGGAGGCTCGACCTGGAGCGCCACTTGTACAGGGACCTGAGGCTCCATCGAAAACCTTCCTTGGACTGGACTCGGAGACTTCAAAGGGCGTGCCATCTGAAGGAGGACTGGAGGCTCGACCTGGAGCGCCACTTGCATAAGAATCTGGGGCTCCATTGAAGGCCTTCCTCGAACTGGTCTCGGAGACTTAAGCCCCCTCGTTGCTTGGACTGGAATAGGAGGTTCAGTATGAAGCTTCCCCTGAACTGGACTCAGGCTCCTAGGTGGCGTCACTACTGGAACTGGAGTCAGAGACTTAGTCCGATGCCTCACTTGGCCTGACCTGTGAGGCTGCTGCAGAGCCTCGGGCGGAGGCATCCCACGGCGCCTTCTTTCGGCCCTAGCCTCAGGAGTATACCGCAGATCTGGCCTCCCGCAAAGTTGGGAGCGGTAAAAGAAGAGCCTGGTGGAGGGATCCATAGCAGAAACTGGGTCTTCAACAGACCGTCGCTCTGAAACACGCTCTCTCTCCAGGGCTGCCTCAGGAGTATCTTCCAGGGCTGGATCAGACAACAGTTCTACCCGGTATTCCTGGAGAGTCATCATCATATCCAAACTAGAAACTGGGTTGTCAAGGTCATCGTAAGAATCCGGAGTTACTCTACCAGGGTACCACCGGCTACTCGGCCTCGGTGGTTGAAAAGACCCGGGCGGAGAACATTCCCGGCGGCTTCTCTCGATCTCCGACTCCGGAGTATTAGTATGAAGCATCCCCTGGACTGGACTCAAGCGCCTAGGAGGCCGCGCTACTTGAACTGAGGTCCGGGGCTTGGTCTGACGCGTCCCTCGGCCCGACCTCAGTGGCTTGGCTAGAGGCTTCACTGGAACCCCTCTTCGAACTGGACTTAGCATCTGTGGACTATGATCCCGACGAGAAGTTACCCCACCATGGTACAGCCAGCTACTCGGCTGAGGAGGGGGAAAAGACCTGGGCGGAGAACGTTCCCAGCGTCCTCTTTCGAGTTCAGACTCCAGAGTATCCCACAGAGCAGGGTCTTCCCGAAGTTTGCGGCGGTACTCACGGAGCGTGATGTCCGGATCCATGTCAAAAACTGGGTCATCGTCGCACAGCCTCCATTCGATACGCTCCTTCTCCGCTGCTGCTTCAAGAGTATCCGCAAAGGCTGGATTCCACAGAAGTTCGTCTCGGTATTCCTCCAGACTTATATCGGGATCAAAACTAGAAACTAGACTGTTCTGGGAATCAAAAAAATTTTCAGAAGTTCCCCCCGGGTTGTCCGTGGGGCATGAACTTATGGGCATGAAGCCCACCTGGACTGATGATCTCGCCGAACTCATGGCCTTTGTATTCTGTCGCGCCTCACGCGCTCGCCGCGCTCTCGAGGACCTTGGCATACCTTCAGGCTTCTTCCCCGGGAGCGCGGGGTTTGTGAGTCCTTAAGGCAAAATCACCTTCCAGGTAGAAAAGAGAAAAGACTGGACCGGAACTCCGGACTGGAGTACTAAACCGGAACACTCGGAACTGGAACGCACCGGACTGGTGCGCACTGGAGTGGGGCCCACTGGACTGGACACACTGGAGTGGCCCCACTGGACTGAAACGTACAGGAGTGAAACCCGCTGGACTGGAACACACTGGAGCGGGACCCGCGGAACTGGAACACCCTGGACCTAGGCTTCACCTACACTTGGCTGCCTTCTCCCTCGGGTTGAGCCCTCAGGTTCTGGCAGCCGGTAGGACTTACAGGAACCGCAGGAATGAAGATCCAGGAGTGCCCCCTGGCACCTAGGCGAAGGCAAGGCAGCCAAGCAGGAACTATCCGGGTTCTGGCAGTCAGCAGGATTCAACACAATGACTAGTAAGCTGGACCCAGGCTCATAGGGACACTGTACCCGGGCAACCCAGTCATACACAGGAACATACACAGAGCAAACTCAGGAGACTTGGAAGGCTATACACCAGCTAACAGCTAAGCTGTGCCCCAGCTAACAAGTCATGCCCTGGACCCAAACGCAGAAGACTAGCAAGGCTTGACACAGGCTACAAGCCAGCGGGGCCTAAGCTGGCTAGTCTACACTAAGAACAAACACAGTCTTGGAATCGTGGCTAGCAAGGCGGCTAGTCTAACACTAGAAACAAACACAGACTTGGAAAGGGCTAGCAGGACGGCTAGCTGACACGAGGAACAAACATGGTCTTGGAAATAGCTTAGCAGGACGGCTAGCTGACACGAGGAACAAACATAGTCTTGGAAATAGCTAACCGGACAGCTAGCTGGCATGGGGAACAATCACGGGGAACTAGCAGAGCTATGCACAGGCAACAAGCCAGACGGTGCCTAAGCTAACTAGTCAAACCTTGGAAACAAACATAGAGAACTAGTGGAGCTAAGCACAGGCAACAAGCCAGACGGTGCCTTAGCTAACTAGTCAAACCTTGGAAACAAACATAGAGAACTAGTGGAGCTAAGCACAGGCAACAAGCCAGACGGTGCCTTAGCTAACTAGTCATACCTTGGAAACAAACACAGAGAACTAGAAGAGCTAGGCACAGGCAACAAGCCAGATGGTGCCTAAGCTATCTAGTCAAACAAACATAAAACACTAGCAAAGCTATACACAGGCTATAAGCTACACGGTGCCTAAGCTAGCTAGTCAAACAAACATAGAACACTAGCAAAGCTATACACAGGCTATAAGCTACACGGTGCCTAAGCTAGCTAGTCAAACAAACATAGAACACTCACACAGAGCAAACACTGACACCGGGTACAGCACTCTATACTCCAGGACCTTTGCATGAGATTAGATGAGGTGAGTAGAGGTTAGTAGATACAAAGGCCAGCACTGTAGTCTTCAGGTGACTAATAAAGCCCATCAACACCAGAGCCACAGGTGCAGCAATCACCTTGCAACCAAACAGAGGCTTGACACTCAGAGCAGGCATCCCATAGAAAGTAACAGCGGGGGCCATCTTGGATACTGGCAGAGACGAAGAGGCGGCAGCCATCTTGGAAGAGGCAAAGCCCACACAGGTGAGGTTCAGTAGGGCAATCAGCACACAGAGCCAGAGAGAACCTAAGACAGACACAGACACAGAGACAAGCAGGAGCCAGCACAGACACTGACTCCCAGAAACAGGGTAAGTCTGAAGGGTGGCACGGCCACCAACGGGACAGTAACATCTTTTAGTAATTGTAGTCCTTACAAATTTGTATTCAGGTCAATGGAAATTAAAGTAAAGCAACTTTGTCCAAAGTCACAAGGAGCAACGGCACAATTTGAAAGCTGGATCAACTGGTTCTTGCTCTCCTGCTGCAACCACCAGTCTCCTCTGCTCCACACATTTTAGACCCGTGGCCTAAATTGAATATTGTTGTACCTCTTTTAAAGGCAGGCTAAGGCTATGTTCATTTGTTCTCATTTTTCAAGGATTCTTCTCAGTTTAGTGCATTTTAATCAAGTAATCAAGTGATAATACTTAACCTTTAATGAATAATCATTTTCATCCTGATTGATTAATTATTCACTGCATTCTTATTTTTGACTGATCTAATAATAAATTAATCCTAAAACACACTAAAAAAAATTCAGAATGGATGTGATGGAGAGCTAGAAAACAGTAGAACACCCGCTGAGCTCTGGGCCACTTCAATTAACGATCTTGTTTATATTGTTGTTGGGTCAGGACTCCTACTCTAGCTGGGATAATATTTAATCTTCTCTCTGACCTCATTTGCACCATTTTTTAAATTAGTCACCTTATTTTCTAACTCCTCTTACTCTCTTATCTATCTATACGTTCCATCATTGCTTATAAGTAGTATACTATGCCATACTTTATATTGTTATTTGAATATTTTTTACTTCTGTAATTGTCTATTGCTCATGTTTGATTTATTCTTACTGTACACCGCCTTAAGTGAATTCCTTCAAAAAGACGGTAAATAAATCCTAATAAATAAATAAATAAATATCAGCCTGTCTGAAATCATCCATACCAGCATCAAATGGTTAAGCCCAGGAGGGTCAGGCAGAAGGCTTTGCATTAAAAGCCCAGGCTCTCTGAGGATGAAGGGTGGCCAGAGATCCTGGCATCAGCTGATGATGGAGAAATTGTTAAATAATTGAAACAGACCCTAACAACAAAGGTCATGGCCAACTTGGAGGAAGTAGTAGTTAAAGTTACCCAGATGTTACCAGTGCTGCTACAGCTTGTGAAGCTTTTAGATTACTTGGAGCCACAGTTGAAGATCTTAGAAATGGCAGCAATCACCCATGCAATCAAAATTGATGCACCAAATTTCATCATTAAAGGCTTTGCAAAGTATTCAGAATGCTGCTGCTTGACTTTTGAGGGCTGTATACAATTTGATCCTATCAAATTGGTAGGTGACTTTTTAAAAATGATGGGCCAGGTTCAGTAAATGGCGCTCAAATTTAGGTGCCAGGAAAAATCTGCGCTAAGCGCTATTCTCTAAAGGGTGCACCAGGCTGAGCACCCTATATATAGAATATATATAGAATAGTGCTTAGAGCAGAGACCCACACCCAACTTTGGGCACGAGGCCTTACGCCAGCTGAAAACTGGTTTAAATCCTGGTGCTCAAGTTGGATGAGTAACCACAGTATTCTATATTATTGAGCCTAAATATTTGGAACGCTCTTGATCTGCCCATGCTTCTCCATAGCCATGCCCTCTTAAGGGTTGCGTGCAATACACTTTGGGCGTGCATCATTATAGAATAGTGCACACATAAATCCAAATTAGTGCCAATTAACTCCAATTAATGTCAATAATTGGTTGTTAGCATCCAATTGACTAATTAGTTTTTGCATGCATCGGAGCACCGCACCCAAATTTGGACACCTAAGTTTGAGCTACATATAGAGAATCTAGGGGTATATGATTTGGTTTCAAAATTTGGCATGGTCTGTGGGTCTATTCTTTGATGTGCTGTGTTCCATCTTACATTCGTATGGGTTTAATTTTTTTTTTTTTTTTTGAAACTTCTCAATGCAGAAGGTTAGACTAGTTAACGCTTGGAAGCAAGTATTGTGAGTGGTAGGTCTTTGGAACTCCTGGCTGGTAAAGATCCAGAACGATATGGATCTGTTGTCATTCCTGAAAAAATTGAAAGCCTTTTTATTTTGACAGAATTTTTCTGTAGAATAGGAGTGGGAGGAATATTGTATATTTTTGATGGACATTGTGATAGGTTGCGAAGGGTGATTGATAGGTTTGGAAAGCAATGGATGGAAAGGTTTTGTGGTATTATTATAAATGTTTTTATTGTTATGAATGTTTGCTATCTGCTTGGAATATTGTAAATGGTGTTCTATATCTGCAGTGCTCCCTTTTCAAGGGTAGAGTTCATGCAATTGGTGTCCTAAAAGTTGGTGGTGTTATGGAAGGTTTGCTACATAGGTTCTGAGTAGTTAATTTGCAGGGATCTATGTTGCTTCACAGTGAATTTGGCAGAGGCGGGATTTTATTTATTGATGTGATACCAGAATTTGAATAATTTGTTGTATGTATGGCAAGCTGTAAGAGGAAACATCCTAGCTGTGCTCTGTATAGACTCTATATCAAGAAACCTTATGTAGCTCATCAGACCCAGATTTTTCAATGATGAAGTAAGCAAAGATGAAATTTTGTGAGAAAAAGTGAAATTGAATAACTTTGCGGTCAATATTCAAAGTGATTTAACCAACCAGAAATGGCTCCTGGCCAATTAAATCGCTTGTTCGGGGCTAACTGGTCATATTCAGTGGCACTTAACTGGTTAGTGCAGCTGAAAATGTCCAGTTAGCACCCAACTCAAAACCAGCAATTTGGGGGGCATTCCAGGGATGGAGTCAGCATTTGGCTTAAGTGCCAATATTCAGCACATAGCTGGCACAGAGGGGCATAATCGAACGGCACCGGCCATCTCCGTTGCCAGCCATCTCTGGGGCTGGCGTTCCACAAATGGGTGGAGCCAACCATATTTTCGAAAAAGATGGCCGGCCATCTTTTTCTTCGCTAATACGGTTGGGCCCGGCCAAATGTCAGAGATGGCCGGGTTTGAGATGGCCGGCATCGATTTTCTGCGATAATGGAAACTAATGCGGCAATCTCAAACCCAGCCAAATCCAAGGCATTTGGTGGTGGGAGGAGCCAGCATTTGTAGTGCACTGGCCCCCCTCACATGCCAGGACACCAACCGGGCACCCTAGGGGGCACTTCTAAAAATTAAAAAATAAAATAAAAATAGATCCCAGGTACATAGCTCCCTTACCTTGTGTGCTGAGCCCCCCCAATTCCCCCCCAAACCCACTACCCACAACTGTACACCACTACCATAGCCCTTAGGGATGAAGGGGGCACCTACATGTGGGTACAATGGGTTTTGGGGGGGGTGGAGGGCTCCCATTTACCACCACAAGTGTAACAGGTAGGGGAGGGATGGGCCTGGGTCCACCTGCCTGATGTACACAGCATCCACTAAAAACTGCTCCAGGGACTTGCATACTGCTGTCAGGAAGCTGGGTATGACATTTCAGGCTAGCAAAAAAGGGTTTTTTTTTGGGGGGGGGGGTTGGGGTGGGAGGGGGTTGGTGACCAC
This sequence comes from Microcaecilia unicolor, assembly GCF_901765095.1. Lineage (NCBI taxonomy): Eukaryota > Metazoa > Chordata > Amphibia > Gymnophiona > Siphonopidae > Microcaecilia > Microcaecilia unicolor. The sequence continues at coordinate 56,886,843 of NC_044037.1, forward strand.
TGGGGGCATAAGGGGAGGTGATCCCCGATTCCCTCCAGTGGTCATTTGGTCAGTTGGGGCTCCTTTTTGAAGTTTGGTCGTGAAAAAAAGGGGACCAAGTAAAGCCAGCAAAATGCTCGTCAAGCATGGCTTTTTTTTCCATTATCGGGTGAAGCCGGCCATCTCGTGAGCACGCCTCTGTCCTGCCCCTGTCCTGCCTTCACTACCCTACCGACACGCCCCCCTTGAAGTTTCGCTTGCTTCGCGACGGAAAGCAGTTGAACCCGGCCAAAATCGGCTTTCGATTATACCGATTTGGCTGGTCTCAGGAGATCGCCGGCCATCTCCCGATTTGTGTCGGAAGATGGCCGGGGATCTCTTTCGAAAATGAGCTGGAAAGGCAACTATATAAAAATCAACCCTTTCTATGGGCCTCTTTTATCAAACCGCACTAGTGGTCCCCAGTGCAGCAATACCAACAAAGCCCATTCACTTTGAATGACCTTTGCCGGCATTGCCATGTGGGAACCACTAGCGCAGCTTGATAAGAGGCCCTTTATTTGGTTCACCATAGCTGGTTAAGTGCTGAATAACGCAGTTAACCGTCTATGGTTTCCGCCAGCTCTGTAATTACAGAAATTCAATTCCAGTGCCCAGCATTGAATTTCCGGGTATAACGCTGGTGGCAGTCAGCAAAACGCCGAGTGCCACAGGCTGAATATCGAACCCTTTGATTTCAATAACAGTTTATTAAAAACTCTTTTTAGTAGAATTTTTTTTAATTTCCTTTTGTGTAAAAATATTTGGACTTCTTTTGTTCAGCCACAGATTATAGTGTTCAGTGTTTTACTCACATGAACACGACCTGTCAGGTGTGTCACAAAAGAAGAAATGTTGAGAACCTCTTCACTAGACAAACAGTACATTACTAGTTGATACCCAGTAAAATTTACCAGAGGAGCCTTGCAGTGGAGGAGTAGCCTAGTGGTTAGTGCAGCAGACTTTGATCCTGGGGAACAGGGTTCAATTCCCACTGCCGCTCCTTGTGACTGTGGGCAAGTCACTTAACCCTCCATTGCCCCAGGTACAAAATATGTACCTGTAAATATGTAAACCACTTTGAATGTAGTTGCAAAATACCACAACAAGGCTGTATAAAGTCTCATTTCCCTTACTTCACCCTTCCCAGCCGTCATTCTCATTCTAACTTTCTCAGATGTCTATATTCTAAAAGATTGACCTTGAGAGTTACACATGCTACCAAATATGTTTAGGATTTGGTAAACAGCTGCTATCGAGCAGCACACCACTGGAGGGATTTAAGGGGTTGGGTTGCCCAATGTAATTGCTTATGTGCCATGCCAGCTTTGATACTTTATATGTTTAATTTGCTAAAATGAAAGAAAGAGGCCGGCCCGTTTTAGGGAGAGGCCGATCACAACTGAGCTGATGGCTAGCGAGGGTTAAGTTAGAAGGGAAGGGGTTTTGAGGCTGGAGAGCAAGGAAAGGGTTAAGGTAAGGAAGGGTGGGAGGGGAAGCAGGGGGATATAAACTAGGGTTGCTGACGTAGGGATTCATCAGCAGCTTGAAGGAGAGGTGGTGAAAGGAGCTGACCCGGCCCACCCTCCCACTAGAGGAGGTTGTCGCAGCTGGCGCGGGGCGTGGCGATGATTATCCGGGGACTCTGGTGGTACACAGCAAGTGAGCGCAGAACACTGTTATGTTATTGGTGAATAATTGCCCAAATGTTAAGTGCAATACGAAGTACAATGTTATGCCTGAAGGTGGGGCAGGTTTACAGTTAATCCTGTGGGGATATGGCTTGTCTCCTGGCTTGGACGGCCAGGAGGCCAAGAACTTATCCGGGGCGTATCCTTAAACGGGATACACCATAGTCATCGGGTGCTATAAGAAAGCACAGGTCGGCGGTGGGTGTGCTCAGACGGCACCACCGGCAGCGGATTGGGGCGCATCATGAAGTAAAGCTGTGTACCCCAGGGCTTGAATTTGCCAAGTTATAAGAAGTTATGTATTACGGTAACATGTTAAGTTGCATTATGTGTAATAGAGTTTTTAAGTGCCTGGCTGCGGCCTTAATAAATTCCAAATTTAGTCGAAAAGTGGCTTCTGAGTATTATTGGGGATTATTGGGGTGATGAGAGCATATGCTGAATGCTTCAGTTGTGTTTATGCTGCACGAACCCAGCGCATAAATGTCCATTTTTCCTGTATTTTAGAACAGGCTCATCATAGGCAGATTCTGGTGAAACTCAAGACAAACTGACCTGCACATCTCAAGTCCTGTTTCTACAACATATCTAAAATGGAACTGTATATACGTAAATCATGAATTCATTCTGCCCCAGAACACACCTATACACAGGTAGCGCAAGGGTATATGCCTTCTTGATGCTGCAGATACTTTTATATATGTGGCCCTAGGATAATTTTATAAATACTTGTACACATGTAAAATGATCTTTATGAACAAAAATTATTTTATAAAAGTATACCCATAATGTAAATCTCTGAATGATTCAAACTGAATTTGTGACTATTTGCATCCAAACTGGAAGAAACAGATCTAAATTTGGAGAATGTAGTGTTGAAGTATGAGCACAACTAGTCTAGCTTCTTCCATCCTCCTGACACCCATACAGTTCATATGACCCTCAGATTTAATCAGTTAGACCATCCTATACACAGCCTGTTTTTAAAAGGCTTCTTGAAGGGAAGAGAAATTGAAAATGTCACCTACAAGTGAAGTCACAGTCATGGATGGTCCAGATGAGTAGCAGACTGATGTAGATTGCAGAGTACTGGGACATGACCACATACTGATTTTGTTAATCTCCTCCTGTAGATTGAAGATTACTGTTTAGGGATTATTAAATTATGTATTTGTTGTTTCTCTACAGCCTGTCATTCCAACCAGCCCAACAAGTTGCTCTACTACACCAACTAGCACAATGGGAATGACACCCAAAATGGATGGCTCTGCTCTCCATGATGTCTTCATCCTTTCTCCTGTGTTTGGACCAAGGTAAACAAGTCAAGGAACCAAAGTCTTATAGCAAACTAAAGACAAAAAGGGCAATTCTATAGCCAAGTGCATACAAATACATTGAAACACGTCACCTACAGGGTAAGGCAGAAAAAGAGTAACCCCCTACAGTTTTTTTTGCAGTTTTCTCTGCAACCACTTCGAATTTCAACAAGACATTTTTGTACTTATTTAGTCATCAAACTTTTGTATTATTATTAAACATTTAATTATCTTAAGATATGTTTATTTATGACATTTATACCTTGCATTTTCCTGCACAATTTCGAGTTCAATGTGGCTGGCAAGTTAAAAAGAAGCTCTTACAAATATGAAATAAAATTCATAAACTCACACATCAATAAATCATAAATCCATAAAATTCAATAATAAAGCATACTGGAGAAAATGGAGGGGGGGAGACTAGTCATTAGGATCAATTAATAGAAATAATGTTTAAGCGATTTTTGCGCATTAAAAATGTTCAAGCTAAAACACAATGAAATAACATCATTCAAACGATACAATTAACAATGTGTCCATGCTTTAATACAGGCCTTCAGTCGCTTTGAGAATTTCTTAACGGCCTTGTCTCTGCGGCAGGCTGTCCCAAATCATCTGCCAATACCTTGCCTATGATTCTGATCCAAAATACTTTTAAAGAAGTTATCTGTACATTATCATATCATCAAATACAAATACTCAAATTCATATTATTGTTTACAAAAGTCTACATCACTGTGACATTATTAACAGTAAGCTGGTATCCCGTTGTTGTTGTTTTTTTTTTTTTTCAAATAATGGTAGTTGTACAGTACAAACATTTTTGAACGTGCAAAAATCACTGGGTGGTTACACTAAAATGTCTACAACTTTGCTGTGTTAAAGATAATCTCATTCCACTCAGCAAATAAATGTAGATAGTAACACAAACAAAGCTTATAAAATTTAACATTGAAATTCCAGGGGTTGCTGAGAAAACAGCAAAAAACTTTAGGGCGTTACTTTATTTTGCCTCACCCTTTACATGTCTAAGTGCACTACATGCCATTGTATAAAGTACCACATAAGGGTTACAGCATATAAGTGCAAGGGAGGCGTACCTGTGGGAGGAGCAAGGGGCTCCATGGGTCTGTCGCTAACCCCTGTGCATAAGCTATAGACTACTATAAGTTATACGTGTCGCATGGCGCATTTAGGCATGCCCACTTACGCCTGCCATTGACTAGGAGTAACTGGTTGTGCCTACATTTAAGCGCACTAATGGAATTTTATCCTATAATAGCATCTTGGTGCTTAGATTACATTATAGAATTGGTGCTTAGCACTTGCCATCAGGGTGTCTAAAACAAGGTTCTAAGTTATAGAATTGCCTCTTAAATTTACACTGTTTGAATCTTACTATACCATGTTATAACATCAAAGCTTCCAGAAGGGAGATTTTAGGCAAGTCTTGAATATCTGACAATTCAATTCTGATGTATCATGGGACCTGCAGCCCTGATTTCAATGAGTAGAATTGGGAACTGCAAATGTCACACTGTTAGGTATTATTAGGAAAGGAATGGAAAACAAAAATGAAGATGTTATAATGCCTTTGTATCGCACCATGGTGCGACCGCACCTCGAATATTGTGTTCAATCCTGGTCGCCGTATCTCAAAAAAGATATAGTAGAATTAGAAAAGGTGCAGAGAAGGGTGACGAAAATGATAAAGGGGATGGGACGACTTCCCTATGAGGAAAGGCTAAAGTGGCTGGGGCTCTTCAGCTTGGAGAAAGGGCGACTGAGGGGAGATACGATAGAGAACTCTAAAACATAATAAAGAGCAAACAAGGATATGAAAAAATTATTAAGAAAAAATCAGCTATATCAAATATCCGGTGTATGTATTCCTAAATTAGAGGAAAAGCCTCAAAATCTAGAGGAGCACTCTATCGTTGATTATATCAACATAGGAGGTCCCCTAAATCATCATGGGCAAAAACCTCTTTAAGTATGGCTGAATATGCTCAAAAATCTTTTAAATGTAGCTATTATGCTCAAAAAACTTTTATATATTGTGTGAAAATTCACTAATCGATACTTAGCTTTAAACAGTCAATAGACACCAACCACTGCCCAACTCCGGCCAAAGTTTCGAAGTACTGCCTCAGGGTACCGCGGTGTTTGACTGGAAAAAATCTGTAAAGAAAAAAGAAAACATACATCAGTGCAGTCCTCTCAAACTTACGGAGCCCAAAAAGCTTCATAGACTCTTACAAGACAAAATCCTTATCCAGGACTCCCATGTCAAACTGATCACAAGATGGCTAACGTTCTTTTATACGTTGACGTCAGACGCCTTCATTCAAGCTCCACCCCTAAAGCTTTTCTCGATCAAAACCACCGGATGGAAATGATAAAACAAAAATAAAAAAAAACAAAAAAGTTTTCAAAAAAATTGGTTCCACTCAATTTTTGAGTTCAGACCAAATGGGTGCAAAGTGTGCAAACGGAAGATCCAAAGTTGTTCCATTCTCAGTAGGAGGAGCTTCTTATCTCCACCTCCTGGATGCCATTTCAATTGTTGAAGTACAATACATTTCAAACTCTCAAAAGAATGACCTTCTTTATTACAATGAACAGCAAGAGGAGCTGTAGTTTTTCTTGTAATGATATTGCTTTTATGTTTACCCAATCTAATAGATAATTTACGGGAAGTCTGACCAACATATAGTTTATTGCAACTACATTGGATGCAATAAACCACCCAATCAGATGCACAGGAAGTATTATGATGTAAAATGTATTTTCGTGTCGTTTGGGGGTCACAGAATTCTGTAGCTTCCAGCATAATGGAACACATTGCACACTGTCCACATTTTATATGACCCATAGCATTGCTATCCAAGGAAGTAGAATGTCGTAAAACAGATGGCGCAAAAATTTCTTTTCAAATTGCGTCCTTTATTTTGAGTTCCACAAAGCAAAATACAGCTTTAGCTTAGGCATCTCAAGTAACTCTGCAGTACTCCTGTGGCTTCCATACTCTACCACATACTGGAACATTTCTGTGACCATCAACTTATACTACAGACCCCCTAAGCAGTTGGGGAAACAGAGATGACCTACTCCTCCTTCAGTCTCTTCTGGACAACTGGATCATTCTTTCCCCTTTCTTAGTTCCGTTAAGCAGTTTTCTTTTCTTCACCATTGCTATGTCCACAAACTTTCTTTCCAAGCAGGCTCATAATCAAACTCATAGGAAAACTTCAACCCTGACTTTTCCTACCCTTTTACCACCAGGGCTAACTCACCGAAATAAACCACTCGGACCTCTTTTTTGGAGCAAAAAGGTTACCAAATAAAACATTTAAAACTTAGCTTCATTTCCAGTCCACTTCTTTAGCATTAGGGCTGCACCCTTCAGACCTTTGCTCTCAGGCCTCACATACCTCCAGGGCCTTAGGTCTTTCCACAGCTTCTTCGCCCAGGGTTACTTTGGGATCCTTTCTGCCCCGGGTTGGATAGCCCGTTTAGTCCTGCTGGCCACCTGTGAGAGAACTCCTTTCTCTCCTTTGCCCCTCTCTCTCCCTCCTTCCTCCACTGCCCAAGCATTTCTTAAGCTGAGAAGGAAGTTTTCAGAGAGGTGTCTGGGTAGCCATGCCCCTCTTGGGCCACACATGTTCCTTTTCTTCTCCCAGCATTAAGGCCAATGGGGATTTTCTAATCCCTTCTCGGTTACCAGTCTAGCGGTTATGTTCACTAAGGTGCGTCAGCGTTTTTAACGTACCTTTAAAATTAAGGCACGTTAAACGCTAAACATGCCTTTACATTCCTATGGGTGCATTAGCATTTAACGTGCGTCCACCATCAATGTGCGTTAAAAACACTAACATGACTATAGTGCACCTTAGTAAACATACCCCTAGGTTTTCTATCTCTTTCTCAAAGCTTTCCTACACTCGTGTGCAAACCGTAAGAGCACTGGGAAGTGTCACGAACCCCTTACTCATCACAATTTATATGAGGCTGTTAATTTTGTACATTCTAACTAGCAAGATTTTTCAGAGGAGTAATTTTCAAATTGAAAATTGTTGTGATTTATGTGTGTACCAGCTGCACATGTTAGCTGTCTGTTGTAAAATTACCCTTCCTTAGCTTACCTATACTTCAAAGAAACAATGTTAGTGTATATATATTACACATTATTAAAGATGTTAGCTATTAAAAGGCAGGAATGTTTTATGTTTTTTACCAGCTGAGCTACATTAAAATGCTCTGTCTACTCATTGCACAAGACAGAGAGAAGCTATTCCAATGCTGAAATGACTTAGATATAAACTAAAAATAAATGTTTTTTTGAATCATTTCTATAGTGCTTTAAATAAGGTTCAAATTGATTATTAAAAAAACAAACAAATCTTTCACACATTTCTTACGTGATAAAACACTCCCAATAAAGAAACATCATCCAGCCTCTGCTGCTGTTTCTGAGCAGGGGTGATCTCATCAGACTCCTGCTGACAGCACCATGGGGGATGGGGTTGGAAGAGGTATCAGAGATAAGCTCGGCATGCATGCTTACTGAGTTGATTTCCATGTTGGGCAGGCCACAGGAAGATGTGGCTGCATTCTGTGAGTGAAAAGCAGAACTGAGTGGGATTCCATAGATACAGAAAGAGCATGACATTTTATAGTGGGGGGGGGGGGGGGAGGGTGAGACTGCTGGGACAATGGGGTAGTTTGTACTGGAAGGAAGAGAATGAGTGCTTTATTAAACTGAATCAACAAAAAAATGTTACTAGAAATCTAGTTCATGCCATTAAAACACCAGTAAAAATGCAATAAACCCAGCTGTCCTCAATAATTACTTTCTCTTTGTTTCTTTGGATTCCAAAACTAGTTCCACTAGTCCACTGCAAAATGTGATAAAAGTGTTGATAAAGGATTACAATTGAAACGTTTTAAAACGTCTTTATGTATTGAAGAATGGTGGCACAAATTGAGAATATATATTGGATTTTGCAATAATAAACAATTGAATTTTTGAATTTTCTAATGAAATTGTGATGTTGGTTGCTACTGGATTGGAACTAGTTTTGAAATCCAAAGAACAACAAAGAGCAAGTAATTATTGAGGACAGCTGGGTTTATTGCATTGCTATTTTGTTGCCCTTGCTGATGCTTTTGGACCACTTAAACTGATTAAAACACCAATAAGCATCTATTTTTAGCATCCTCCAAGAACACCTAACTATCAGAAAAATAAACACCTAGGGGGTATGTCCACAAAAGGATGTTAAGCCTTAACTGTGTTTAGCACGGTTGAAAATACATACAGCAAAGTACATTAAAGCGTTTTGTATTAAGTAACCTTTTTGCATGCGCTGAGTGCACATTATATATATTTTTGTATTTATATTTTGGAGGGAGTATGTCATGGGTAGAGAATGGGCATGGCAGCAAGTGCTCTCTCAGAGGCAGATGCACTAAACCTTAATGAGCCTTTAACGACCCTCCAACGAGGAAATTTTGATCCGTTGCATGCATCAAAGGGCTTTTACCGAGGAAGCTAGCAGCTAACGAAAACGGAATGCAGATGAGCAATTTGTGTACAAACACCATTGAAACGAGATGCACTAACCTTTTCCGATTGCCTTTACGCAGGAAAAAGGCAGGAAATCTAACGAGAGGTCTGTACCTCTCGTTAGGACAGCTCTGTGCCAGGAAAAATCGTAAAGTGAAAAAACAAACAAACTGTGAGCCAATCCCAGCGCATTAGCAGAGCTAAAAGCGCTGTGATTGGTCAAAAGGACGTAGCATTACATATGTCCAAAAGAGCTGTGTTTAAGCTTAAAGAAAACGTGTCATAAACCACATCAATGTAGTGTTTGCGTATCCAGAGCATGTTTGAGCCTTACCCAACAAAAATCAAAAAAAGAATCGGGAGGGGGCAAAGGCACTCGTGAGGAGCGTCCTGTATGGCCGTCCTTGCACCCCCCCCCCCCCCCCGCCCGAGGTCGCGGTTTCCCCCCCCCCCCCCCCCCCCCCCCGGCTTCCCCCTGCATTATAAATTAAAAAGCAAAACATACCGTTAGCAGCCCCGGCCCTCCTCCATTCCTCACTACTCTGTCTCCCCTCAGCTCCGCCTCCCGACATCCTCCGCCCTGTGCCCCGCCCCCTCTTGGGGTTGTTGCCGCCATTCCCCCCCTCCACCGGGCCCCCCTCCCTCTTACCGGGCCCCTGCAGCGCCTCTCTCCTCTGTCCGAAGGCGCTGCACGGGCAAGAAGAAAAGCTGATGCCTGTCTTCGCCCAGCTTCGGTCGCACGTCTCTCTCCTCCTGGGCCCGGCCTCATCTGATGTCAGTAACCTCGAATATTGTGTTCAATTCTGGTTGTATCTCAAAAAAGATATAGTGGAATTAGAAAAGGAGCAGAGAAGGGCGACGAAAATGATAAAGGGGATGGGACAACTTCCCTATAAGGAAAGGCTAAAGCGGCTAGGGCTCTTCAGCTTGGAGAAAAGGTGACTGAGGGGAGATATGATAGAGGTCTATAAAATAATGAGTGGAGTTGAATGGGTAGATGTGAAGCGTCTGTTCACGCTTTCCAAAAATACTAGGACTAGGGGGCATGCAATGAAGCTACAATGTAGTAAATTTAAAATGAATCGAAGGAAAATTTTCTTCACTCAACGTGTAATTAAACTCTGAAATTCATTGCTGGAGAATGTGGTAAAGGCGGTTAGCTTAGCAGAGTTTTAAAAAGGTTTGGACAGCTTCCTGAAGAAAAAGTCCATAGACCATTATTAAATGGACTTGGGGAAAATCCACTATTTCTGGGATAAGAAGTATAGAATGTTTTGAACTTTTTGGGGATCTTGCCATGTATTTATTTGGATTTATTTACCACATTTTTGAAGGAATTCACTCAAGGCAGTGTACAGTAAGACTAAATCAAACATGAGCAATAGACAATTACAGCAATAAAAATATTCAAATAACAATACAAAGTATGGCATAGTATACTATTTACAATGTCAACACAATACATAATAAAACATTTTAATTGACAGTGTAGGGTATGAGCAAAGATGGAACATGTAGATAGGTAAGAGAGTAAGAGGAGTTAGAAAGTAAGGTGACTAATTTAAAGAAAGGTAAAAAAATATATTACTGAATATATATATACTGAGAGATAGATATAGATATATATAGATATAAATAGTACTGAGCTTTTTAAAAGATCTAATATATGGAATTTCCTATTCGCTATGTTTATTTATTGACACTATTTTCTCAAATTATATCTCTTCAGTTCATTGCACTATTTTAATATTTGTAGGGATGATGTTGGAATAATGTCTTCTGATGACATCAACAAATATGGAGTGGGGAAATCAGGATCAAAAGGTTCGGAATCTCCCAGCTACTTTCTGGAACATGAAAGTGGAAAGTTCTACACATTAATTGAAGGAGAAGGCCATCCAGCGGGCTCAGACTATGAAAGAGGGAGAGCAGGGGTTCGGCGAAGAGAAAAAACACCTACTCATGGTATGTTTAATTTCTTTAGCTTTTTAAAGTTCTCTTGTTTAAGTGTTTAGATTATCAGTGTAACATTTCCAAATCTGGATTGTTATCTGCCAGGAAATGTCAGGACTATGGGATTGAAAATATACTTCAGTATTAAGCACACATGCAGGACTCCTGCTCCTCTCTGTTATGCTTTTATGTCTTTTATGCGCTGGTCTGGGTGACTCAGCAAGGCTTATGGTTATCTCTGATTCCTACATTACTCAGGCTTAGCTAGAAAGCTCTCCCTTGCAGCTGAGGGGTCAGAGGCGGGGGTGGGGGGGATATGAACCTAAGATATAACTTCAAGGAGGAATCCCTTTTATAAACAGATGAGGATTCTGCTGCCACCAGAGCCTCCCACTGATTGTACTAGTCACTTCTATTGTTCTACGGCTTTCTTGCAACTTCCATTCCTTTCTGGAAAGTCAGAAAGTTAGAAAGTTCACTCAAAAGGCACCAGTTTGCCTGCCTACATATGAGGTCAGTCAAAGGATTTTATTGTATTGGTGGACTAAAGTAGGAGCATTGAGGATTCAGGTAACACTCGTTAGTGTTGAGTTCTTCAAGCTGCTACAAGAGTCTATATAGAGTGTGAGACAAGATTGTGGATCAGTTGTAGGCAAGATTGGATATATTAATGAGGTGTCTTGTCAGAACATAAAATTTCTTTTGAAACAATACTCAGTGGTGGAATTAAAGAGTAAGTCTGACATGTTTTCTGGGGCCTATCCTCCTCACTAATTGCACAACCTCAGGATATTGTGCTAAATGGACCATTGGTCTGACCCAACATGGCTATTATGTTCTTGTACGTCTCCCAGTTATGCACACAACTTATAGAATAATATAAGTTACTAGTATAAAAGGCCCGTTTCGTTAGGCAATGAAACGGGCGCTAGCAAGGCAATCCCCCCCTCCTCCCTCTCTCTCTCCAGTTCCCCCTCCCTTCTTCCAGACCCCCCTCCCTCCCGTCCTCCCTTCCGAGTTCCAGACCCCCTCCCTCCCTCACTCCCGAGTTCCAGACCCCCCTCCCTGCTTCCCTCCCTCCCTTCCGTGTTTCAGACCCCCTCCCTCCCTTCCTTCTAAGTTCCAGACCCCCTCCCTCCCTCCCTACCAGTTCAAGGCCCCCTCACGCCCCTCCCTCCCTCCTAGTTCAAGGCCCCCTCACAGCCCTCCCACCGAGTTCCAGATTCCCCCTCCCTCCAATTTGAACACCCCCTCCTCCGTGTGCCTGACCCCTTGAGCCCCATGCCGCAACCCTATCACCCCCCTTTCCTCAGAAAACCCTCCCCCTTTGCCATCGCGTACCTGTGCTGACGACAGCCACATTTCTCTTCTTCTCTGTGCCGGCGATTGCTGTAGTTCGGGTGGTGGATATGTCCGTTATGCATCTGAGCGATGCAATTGGCGACGTCATGACGATCGGGCGCTAGCAAGGTAATCCCCCACCCTCCCTCCCACGGTGAGTTGGTGAGTGTGAGTGCTCCGTCCTCGACGTCATCACGTTGTGACGCAAGGGCGGGGCAAAAACTCATGGGCAAATTGATCTACACAATTACAACTTCCGGCTTCATTAGAACATTGGAGGTGCGTTTTATATAGAGAGATGTGTGCCCTTGCCAAGTGTAAGCATGCTCAATTACTGCCAGCTCTAAGGCTGGTGCAACTGCAGGCACCTCATTGTAAGGTGCACCGATGTCGGGTTATGCTAGTATTTTGTAAAGAATCTGAGCACCCAGATGCCATTATAGAATAGGTTCTCCCCATGCAGCATCACAACACCTACAAAGAGATGCCCACTTATTGAAATGCCACTTTAATCCCTAGTTTTTATGTATACTTATTATACCTATTTGGTTTGGAGTTTTCTGCTTCCAAAATTACTTCTCAGCACATCATGAATGCTAGAAAGCTTCCCAGTTTGCAGAAAAACCAATGCACTTTTTCTATCAAAAAAGGTGCTAGGCCACCCTTCAAGGTTGAGGTGATCACTGAGGCGCCTACCCCACAATTGCCAGGCCCCCTGCAACCAGTCACAGAACCTATGAGAAGGCAGAATTGCTGTGTAGAGCCTGAGCTCTTTCATTAAAACTTGGGGTCCGAACTTCTTGTCCTCCATTCAACGCACCTCTGTCTTCACTCGTTATTGGGAAATACAATATAAGTTTGCCCTGCGGCTGTACATCTATCCAGCGCGGGCCCACCGGGCAGGGTTTGGTGGATCCGGGGAGTGCCCTAAGTGCAGACAGTCCCCTGCAGGGCTCAGTCATATGTTCTGGAAATGCCCCGGAGTGATGCGTTTTTGGTCCACAATTTTGGAGGCGGTTAAGAGCTATTGGGGTCGAACAGTACAGAGACAACCATTGATGCTCTTTGGAGTCTACAAAGCGGTGAGGCCTACTCTGCCGGGCTTCAACGCCTTTCTGCGTAGAGCGATAATGGTGGGGAAGAAGATCATATTACTGAACTGGCGAGAACACAAGGTCCCGTCCATTGGTGCATGGCGGACGCACATGATTGAATTATTGAAGTTGGAGCGCTGCGGGGTCAAGGACTTCTCCTCTACAGAGGGTAAACGTTTGGAAAAAATCTGGGCAAACCTCTGGGACACATTGCAACCAGCAGCACGGAGTAGACTTTTAAATTAAATGTACATTCGCTTGTTGTTTGATGGACCAGCTTTCCCTGACACTCTAAAGGGGGGGGGGGGACGAAGGTGGGTTAGAAGAGGGTGGATTGGGGGTTGTAGAGTAGGATGCAGAATTGATGTACAACTTCACTTGTGTTGGTATCACTGTTTGGGTAGAGATGGGTACAAGTGAGGAATAAGAGTTGGGGTAGTAGGGGGGGGAGGGTTGGGGAAGGGGGGGGGGTTATAAAATTGTTTATGGCAAAAACTGTTTTTTTTTTGATTCAGCTGATCGTTCAGAGCCACTGTTATAGCAGCGTTGTTTACATTATGTATGTTCCTGGTTCTTGTCGCTGTGACTGCTCAATAAAAAAGATTTAAACATAAAACTTGGGGTCCATGGGTCAATTTTAGCAGACAATGGAAAAGGTGCCAGTACTCAGTACCCCCAAGTACCCCCTCAAAAAAAGCCCTGAGAAAAACTGACACTTCTTCTCTTCACAAGTCAGCATGGAGAGCTAAAAGAGGAGCAGGAAAAGTTCAAGGAATTAACATTAGAACATGTTCTTAGCTCATCTCTGAATAACTCAATCACTTCTAAATGGCAATGCAAAGTACTAGCAATTATAAGTGAAAAACAATCACATAGTACAGACCAATAAAATGTTATAGTACAAGTAATGTCATGGGCGCATGAAGTTATCCACAAAAAACACAAAGATATTTAGAGAAATCTGAAACTTTTAGTTATCCAGCAAAATCAGCAAATAAATCTACCTATTTTCCAGTGGTGATATAATCTAAAAATATTTACTTCTACCTTTAAAAAAAATAACAGAACACTTTGTTATATGCATGTGCATAACTGACATTAACAGTTGTGAAACATTAGCAGCAGAGATTCTGTGGTATATGTAAACCACCTCAGCAATATAAAGAAAGGGTGATTTTCAAAGCCATGTCCACAGGTAAAATGGAACTTTACCATAGAAATGGGCTTTTACAAAACTGCAGTGGCGTTCCTAGGGGGGGGCGGTGGGTGCGGTCCGCCCCGGGTGCACGCCGCTGGGGGAGTGCCGCGCGTGCCTGTCCTCCATTGTTCCATGCTGCTTCTCTGCCCCGGAACAGGTTCTGTTCCGGGGCAGAGAAGCAGCATGGAACAACGGAGGACAGGCGCGCACGGCACCCCCCCAGTGGCGTGCACCCGGCGGGGGGGGGGGGGGTTCCTTCGCGGGGGTGTCCTTTTGCCGGGGGGTCCGCGCTGCATCGGGGGGCGCTGCACAAGGGGGGCGGGGCGCATCGGCAATCCGCCCCGGGTGCCAGCCCCCCCAGGAACGCCACTGCAAAACTGCCTACCAGACAGGTATGTGAAAGGGTAAGCTCAAGCTTTTGACAGCAAGCAAAGGTGTTTTCAGGGCAGGGCTGAGGTAGGGTTTGCAGCTAATAATTCGTTTAACTGTAGCCGGTTAAAACAACCAATTATTCAGTTTGAGTATTGACCCCCATACATCTCAGTTACTGATACATATGGAAGATCAGCTGTTCATTCCTTCATTTAGGCTGTTTCACTTCAATGCTATTCGTTCAAAAATCTTTAGCACTCTACCTGAACAAATTCAGATCCAAACTAGACATTTCTTTTTCAAGATGCTTTTTCTGGTGCTGATTGAGTCGGACAATGTACATATGGTTTGCAGCGACTCTGCTTTCCTGTCTCCTCCCTTGTCCTATCTTATCCCCTTTCTCCTCTCTCTCTTCTTGTTTTTAATTTCCAATTGCAATTGTAGTTCCCTTTCTTGCTTTACCAATTTGTGAAACACCTAGACGGCTTGTAACATTGGTCTGGTATATTAAATAAACCTAAACTTGAAAAAATAAACTTGAAACTTACTTTGTGCATATGTATAACTTTTTTTCATTCTACTAATTTGTCATTGTTGTAGAATGTCCCTTAAGACTGTGAATGTGCACAGTAAAGAACTATTTTAACCTAATATTTCTGGTATATAAAGGCAAGTTTATATGTTCTTAGTTCTGTTTTTTATATGCTGTAGAATATACAAAGAATATAGGGCAGGTTTTGAATTAGTTGTAGATAAGACTGGATACATTAGTGAGGTGTCTTGTCAAACACTTTAATAACTTTTTAATATCCAAAACATTAGTCCATGAAGCCCTTGCAAGGGATATGCAAAAGGAAAATTAGATTAATTTCTACACATAAACTACTGTTTCATGCATTGAAATGGCTTGCTATAAAATTACTGGTGGTGGCTGCATAGCCAGGAGGAACACAGCCTTGGTGGCATGTGGGTTGGAA
Source organism: Microcaecilia unicolor (assembly GCF_901765095.1). NCBI lineage: Eukaryota > Metazoa > Chordata > Amphibia > Gymnophiona > Siphonopidae > Microcaecilia > Microcaecilia unicolor. The sequence continues at coordinate 56,902,372 of NC_044037.1, forward strand.
AAATTATGGCTGTAGGTGGGAGCTTCTACAGCTGTGTGGGCCAGAAGCAGTACATTCATGGGGGTGGGCTTACATGCTCAGCCATGGAGGCAAAACCAGCTATGCGAGCTAGAAGGAGATGGCAGCAGTGCTTTTACAGGTCTTTATCTTCGTAAGAATTTCCTATAACTCCAAATTATATGGCATAATTTAAATATTCTATTGTGGAAGATGTGAAACAGACCTAAAGCATATTTATATATTTTGGTTTTTATAAAATCTTGAAGCAAGGCAAGACAATTATTGTGTCCACTAAAGAAACTCCTGAAAACTTACATGGATGAAATAGGGAGTTTTTTTTCATCCAAGAAATATATATATTTTTCAGCATATAATTTGAGAAATGGGCCAAGGGGTTAATGCCTTGGACAGTCTCAACTTTCAAAGTTTTAAATGTCATGAGTTTCAAAGTTTTGAGAACTACTTGGGTGAAAAACAGGAGAAAACCTCTTTCACTTGTGTTTTCTATTTTTACTTATAGCCCTGTATATGGCATATTAATGGCCCCCTCGTTTGCCTATGGTGTTCTGTCAATCTGTCGCCTTGCTGACTTTTCTACATTACATAAATGATATAGGAAAATCTTGCAGGCAGGTTATTTTTGGGTCATCAATTTGGTGCCGCATACGCTAGTTGTGTTTGGCTTATTGGCTGGTTATTTCTGTCAAGATGCATGAGGTCTCTCCAGCTTCAGTGCAGCAGTTTCTCTTGATGCATGTTCAGCCACACAGAACAATCACATTATGTTTTACTGACTTCTCTGGCATTTCACACACTTTAGATGAGCTTACAGTAACATTTTGCTTTGATCTCTGCTTATATTAGGTTTGTATGTGTATTTAGGAACAGTCATTCATTTCTAGTTTGTAGCTGCCTATATTTTGGTTTACCTGTTCTCATTTTACCCCTTTCTTGATCTTTTTGTTCTAACAAGATCAGCAAAGATAAAGCTCAAAGCGAATATAAATCGATTTTTCACTCTTTCAAAAAGTACAAAGACTAGGGGACACTCAAGGAAGTTACATGGGTATTACTAGGAAAGGGATGTAAAACAAAAATGAGGATATTATTCTGCCATTGTATCGCTCCATGTTGCAACCGCACCTCGAGTATTGTGTGCAATTCTGGTCGCCGCACCTCAAAAAAGATATAGTGGAATTAGAAAAGGTGTAGAGAAGGGCAACAAAGATGATACAGAGGATGGGACAGCTTCCCTATGAGGAAAGGCTGAAGAGGCTGGGGCTCTTCAGCTTGGAGAAAAGGCAGCTGAGGGAAGATATGATAGAGGTCTATAATGAGTGGAAGGGAAAGGGTCGATGTGGAGCGTCTGTTTACGCTTTCCAAAAATACTAGGACAAGGGGACATGCGATGAAGCTGCAGTGTAGTAAATTTAGAACGAATCGGAGGAAATTTTCTTCATTCAACGCATAGTTAGACTCTGGAATTCATTGCTGGAAAAAGTGGTTAAGGCAGTTGACTTAGCAGAATTTTAAAAAGGGTTGGACGGCTTCCTGGAGGAAAAGGCCATAGAATGTTATTGAAAGGACGTGGGAAAAATCCACTATTTCTGGGATGGGCGGGACAAATTGTTTGTTCTTTTGGCTGCTGTCGGAGACAGAGTGCTGGGCTCGATGGACCCTTGGTCTGTCCCAGCATGGCGATGCTTATGCTTATGTACTTGTGTACTTTTAAACCAAACAGGAAGTTATTTTTTCACTCAATGAATAGTTAAGCTCTGGAACTCATTGCCAGAGGATGTGGTATCAGAAGTTAGTGTATCTGGATTGAAAAACATGTTTGGACAAGTTCCTGGAGGAAAGGTCAATAGACTGCTATTGAGATAGACATGGGGAAAGCCACAGCTTGTCCCTGAGATCAGTAGCATGCATCTTGGCACTATTTGGGATTCTGTGAGGTACTTGTGACATGAATTGGCCACTACTGGGAAGCAGGATACTGGGCTAGATGGACCATTTGTCTGGCCTAGTATGGCTATTCTTATGTTCTTATTTAATACCTATAAGACTGTCTGTTTTTTAATGCCAATAAATTTGTCTGCTTATAAAATCATGTTGGTCCTTTGGATATTCTATTTTTATAGTGTACGGAGGTTCCTGTCACATGTAATACTCTCTCTGTAGCCCTACTCTGCTATTAGTTATGTGACATTCACTTAAGACTAAAACATCACAGAGTCCTCATGAGAACAAAACCTATTCAAGGTACCCTACATAACATAAAGGACTCCAGTTATAGTGGTATTACATGAATTTTCAAGGGGTCAAAAAATAGGCCTAAAATGACTGAAGCATGTTGGCTTTTTAAAGGATACAAAAAATTTCCACAAACTAAAAAAGTCTAGATCAGGTTATGTATATAACCGTGCTGCTCTCACTAAATACAGATGCTAGACTTTGCACCTAGAAGGAAAAAAGGCCTCAAAGAGCTCAAAGATAATCAAATCTTAACAGAGCTGAACAGATCCATAAGATCTTCTCATCATCATTGGCCAAAAAACCCTTCCAACTCTACTTAAGCTTTAATTTAGTTCTACTTCTTTTGTTATTGCTGTAATCAATGTTGAGGCATTACTCAAAACAACATTACCTCCTGTTTGAATGTATTCAACTAGAGGGACAGCTGGCATATAAATAACCCAAATGTCAGAAAGGTAGTATAGTACGGACACTTATCTTTTGCGGTCGGTACTTTATGTTGTGAGCACTATGAGGTCATGTGCTGTGCCGTTACTATCTTCACCCTCTTGTCCCAAGCCGACGGTGGCCAGTGTTTCGCACTGCTGCTTCAGGGTCTTGGTGACAGGGCTAGACAAAAAGATTTAAAAAACAACAGTTACTACCAATACCCACCCCCAAGCACCCTGGTGGAGAGTGCATAAAGTCACAGTACTTGGGACGGTCACAGGTTCTCATCTCAGTGTGCTGTTCAACATCTGACTATCGGACAGGAACTCTCTCTTGAAGCTGTCATGACGTCAAATGCTGTCAAGCTAACAACCAATCAGTGACTAGAAAAAGTGGCACCATTCCAAGTGAGAATTGAGACCAATCGGCTGAAGGGAGCGTAGTCTGAAGATCCACTTCTGCTCCTGCTGTAATAGGACCCGCCGAAGGTCACCACCCGCGGTGAGCAGAAGACAGCTTGGAAGACCACACACTTTAAATCATCAAATGCGTGTCGATACTCCTTACAGTGGGACACAAACAGGCTTATTTTTGAAAGAGAAGGGCGCCCATCTTCTGATACAAATCAGGAGATGGGCGTCCTTCTCTCAGGGTCACCCAAATCGACATAATTGAAAGCCGATTTTGGACATCATCAACTGCTTTCCGTTGCGGGGAAGACCAAAGTTCACGGGAGCATGTCGGTACCGTAGCAAAGGCGGGACTGGGACGTGATTAAGAGATGGGCGTTCTTGGCCGATAATGGAAAAAAGAAGGGCGTCCCTGAGGGGCACTTGGACGACTTTACTTGGTCCATTTTTTCTTGCGACCAAGCCATGAAAAGGTGCCTGAACAGACCAGATGACCACCGGAGGAAATCGGGGATGACCTCCCCTTACTCCACCAGTGGTCACCAACCCCCTCCCACCCTAAAAAATTTTTTAAAAATATTCTTTACCAGCCTCAAATGTCATACCCAGCTCCATGACAGCAGTATGCAGGTCCCTGGAGCAATTTTAGTGGATGCAGTGCACTTCAGCCAGGTGGACCCAGGCCCATCCCCCTACCTGTTACACTTGTGGTGGTAAATGTGAGCCCTTCAAAACCCACCCACATGTAGGTGCCCCCTTCACCCCTTAGGGCTATGGTAGTGGTGTACAGTTTTGGGGAGGGGGGTTTTTTTTTTGGGGGGGGGGGTTGGGGGGCTCAGCACCCAAGGTAAGGGAGGTATGCCCCTGGGAGCAATTTCTGAAGTCCACTGCAGTGCCCCCTAGGGTGCCAGGTTGGTGTCCTGGTATGTGAGGGGGACCAGTGCACTACGAATTCTGGCTCCTCCCATGACCAAAGGGCTTGGATTTGGTCGGTTTTGAGATGGGCGTCCTCGGTTTCCATTATGGCTGAAAACCTGGGATATGGTCACCCAGGTTTTCAGCCATAATGGAAACCGAGGACGCCCATCTCAAAACCGACCAAATCCAAGCCCTTTGGTCATGGGAGGAGCCAGAATTCGTAGTGCACTGGTCCCCCTCACATACCAGGACACCAACCTGGCACCCTAGGGGGCACTGCAGTGGACTTCAGAAATTGCTCCCAGGGGCATACCTCCCTTACCTTGGGTGCTGAGCCCCCCAACCCCCCCCCCCAAAAAAAAAAACCCCACTCCCCAAAACTGTACACCACTACCATAGCCCTAAGGGGTGAAGGGGGCACCTACATGTGGGTGGGTTTTGAAGGGCTCACATTTACCACCACAAGTGTAACAGGTAGGGGGGATGGGCCTGGGTCCACCTGGCTGAAGTGCACTGCATCCACTAAAACTGCTCCAGGGACCTGCATACTGCTGTCATGGAGCTGGGTATGACATTTGAGGCTGGAAAAGAATATTTTTAAAAAATATTTTAGGGTGGGAGGGGGTTGGTGACCACTGGTGGAGTAAGGGGAGGTCATCCCCGATTTCCTCCGGTGGTCATCTGGTCTGTTCAGGCACCTTTTCATGGCTTGGTCGCAAGAAAAAATGGACCAAGTAAAGGTCCATCATCTCAACATTTAGGTCGACCATCTCTAAGGTCGACCTAAATGTTGAGATTTGGGTGTCCCCGACCGTATTATCGAAACAAAAGATGGACGCCCATCTTGTTTCGATAATACGGGTTTTCCCGCCCCTTTGCAGGGCCGTCCTGCGAGGACGCCCTCATGAAAACTTGGGCACCCCATTCGATTATGCCCCTCTATGGGCAAACCAATTTTGCCAGTCTGTATGGAGCTCTTGTGTTCACTCAGTCGAATCAGGAGTGTCCTTGAGGTCTTACCCACGTATAATTTAAAACCTTAATGATGATGAGAAGATCTTATGGATCTGTTCAGCTCTGTTAACATTTGATTATCTTTGAGCTCTTTGAGGCCTTTTTTTCCTTTTAGTTACAAAGTCTAGCACCTGTATTTAGTGGGAGCAACACGGTTATATACATAACCTGATCCAGACATTTTCAGTTTGTGGAAATCTTTTGTGTTTTATGAACTCTTGTGAGTTTTGTTCCACATCCCACTTGTTTCATGGTTTAGTGGTTTTTAAAGGATAACCATAGTCCTCTGAGACTGCACATTCTAGAGTTTTCATCTGGACAGTCCAAAGCATCTTTATCTGCCTTCATTTACCTTGTTACTGTCTCACTATGCTTAGTGAGAGGAATATTATCGTGACTTGGAGACTGACGTACTAAAGTGCATTTGTGTTTTCAAAACAAGAAAACTTGCCAAAAACATGTTATTTGTCACAAAACGTAGTGTAGCCAACTTTTCCAAAGACCAAGGAGACGATGTCAAGCAAAAAGGTCTTTATTGAATCAGACTCGACATGGGAGCCCTTACCACCATCTCAGTGGGCGGTGGTAAGGGCTCCCCCTCGAAATGGCCGCGCGGCAAGTGCTTTACTTGCCACCCAGACATTTCCTGAAGGAAAGCGAGAGTGGCCCTTTTACCAGCTGTGGAAAAAGGGGGTCTCGGTGCGTGTGTAAAACACGCACCGATGCCAAAACAGGCCCCCTTTTGCCACAGCTTGGTAAAAGAGGGCCTTAATAACTAGGGAAATATGGAACTAAGAAACCTTTTCACTAAAGTGGGCTAAGCAATGTCACAGATGAGATAGTGGAGGTGCACTTACTACTTCCTATTTAGCACTATCTACAGCAGTGTCAGGGTGCATTAAGCGCATCCATGCTATCAGTACACTTACCACACTGTAAAAGTTTTCTGTGTGGTAACTATATGGGAACAAGCTGAATATGCCCCCAGCAGTTATCAAACAGGCTTTCTACTTGCTGTGCAGTCATTTGGGCACATACCATGCAATAAATGCAAACCTTCATCACACTTTAGTAAAAGGGGCCCTAAGACGAAAACAAATTGATTTTTCCTTTATTCTGGAAAGATTCTTCTTACTATATTCTATCTGACTTCAGTAACAGCTTACTGTTAGGAACAGTGTTTTGTTAATAGAAAATTTCTCATTCTCAGATTGTCAATATCATTATCTTTCTGCTAAACTTTCAGGAGCCTGTAAATCCAAAAAGTAGCAATTTCAGTTATTAAGGAACATAATGGCAGCAGAACACGATGTGAATATTTTATGCATGGCAATTTCATTTTGTAGCTTAAAGCAAGAATGATCAGAAATCTACCAGTGTTGAAGCTACTACTAAGAAATGAAACTCAAGAGGAATGAACAAAATTATATTTAATATAAATCAAGAATTAATTATGTCATCCTAATCTGACTACAATATTTGTCAGACTATGAATGGGTTTTGCATTGTTTCTCATCCTTTGTATGTTTTAGAAATGGACCAAATGAGTGGGGGAAGGTATTTCACTGGTGAACGAGACTGTGACTACACTAATGGCTCCAAATGAGGTGTAGATGGAGTTGCAATAGGAAGTTCACAAGGTTTAATTGAATCTGTGATTGTATTGCAGATAAGATGTCAGACTACAAAGGCCCCCACCAGGGTTTGAGCAAGTAGACAACATTTCCTCTGGCAAATCTGAGGCTTCCTGCTAGATCAAAGAAGATCAGGAGTGACTTTTACCTTACTTTTTAGTGGTATGGGCATGAAGAGTATAGAACTGTCAGAGTTTATCAGGACCCTATTCCTAGTATCTTGTACAGTCAGTGTGAGGAAGAAAAATAAATCAATACATATTCCCATGCTGAAACAGTACCTTAACAGATAGTCATGGCTTCTTCCTTGTGTAATTTCTACATGGACTAACTTTATTTTCCAGCTTCCTATAATAGTGAACAACTTTCCCAGCAGGCAGTTCTTTATGCAAATTAGCTCAACCTCTCTTTGGCTGAGACTAGGGAACTTTATCTCTTCTTAAGAAATATGCAACATGGGGGTTTTTACTTTAATTTCCAAAACAAGAACAAGGCTGGCTGCTTGACTTGAGCCCAGCCTTCAACAGCCTCCACACCCTGGATAGGACCACAGACTCTTCAGCATTTTCAACCACCTTGGTTCTTATCCTCTACCCCCCAGCTCTTAAACAAAAATCAGTACTAGGTGTTTTAATTCATCTCAAAAGACAAAAAGAATACCAGTCAGTTCCTTCTACTGGCTACCCCCATTAGTTAACACTTCGCTCCTCTGGGCCACTCAGCTGGCTAATTCACGAGTCATGTGGTTAGGCTGAATGGGAACCTAACACCACCTTGCTCCATTTGCCAAGCTAGCTTGTTTGCCTTAAATACCAAAGTAGTGTCTTCTTCCCCTCTGCCAACGTTTAAAGGGACATGGACACTTCTTTTCCGTGAACCCCAGCTAAGGCTCCCCTTTGGCTGTCTCTTCATGTTCAAGTGTACAGCGCTGCGTACATCTAGTAGCGCTATAGAAATGATAAGTAGTAGTAGTTGGACTCCATGGCTGTCCTGTGGCAGTCTCTATTCCTTATCACAAAGAATAGAAATGAGTGTCTGAATATGGGGTAGTCATCTTTTCCTTCTTGTATCACAGTTTGAGGTAGATAAAGTGATTGTAGTCTTAATAGCCTCAGCTAGTCACTTAGATCCCTTGCCAGTGTGGATGCTTAAGTCAATTCATCAAGAAGAAATACTTCCCTTTATTATTTATTTGGTCAATAAATCATTATTGGAAAGGAAGATTTCAGCTAGTCTCAAGATGGCAATAGTGCAGCTTATCTTGAAAAGTGGAACGAAAGTTGTGTGAGAATTGAGTAACTAACACTGTATGTCAAACTTCTTTTCTTGACTAAGGCTGAGGACTTGGTGTATTCACAACTTACTACTTTTCCCATACCATAGCTTGGTCCTACTCCAGTCTGGATTTTATATTGGTTAAAGCATAAAAAGTGTGAGGGTGTAAGCAGGTCAGGAATAGGATGCTTTGTTGATGCAGTCAGACACCTTACTGCAGATTTTGACACAGTTCACCATAATCTGTTATGAAAAAGATTATAGAATCTTAGGATTCAGGTGTCACTATTTAGCTGGTTTGATTCTTTTCTGTCAGACAGAAACCAATGTTTTGTAAAAGGAATATATTTGGAATTTCAAGTAGTCTAACCTAGGTTCTGCAAGAATCATCTTTATCCTTCATTTTGTTTACACTTTTGGCTATATTAACTAGAGAGGTGTGGTAGCCGTGTTAGTCCACTTTAGAGGTAATCAATAGAAATAAAACAAACTATGCCAAAATATTTCACAGGACCCCATGGTCATTCACAAAGGAAAAATTTCAACATTAAGGAATCTTTCACGTGCTCATCTTCCAATGTGGTATATATCATTCAGTATAAAAAATGCAACGAAGGCTACTACATTGGAGAAACAAGTCACACGCTAAAGAAGAGATTTAATTTACATAGACACCATATGAAAAATGCTAGTACCAATAAAGATGTCACGCCTGTGGGGTAGCACTTTACAAAACTAGAACACTGTACCAGTGATTTCATGGTAAGAATCCTAAAAGGGAATTTTAAAACAATACAGGAACCTAAGACCTTTGAAGTCAGAATGATTAAATATTTTGACACCCACCAGACAGGACTTAACAAAGATCTGGGTTTTCTAGCCCATTATAAACCATAAAATTGTACCGCTTTGACACCCTCCTGTCTCCATGCATATCTCCCTGTCTCTCACCTATCCACCCCCATCCTGTTAGACTGTCACTGAAATGCTTTGATGTTTCACTTATATTATACTGTCATCTACCAACACTTGCTTATTTCCAATCTGACGAAGAAGGGCAACCTTCAAAAGCTAATCAAGAAATGTATTAAGTTATGTCCAATAAAAAAGGTATCATCTTATTTTCTTTTCCACGTTTTATTTGGCCATATTAACTAAAATATTTAAAATCAGCTATTGTATTTTTGCAGATGACATCCAGTTGTTACATATGCAGCTTCAGATCAGGTGAAAGTAGTAGCAGACCTGAATAAGAAAATAAGAAAAATCATGCTGAGTTAGACCAAGGTTCATCAAGCCCAGCATCCTGTTACTAACAGTGACAAGTTTAGGTCACAAGTACCTGGCAGGTCCCAAAAATTACATCAATTTCTCTTATTTCATTCCAAAGGATACATGATGGATTTATCAAATCTACCTGGTTAATAATTTATTTTGGACCATTTCTCTAGGAACTTGTCCACACTTCTTTGTGAACCTTGCTATGTTAGCCGCTTTGGCCTATCCTCCTGAAATAGACCACACAGTTTAATTATGCGCTGTGTAAAACAGTCTATGATTTATTTTCAATCTATTGGTCTTTAATTTCACTAACAGGCTCATTTTCGAAAGAAAAGGATGCCCATCATTCGACACAAACCGGAAGATGGACGTCCTTCTCATAGGGTCGCCCAAATCGGTATAATTGAAACCCGATTTTGGACGTCCCCAACTGCTTTCCGTCGCAGGGATGGCCAAAGTTCAAGAGGGCGTATCGGAGGGGTAGCAAAGGCGGGACGTGGGCGTGCCTAACACTTGGACATCCTCAACCCATAATGGAGAAAAAAGGACGTCCCTGACGAGCACTTGGATAACTTTATCTGGTCGTATTTTTCTTATGACCAAGGCACAAAAAGGTGCCCAAAATGACCAGATGACCACCGGAGAGAATCGGGGATGACCTCCCCTTACTCCCCCAGTGGTCTCTAACCCCTCCCACTCTAAAAAATATCTAAAAATATTTTTTGCCAGCCTCAGAAGTCATACTCAGGTCCATGACAGCAGTATGCAAGTCCCTGGAGCAGTTTTAGTGGGTGCAGTGCACTTCAGACAGGCGGACCCAGGCCCATCCCCCTACCTGTTACGTTTGTGGAGGAAACAACGAGCCCTCCAAAACCCACCAGAAACCCACTGTACCCACATCTAGGTGCCCCCCTTCACCTGTAAGGGCTATTGTAGTGGTGTACAGTTGGGGGTAGTGGGTTTTGGGGGCTCAGCACACAAGGTAAGGGAGCTATGTACTTGGGAGCACTTTATGAAGTCCACTGCAGTGCCCCCTAGGATGCCTGATTGGTGTCCTGGCATGTCAGGGGGAGCAGTGCACTACAGATGCTGGCTCCTCCCATGACCAAAGGGCTTGCATTTGGTCGTTTCTGAGATGGACGTCCTTGGTTTCCATTATCACCGAAAATCAGAAATGACTAAGTCTAGGGACGACCTAAATTTCAAGATTTGGATGTCCCTGACCGTATTATCGAAACAAAAGATGGAAGTCCATCTTGCTTCGATAATATGGGTTTTCCCGCCCCTCCATCAGAACGTTTTGCGAGGACGTCCTCAACAAAACTTGGACGTCCCTTTTGATTATGCCCCTCTAAGTGTCCTCTCATTTTTGCGATCCGCTTGTGATATTATGAACTTCTATCATATTCCTTCTTTGCTATCTTTTTTCCAAACTGAACAGCCCTAACCTGTTTCGCCTTTCTTGTACAAAAGATGCCTCCATTCCCTTCATTGTCTCTCATTTTCAAGTGTTGTCTGTTCTTGTTTTTATCAGCTTCAATTAATTTGGTGACCACGTGGCTTTGAGATTATAAAGTGTTACTAAGGTGCAGATGATGAAAAGCCATGCGCTGTTCCAAACAGCGCCAGAACGGCACAGGGCAATAATGCCCCCTATGATCAAAGTTAATAGCATGCAAATTCATGCATGCTATTAGCCCTGATCATAGGTTATTTCTATGAGAGAACTGTGCCTGGGCATGCACCCAAAGCACAATCCTCCCGCAGTATTTGTAAAAAGCCCAGACCTGTCAAACATTCCAAGGGGCTGGAGGTCCAGTTGACCTCCAGACTCCCCTGTAAAAAGGACGCAAAGTGACATGACCCCCACCCCCCTGACAGAATAGCCCAACTCAATCCCTCTGACCCCCCCACCAGAAAAGCCCGAACCCCCCATGCCCCATCAACAGAATAGAGGGATGGACTTCCAGACCTACCCTGGTAGTCTAGCGCCCCCCTTCCTGGTGGTCTAATGACCCCTCAGAACCCCACCATACCTTCAATGATGGAGGAGAGAGTAGCACTCCCTCCTCCTTTCAGCAGTGCCTCCTAAATGATGACGCCCTGCCCTGTGCATCCCTACCATATAAGGCTAAAGCAACTAGGGCTCTTCAGCTATGAGAAGAAACTGATGAGGGGAGGTATGATAAAGGTCTATAAAATATTGAGTGAAGTGGAATGGGTAGATGTGAATTGCTTGTGTGCTGTTTCCAATAATTAAGCTACTACGTAGTAAATTTAAAACAAATCGGAGAAAATATTTCTTCACTCAATGAGTAATTGAACTCTGGAATTCATTGCCAAAGAATATGATAAAAGCAGTTAGCTTAGTAGGGTTTAAAAAAGATTTGGATCATTTTCTAAAAGAAAAGTCCATAAGCCACTAGTAGGATGGACTCAGGAAAATCCACTGCTTAGTCCTAGGGTAAGCAACATAAAATTTGTTTTACTGTTCTGGAATCTTGCCAGGTACTTGTTACCTTGGCCTCTGTTGGAAACCGGGTAATGGGTTTGATGGACCTTCAGTCTGTCCCAGTATGGCAACACTTATGTTCTTATGCTTTCTGATTATGTTTTTACAGTTCTGTATTGATCTTATTTTACAGTATAGTACAATTATTACAGTATGTTTTAGCTCTCCAATCATGCTGCAGAATACGCTACAGTGCTGTTAATAAAGAATTTTTGAAAATCAGGACCTCTGTTTTCCGTATTATCTGACTTTTCACTTATCCGACAATGGGCCAGTCCTGAATACGTCGGATAATCAAGACTGTATTGTACTTAATTGCAAGGAGGTGATACATATGGATAGAGTTTGGGTGAAGCATGAGCAGGGCTCATAGGTGTAGCCTATAGAATACTGTAAGTAACATCGATATGGGCAACACGTAAGTGCTAACACTTAGGCTAGCTCTGTAGCTGGCAGTTGTGCTCACACTGAAATGTTAAGTGAGTATGTGATAGAACAGTGTGTTTTAAACCTGTAAAATTGCTTTTATTAACTCAAAGTGCATTTCTTTAGTTTGGCCAAAGGGGGTGCATGTTTTATGTTAAAGCTGTTATAGAAAAGTGCATGTCCTCTTTTAGTTTCACTTAGTGAAGTAAATCTACAGTACTGTGTGTAGTATTCTTTTAAAACTTGTTGACTGGACTCTAATTTGCCTGGAGTTTGAAATTACCCAGCAGTTGTTGCTGGCTGTTGCGTCAGTCTTAGCCTTGGAGAAAAGAGAGACAGATCTCTTTGCTAAGGCTCTGTGAACAGATATATGTCCTGATCACCCCTGGTACTGTTTAGACAACATACAAATGTTTAGTTAGTGTTATAAGTGATCCATATTTCAGTTACCTGTTATTGTTTGCTGATTGCACATTTTTTTGTTCATTGTTACAATTTGACAATAAGCTTGTTTAGTTTGTTGACTCTGCCTATCTGGACTGATAAAGAATCCTGGTGGTTTGTGTGTTGGGTCTGTGAGTGCTTTCTGAGAACTGTGGAATCTCTGGGAGTGTGGCCCAATAACCTAGAAATCACAGGGGTTAATTGGAGAGCGGGAGACTCGCCCAGAGGCGGTTAGGACCCAGTCATTGGGAGGAGGGTGCTAGTGTGGAGCACAAGCAGCAGGTGCAGGTGGACCTGAACTATGATGGGGATAGGCCCTCTCAGTAGCCATGGGGTAACCCCAGGTAGGTGGCTAGGCATTTCTTGACAGAGTATATACTCAGTTAGGCTTGCATTCTATGAAGGAAAGTAGGTGCCTATATTCCCTTATAGAATAGGCTCTGACCAGGTGCCCTGTTATAGAATTTCCCTCCACCAGGCAGTGCATCCAAATAGAGAAGTTGCAATTAAAACAAATCAGCCCTATTTAGGAGGCGCTAAGTGTGCCCACATGAATTCTGTACTAGCCAGTTAGCTTGCACTATGTATGACATGTTGGCTCACTAACACTTCCATGCCTACTCTCTGCCCATGCCATGCCCCCTCAGAAACAAATTCTGAAAATTACAGTAATGGGCAATAACAGGCAAACTATTGTGGAGGAGTGGCCTAGTGGTTAGAGCACCAGTCATGGCATCCAGAAGTGGCCAGTTCAAATCCTGCTGCTGCTTCTTGTGATCTCTGGCAAGTCAATTAACCCTCCATTGCCTCAGGTACAAAATTAGATTGTGAGTCCTCCAGGGACAGGGAAATACCCAGTGTGCCTGAATGTAAGTCACCTTGAGCTACTACTGAAAAAGGTGTGAGCAAAATCCAAATAAATAAAATTGCAGAACCCCCTAAGGCATTTGTGTGGTAGCCTGTTACTTTAGTAAAAGAGCCCCTAAATGAAAAGGAAGATATCATAGGTATCTCAGAGACCCAGTAAAAGGAGGAGAACAAATGGGACACTGTCACTAGGTACAAATTATATTGCAATGATACAGTGGATTAAATTGAGGGGGACACTATATGCTAAATAGGGAGTTGAGTCAGATGGAATATTCTGCAGGAAACAGCTTGTAATGCGGAATCTTTATAGATAGAAATTCTATGTGTAAAGAGAATAGTATTAGAGGTATACTACTGTCCTCCTGACCAGAATGAACAGACAGATGTTGAAATATTAGCAGAAATTAGGAAAGCCATCAAATTTTGCAACACTATAATAATGAGTGATTTCAGTAACCCAATTTAATCCAAAAAGAGTGAACAGAACAAAACCAAAAATCCAAAACACTGTTCATTTATAGAATGTGAGGTTTCCTACAGCAATTAATGTCCATTAAAGATAATCAAAAGCAATATATTGTGGTGGCGAAAGTATTTTTCTGAGGTCTTTTTCTCTGTTATTTTTGTGATTGGAACAAAAACAAAAAAAGGAGGTATAAACCCTCACGAAACCGTGGGATATAAAACAAAAAGTAAGGAGAGTGGATGAGGATACCAACAATTATATATTTATTCACTTGAAAAATAAAAAGTTAAAAAATAACAAGTTAAAAAATAACAATGTACATAAAAATGACCCACTTGAAAAATAAAAAGTTAAAAAATAACAATGTACATAAAAATGACCCACTTTTTATGTACATTGTTATTTTTTAACTTTTTATTTTTCAAGTGAATAAATATATAATTGTTGGTATCCTCATCCACTCTCCTCACTTTTTGTTTTATATTTTTGTGATTGGACCATCTTTCGTGTATATTAATTAATGTAGGAAAACCCATATTCTATTAGAGGCCAACAGAAACCAAATCCGCAGCTGAAATTCGTCACTGAGTTTTGGCTGTAACTGAAACTGAAAATGACTTATCCACCCCCTTCTGGCAGAAAATATGCACTACTCAATAGATGATATATTATTTTTCTTCAAACCGTCAGAGGTAGACCCAAAGTCACTTATTAATCACCATAACACTATTTTATATATGGTGATAGGGTTCATACCCTTCTCGTCATAGGTCACAAATATGTTTTTTGTATATATATAAATAAGCTGTAGTTTTTATAATTTTCAAAAACTCTAAACATCAATATCCATAAGGAAATGATATAAACTTATTTTACTTAGCTTATATAGATTCATGTCAGCTGAAAAATAGGGCTGCACGATAGCTTATGTAGGTTCTTATGAAGCTGAAAATATAGGGCTACACACCGACACGTATTTCGCCAGCAAAGCTTTTTCAAGGTATGTCCCTTTATGTCTCGAAACGAGTATCCACTGTTCAAAACCCCAGCTGTGACTTTGGGTCTACCTCTGACGGCCCAAAGAAAAATAATATACAGTAATCATCTATTGAGTTGTGTATTTTTCACGAATATCGTATTACTGATAACATGCTATAACATAGTGGGCACTATTTTGAATCTGTAGAAAATATGCACTGCCATACCCCCATCAAACAGGACATTGGTTGCGCCACCGCCACCCCTCCAGCAGAGATCTGGCCACTTGGGCTGCCCGACCTTAACCAACCCTGGTGGTCTAGTGGCTTCTTTGGGGGCAGGAACAGAGTCCACTCATTCCTGCCCGCTGCCACCGCTAAATGAAGATGGCTGCCAAGACTGCCACAGGAGGTCCCGAAAGCTATTTTGAGATTGGTATCATCATATGCAGGAGCTGCCATGTACTGTGACCTGTATTAGCCATTGTTAGAAACAGGATACTGGGTTAGATGGGCTTTTAGTCTAATCCAGTATGGCAATTCATAAGTTTATTTTTGCACATAAAACCCTATAAAATTAGGTCATGCATGGTATATTTTTCAATAGGCTTGCATAAGGGAAGAGTGTAGGTGGAGTTGTCATTTTTTTTTATAAGTTTACAGTATATTACAAGACAATGTTAACACATCGAAATGTATAGATTTGAAATATAATTACACATATTTATATAAGAGAAACAATCCTAATTATTTGTCCACAACAAATGGGGCCAAGATAAGGAAATCTAATTTTAAGACAAGAAATAATTATATAAAAGGTGGAGTTGTCATTTTATAACATTCACATACATGTATGCCTTACATGTTAATATTAAACACATGCTATCAAGCAGGTGTAATGGTCACACCTTCAATTTAGGCACAATCCCCTGGATTCTATATATGGCACCCAAATTTGGGTGCACTGCTAAGATGTGCATGCAAATTAATTTGCTAATGAGCACTTAACCATCATTATTTGGGTGTCAACATCCAATTACTGGTCTTAATTGAACTCATTAAAATTTGCACATGCATCTGGTTGCACTCTATTCTATAAGGCAGGGTGCCTAACTCCCATAGTGTGTATTCAAAAAGGAGTGTGGCCATGGGAGGGGCTTGGGCATGTCAGGGGCATTCTGAAAAGTTATGCGCATTGTTATAGAATACTGGGTAAGCGAACCTAACTTGGGCACCAGCATTTACACCAGGTTTCAGCAGGCGTAGGTCTGGTGCCCAAAGTTAAGCATGGAAATTGGCGCTACACACTATTCTACAAAGAGTGTGCACCCTTTATAGAATAGCTTTTGACGCCAGGGTTTTTTTTTTTACACCCATTTTTGAGTGCTATTCATAGAATTCTCTCCAATGTTTGCAGAATTAGTGCTGGTATTTTATAAAGATGCATAGGCAGCTCTGTTTCTGTATCGAATAGGCTAAAAATAGTTGCTTTCCTGTTCTATTAACCTAGAGTTCCTGTTTTAAAATTACTCTAAGTAAGTGCAAAACTGTACCACACTTTAGTTATAGGATCAGTTAGACTCCTATGTTTGACTGACAATAGGGGACATATTTAGGAATTCAGCGTTTTTTTAAATATCTAATACTAAATGAATTACTTACTGAGGAGTTTGTTGGGGTCATTCACACACTGGAGACATTCTGTGCTGGTGATGATTCAGAGCAACTACAGTGAATCATTGTAAATCTAGAAGAAGTAATAGAGCAAATCGACAAACTAAAGTGTGACCACAAGACATCCCAGCAGAGCAGGGGCATCCTATGGGGCACTGCAGTGGACATCACCTAAAAGCTCCCAGGCACACATCGCACCATTATCCCCCTTTTTATTGTATAGTGAGCCCTCCAACACCTACCAAAACCCTACTGTACCCAACGGTATGCCACTACAATAGCCCTTATGGCTGCAGGTGTCCCCTATATGTGGGTACAGTAGATATTTGGTGGGTTTTGGAGGGCTCATTCTTTTCACCACAAGTGTAACAGTTAGAGTGGATTATGGGCCTGGATCCCCTTCTCCATAGTGCATTGCACCAACCACTAGGCTACTCCAGGGAACCTGCTTTCTGCTCTAATAGGACTGACTATAACATCTGAGGCTGTCATAATGGCTGATATGTACTACTTCTTTTACATCTTTGGGGGGAGTGGGAGGGGATCAATGACCACTGGGGGTAGTGTGTGTGTGCTGCATGTCTACCGCCTGGGTAGCGCATGAGACCTTACCGCTAAGTCAGTGGGTGGCAGTAAGGTCTCAGTCCGAAAATGGACTCGCACTGGCTTTTATTTTGCTGCATGTCCATTTTCCTGCCCCTTAAAAACAGGCACTTTTTCCAGGACATGGTAAAAACTGGCACAGCACACACCCAAAAGACGTGCTCACACTGCCACGGGCCACTTTTTTCTGCGGCCCCTCAATGCATAATTAAGCTCTGGAATTCATTGCTGGGAGATGTGGCAAAAGCTGTCAGCATCAGTGGGGTTAAAAAAGGTGTGGACAAGTGCCTAGAAAAAAAGGTCCATAAACGAATATTAACAAGGTAGTAAGCAGCATGAATTGTGTCTACCTTTTGAGATCTTGCTGGGTACTTTTGACCTGGATTAACCACTTTGAAAACAGGATACTAAGCTTGACCCAGGATAGAAATTCTTATGTTCTTTTGACCCTGGAAAGATTCGTAAATATTAGACAATCTAACCAACTCTGAAAACGAGTGAGAACCACAGCATGAATTGGATGTTGTTGGATATCAACATATGATCTGACAGCCTTCCGGAAGTCGCTGAAAACTAACTTATTCAATGAGACTTATACAAAGAATCCCTCATAAAAGATTCACCATCAAAACTGTATAAGAACTTGAACTCCTTAATCTGACTACTTTAATTTCACCCTTATTAATGAATGCTACTCTTTATCCTACACTTTACATACCTAATATGTATTAATTATTTCTTTACTTCCAATTTTCTTGGCATCTTATGTACCTTAATTGTATATTATTCTGTTCTCTCATTCCGTAAATGGTGATTGCCATTGCGGCATACTGTAAGCCACATTGAGCCTGCAAAGAGGTGGGAAAATGTGGAATACAAATGCAGCAAATAAATAAATAAATAAATGATAGATGATTGGATTTTATTGGCTAGAGAATAGTCAAGATGTCACATTCAGATGACATCATCACTGGAGACGTTGAAGTGATGATGTATGCTAAATCAAATTAATGCTGATTCTTGTTCCCTTACTATGAAGTTTCCTCGAGCATTTGCACTGCCTTCCCATGTCTTCTAACCTCTATCTGGTAGAAGAACAGTGTACTCCCTAAAGATAGTTTAGCAAACTGGTACAAAACGTCTCTGAAAATATCTTTGTTTCTGTGCATGTGGCTGAGCTCTCCAGTGTTGTATTATAGACTTCGTCAACCAAGGAATTAAAGCAGAGAAATTAAGAAGACAGGCCATGGGTTAGGGAGTATGGTAAAAGGTTAGAGAGGGAAGATAATGGAAAGTTTGGTCTAAAAAGGAGTACTATATTTAGAAGCAAGCTAGAGTGGAAAGGGAAAGGAAAAGGAGAAAGATATAAAGGAATTGATTGAGAAGTTATATTGGGTAGGGGGAAGGATAGTACAAGAAAATAGGCTGAGGTGGTCTAGAGGGTAGAGGAGATATACAGTATGGAAATGCATAGAACAAAGGTAAAAGTTCAGCTTCTAACACAGCTTTAATAAATATTATCAACTATACTGAGTTTTATTTGACCCCCCCCCCCCCCCCCCCCCAGATATCTGCAATACAGCAACTATAGATAGCTTTGTGTACAGAAACATTTAATTGGTCCTTGGACTGTTTCTAGGTGATTTGAGGCCTGTTTCCATGCCAACAGACTGCGGCTGGATGGGAGATTCCAAGGAGCCTAACATGCTCAAGAGAGGTAGCCGAGGTGAGTACCTCTCAGAAGATCTTAGAAATCATTTGCATGCATAGAGAAGACCAGTTTGTAAGTGCTAAAGTGACTAACGTTCTCAGACCATTTAACTTATAGGGTCTGACTTGTCAAGGTATTTTCCCATTTTCTGCCTATAGGAAACACCTTTAGTAGATCAAGGATCATAGTATATGAGGGTGCATATATTCTGGAGGGAATTAAAAACATTTTTAGCTTTGTTATCATCTGTGCATCTCCAATTATTATAGTGGAAAACAAATTCTTCCTTGTCATCAAGCAGATGAAGCCATTACATATGGGTTGTGTCCATCAACCAGCAGGGGAGATAGAGAGCACTCAACTTTTCACAGTGCCTCATGGCCAGCCAGCTCCACTGCCTCTTCAGTATTCTCTATCTCCCCAAGCAGGGTGGCTGCAGCTTCTTCGAGCTCCATCAAAAATCTGCCAGGGGGTGGCTCCTGGCTTGCCAGTTGTTAGCCAGGGTGTTAGAGGCTATAACAGCTTCACTTTGAAGGCACATAGGTCAGCCCTTTCCCTGCCTTACCCATGCCCCCGTGGATGTGGACATATTAGCTTGCTTTTCCCTGTCCTTTCCCACTCAGTGGATGCAGGCACATTGGTTCGCCTTTCCCTGCCTTTCCCACTCATCTGAGCCTCCGGAGTTCTTATTACCTCTGCTTTCCTCACAGCGTTAAAAAAAAAAATGGAACAGAGGTTTTCCTTTGATTCTTCTATGGGACCGGAGCTGTGATACTCGGTCCGGTGAGGTAAGAGTGTTTTCTAACTCCTCCGGGGTGGGCCCGCGATCGGGGCGTTTTTGGCGTGAAACCGCCATTTTGAATTTTCCCGCCGTTTTCGGCGATGGCTGCAGAGAATGTAAATTGCTGTTCCCGGTGTGGCAAGCGCAAATCAGCAGCGGGGCTCTGTAAATCGTGTAAGAGCCGGCCCGAGCATAGCGAGCGATGATTCTTCCAGCTCAGAGCTGGCAGCGGACGCCATTTTGAATTCTCCGCATGGCGCGGCCTCCGTAGAGACGGAGAGCCCTGGGCCCGGGGGGGGGGACCTCGAATTGAGGCTATTCAGGGAGCGGCTAGCCCCGGACGGGATCTGGGTGCCCAGGGCGAGTTTTTCTCCCCTGATTTTGTGTTATTATTGCATAAAGCATACATGTTAAAAAGAGCTCTCCCTCAAGGGTCATCTGAGGACCCTTCTATTGTCCCCCCCCCCCCCCCCCCCCCCGGTGGATTCTGGCCTGGGACTGCCCGCTGAGGCTATTTTCCCTGATAATTGGCATAAAGAAAAGCGTAGAAGAGCTAATTCCCCTCCAGATTGTGGTGCACCTCCTCCTCCCCCCCCCCCCCCCCCCCCCCCGTGGTCGGGCTGTGAGGATTCAGAGAGTTCTGGCAGGCCTTCGTGGTCTGAGGAGCCAGAGTCAGGTGCAGAATTACCACAGGATCTGGATGATCCCTCCGCGGTGAGGATTTTCCACCGTGAAGAGCTGCCAGCGCTTATTTCAGATGCCCTACAGGTCCTTTCTATTGAAGAGCCTGACAGTGGCACGGCCTCCTCTGTGAATCCTAGGATGGCTAGTACCAAAAGCCTGCTCGAGCCTTTCCTTTGCATGACTCCATCCAAGAGCTTATTTCCGCTCAGTGGGCTGACCCCCGAGGAACCTTTGAAAGTTTCCAGGGCTATGGGGCAATTATACCTCTGTGTGAGGAGCATTTGGCTCGCTTTGCAAGGCCTAAAGTAGATACCCTAGTCACTACGGTGACAAAGAGAACTACCCTCCCTGTGGAAGGAGGAGTTGCCCTGAAGGATATACAAGACCGTAGGCTGGAAGCAGCACTTAAACGGTCCTTTGAAATTGCAGGTCTTACTGTTCGGGCGTCTGAATGCAGTTATGCTGCAAGAGCCTGCCTGGCGTGGTTGCAACAGGCAGTGGAACAGCCCGGAGATGGAGCAGAGCACTTCTCGGATGTGGCTCCACGGCTGGAGTTGGCCTTGTCCTTTTTGGCTGATGCCCTTTATGATATTGTCAGAGCTTCGGCTAAACAAATGGCAGTAGCTGTGGCGGCTCGCCGTCTTATTTGGCTACGACATTGGGCAGCGGACATGGCCTCTAAGCAAAGGTTGGTGAAGTTGCCCTTTCAAGGCCTTCTCCTATTTGGTGAGGAGTTGGAAAAAAAAATTGTTAAAGGCCTGGGAGATCCTAAACCCCAGCGCTTGCCTGAAGATAGGCCGAGGCCTTCCTCCAAGGGCCAGGCGGTCCACTCCTCTTATAGACCTCGCTTCCATGAAGCTAGAAGGTACCGCCTGGGGCGTTCTGCTGGGTTCACTTCTCATGCCCGTTTTTCAGCAGAGGAACTCCTTTCGCTCGGACAAGCGTTCCGCAGCCAACGGCTCTAGGCCTGGAGTTCAGGGGCGACCCTCTCAATGATGGTGCGCCGGCCCCCTCCTCACTTCCTGTCATCGGAGGACGTCTTTCCCTCTTTGCCGAGGAGTAGGCCAATATTTCCTCAGATCAGTGGGTTCTGGACCTGATCAGAGATGGCTACAGAATAGAATTCAACGCCCCAGTAAGAGACGTGTTTGTGGAGTCCCGATGTGGTTCTGCCGCCAAACAGGCGGCGGTAGAGGAGACTGATTCAGTTAGGGGCCGTGTCCCCGGTACCTCCTGCTGAACACGGCTACGGCCAATACTCCATCTACTTTGTAGTGCCGCGAAAAGGTGGGTCTTTTCGCCCTATTCTGGACTTAAAAGAATTAAACAAGTCCCTGAGAGTGCGGCATTTCCACATGGAAATCCTGCACTCCGTCATTGATGCGGTACAGCCAGAAGAGTTTCTCATGTCTCTAGACCTGAAAGAAGCTTACTTGGACATACCAATTTGGCCCCGCACCAGAAGTTTCTGAGGTTTGCGGTGTTGGGAAAACATTTCCAGTTCCGGGCCTTGCCTTTTGGCCTCGCCACAGATCCCCGAACCTTTTTGAAGGTAATGGTGGTAGTAGCTGCTTTGCTCAGGCGAGAAGGTATCAGGGTTCACCTGTACCTAGACGACTGGCTCATCAGAGCAGACTCTGTAACAGAGAGCTATCAAGCTACAGCCAGAGTGGTCTCAGTACTTCAATCTCTAGGCTGGGTCGTCAATATGGCCAAAGGTCACCTGACCCCCTCGCAATCTCTAGAATATTTGGGGGCCAGGTTCAACACAGACTCGGGCTATGAATACCTACCCGAGCTAAGGTGGTGCAAGCTTCAGAATCAGGTCTGTCTGCTCCTGAGAATGCCCCGCCCGCGAGCTTGGGACATTGTCCAGTTGCTGGGATCGATGACAGCCACATTGGAAGTGGTGCCCTGGGCGAGAGCACACCTGAGACCTCTACAGTATTCCCTACTTCAAAGATGGTCTCCAGTTTCTCAGGATTATCAATGCAGACTTTCTTGGCTCCCTGCGGCCCGACTCAGCATGGAGTGGTGGCTCTCAGACAGCATGCTGCGGTGAGGAATGCCGCTGGCGCTCCCCGATTGGTGTTTAGTAGTGACAGATGCCAGCTTGAAGGGCTGGGGCGCACATTGCAAGGGGAAGCATGCCCAGGGTCTATGGACACCCGAGAAGTCGGAGTGGTCCATCAACCGCCTGGAGTTGAAAGCGGTGTTTCAGGCGCTTCTGGCCTTTCAATTGACCCTGGAAGGATTGGCTGTCAGAGTGATGTCAGACAACACGACAGTAGTGGCCTACATAAATCGACAAGGCGGCACTCAGTGCAGAGCACTGGCCGCACAGGCCGAACAGATTTGCCACTGGGCCGAGCTGCATCTTCAGTTTCTGTCGGCAGCTCACATTGCAGGTCAGAGCAACGTGCAAGCCGATTATCTAAGCAGGCATCAGATTGATCCAGCAGAATGGGAACTAGCAGACGAAGTTCAAATGCCAAAGTCCCGTGCTTCTTCAGCAGATGGAGAGATCCTCGCTTGGCAGGGTTGGATGCCTTGACTCAGCCCTGGCCTCCGGGCCTACTATATGTGTTCCCTCCGTGGCCCTTGATAGAGCGCGTGCTCTTGCGGATTTGGCTGCACCCAGGAGAAGTGGTCCTCATCGCCCCGGATTGGCCCAGGAGGCCTTGGTATGCGGACCTCCGACAGATGCTAGTGGAGGCTCCCCTTTCTTTACCTCTGGTACCGAACCTGTTGTCACAGGGCCCGGTAGCCATGGAGGACGCCTGCCGCTTTGGTCTTATGGCATGGCAATTGAGAGGGCGTAATTGAGGGACAAAGGCTATTCAAACACAGTCATTTCAACTCTCCTGCAGGCCCGCAAGCGTTCCACTTCCATGGCTTATGCCAGGATTTGGCGCCAGTTTGAGTCTTGGTGTGCTTCAAAAGCGATCACACCCATGCGGGCTCCTGTCTCGCCGATTCTGGACTTTTTGCAGGATGGTGTACAAATAGGCTTGGCCTATAATTCCCTGCGGGTGCAAGTGGCAGCGTTGGCCTCCCTTCATGGTAAGGTTGAAGGCGTGTCTTTAGCTGCTCATCCAGATGTGGCACGATTTCTTAGTGGGGTGCTTCGGCTCCGGCCTTCCGTGCAAGCACCCTGTCCAGCTTGGAACCTGGGGCTAGTTTTGAAGGCCCTGCAGGCTTCTCCTTTTGAGCCGCTTCGGCGAGCATCGGAGAAAGATTTGATACTAAAGGCCGTTTTTCTTGTGGCCATTACTTCGGCCAGACGGGTGTCAGAGCTCCAGGTGCTGTCCTGTAGAGACCCATTTCTGCAATTCTCAGAGTCCAGGGTCACAGTTCGGACAGTGCCTTCCTTCATGCCTAAGGTGGTTTCAGCGTTTCACCTAAACCAGCCTATTTTCTTGCCCTCCTTTGATAAGGAGGAGTTTCCAGAATCTTTTGGGCAGTTGCACCTGTTGGATGTGCACAGGACTCTGCTGCAGTATCTGCGAGTTACTATCTCTTTCAGGATCTATGATCATCTGTTTGTTTTGCTATCAGGTCCTCGCAGAGGGTCTCCAGCGTCTAAAGCCACTATTGCCCGCTGGCTGAAAGAAACTATCTTTTCAGCTTATCTGCTTGCCGGCCGGTCTCCGCCTGTAGCCTTTAAGGCACATTCTTCCAGAGCGATTTCTTCCTCTTGGGCTGAAACTGGAGCACTCTCTCGTCAAGAGATATGCAGTGCAGCAACATGGGCTTCTAAGCTCTCTTTTGCCCGACATTACAGGCTGAATGTGGCTGCTAGGAGGGATGCGCGTTTTGGAGCACAAGTGCTAGCGCGTGGTGTGACCTGTTCCTACCCTATATAGGGATTGCTTTGTTACATCCCATACATAATGGCTTCATCTGCTTGATGACAAGGAAGGGAAAATTAGGTTCTTACCTTGGTAATTTTCTTTCCTTTAGTCATAGCAGATGAAGCCATGAGCCCTCCCTGTATGATTGTCTGTATGCTGTGAATCTGTTTCAGGTTCTGTTCTTGTTTCCTGAAGTTCCTTCCTTGGGAGAAAATTGGAAAACCGTCTTCAGGATTCATGTTCACTTATAGGAGGATGAGTCCATTCCCTCCAGTTTATGTTTTGGAGGATGAGTTTATTCCCTCCAGGAGGTTGCGTGTATCCCCTCCAGTTATACAATAAGGAGGACGAGTTTATTCCCTCCAGGAGGATGTGTTCATTCCCTCCTTTTGAGTTCATGCCCTTGTTAAGTGGCCATCGTTCGCTGTGAGGAAAGTTCATGTTATTCCCATTGCGGTTTGCCATACTGCTTTGGAAGCTTCAAATACTGAAGAGGCAGTGGAGCTGGCTGGCCATGAGGCACTGTGAAAAGTTGAGTGCTCTCTATCTCCCCCTGCTGGTTGATGGATACAACCCATTCATAATGGCTTCATCTGCTATGACTAAAGGAAAGAAAATTACCAAGGTAAGAACCTAATTTTCCCATATTTGCTCTGTATTTGTCCTGTCTTAAATTTATAAACATTTAGGGGCCCTTTTACTAAGCCGTGGTAGGGCTAACACGCAGATAGCACACGCTAAATCAACACTACCATCCGGATAGCTTGGGTGCTCGGCAGTAATTCCGAAGTTGGTGCATGCTGTTTCCTGCAGTAGAAAATTATTTTCTATTTTCTACTGTGGGGGCATTCCTGGCGGTAATCGGCAGCGCAGTCACATTGCCGCGTTCTGACTGATTACTGCACTAGTAGTGTTTGAGCCCTTACTGCCAAGTAAGTAGGTGGCAGTAAGGTCTTAGGCAGTAAATAGCCACACACTACTTTTAATATTGGCGCACAGCCATTTACCGCCCCATTAAAAAAAGGCCTTTTTACCCACCATGGTAAAAAGTGGCTCAGCACGCACCAATTTCACGCATCCAAACTAGCGCAGGCCACTTTTTACCGCAGCTTAGTAAAAGGGCCCCTTAGAATATTATTTTGTCCTAGAAAATTAAAAGAGAAAATAAACCCCCAAATTCTATACATGGCGCTAAAAATTGCATGCGCAAATGTGGGCAGATCAGAGGCACTCCCACAATTTATGCATGCTGTTATAGAATAAAGGAGATCCGTGGCTAATTTAGGTATGGGATTTATACCAGGGTTTCGTTGGTATAAATGGTTGTACCTAAAAATAATTGCGGTTCCCAGCACTAAGCATTATTTTATAAACGGTGCCTAGCTTTGAGTACCATTTATAAAATAGCTCTAAGCGCTATTATTATTATTAGGCATCAATTATTGAATTTAGTTCAAAATGTTTATTAGGGAAATATTGATCTGGGACTTTTTATCATTTTACAAAATTGAAAATCTATAAAAAGGTCTAAAATCATTTTTGAGTTTAACAGAGATGCAGATCACTGGTTTTCTCCCAGTTCATGTCTATGACAAAAATTCTTTTTTGCTTGAAAATCAGTTTAGAACACATTGCTTTGCTTGGTATTTTCTCGCTCCCTTTTGTTGTTGTTGTTATTGTAGTAAAGAAAGTTTGCAATTGTAGGAGGAGGCAATTTTCAAAGCCATTTACCAAGGAAAATTATCATGGCTAAAAATTGCCCTCCCCTGCCCAGATGAAAAAACATGCGGGCTTGATTACAGAAAGGTGTTTACTGGAAAATGTTTGCCCACACAAAGCAGGTGCAAACTGTATAAGTACTTTATTCTCATGGACAATGTTCAAAAGTAACATATCCTTATGGTTTTCCTTTGAAAATTGATACAAGATTTGCAAATAGAAAATGACCAGGTGTAAATCCCAACATCAATCTGTTTGGGCATAGTTGTACATTCCCCTTCCCTGCTCTAGTCTCATCCAAAACACGCCTAGACCTTGCACCTGGAAAGGAGGCGTATCCTAGTGGGTACAGCACTGGGCTGACAGCCAGAGAAGCCCAGTTCAAATCCTGCTACTGCTCCATATGATCCTGTAACTCTCAATTGCCTCAGGTACAAACTTGGGAGGGGGGAAGGGAATTCTATATATGGTGCCTAAAAAATCCACACGGAAAACATTTTCACCTAAGCGGTGTCTAGATGCAGGCGTGGTATATAGAACACACATAGTTGATATCCCAGTGCCTAAACTACCCACCGCTATTGAAAACATGGCGTAAATCCCAGCACGTAGATTTAGGCACAGAGGGCCATATTCTATAACTACGTTTGTAAATTTCAGATTGCCCATGAAATGCCCATTTCCCCGCCCATAACCATGTCCCCTTTTCTCTGCATACATTAGACGATAGGCGCAGTGCATCACAGAATATGCTTAGTGAGTTGTGCATGTAAATTCTAAGTATTGCCAATTAATGCTCATTGCTTATTAAGTGCTGTTATCAATGCTAATTAGCTTGTTAAGCCAATTAAGTTACGCACATGGTTATAGAATCCACCTGGAATTTGACACGAATCTCTGGGCATGCTATATAGAATCTGGGGTTTAGGGGGTAATATTCAGCCCACTGACCTAACCCTGGATATTCAGTTCAGGGACATGTGCAGCTTCTGGCATTGAATATCTGGGTATGAGTGCTGATCCAGAAGTTATCTGGGCACCAGCCAATATTGAGACCAGTGCCCAGTTAATTTGTTGTATAATGTTAGGACAGCCTTTTTGCTGTACTAACTTTATGTGCTCACTTAGCCGGTTAGTGGACTGAATAGTGTCGCTAACTGGCTAAGTTGCTGATTCACCCGGACTCCACCACCAGGCTCCCCCAACAACCAAGTAAGAGGAAGGCAGGTTAGTGGTGATATTCAATTGCACTACCTAGTTAAGTGATGCCGAATAATCAGCAGCCGGTTAACTGGTCCGGACTAGGCAGAAGCCTCTGTTGCTCAGTTAAATCCTATTGAATATTGACCCCTTAGATTGTGAACCCTCCAGGGACAGGGAAATTCCTAGTGTACCTGAATGTCACTCACCTTGAGCTACTACTGCCAAATTCATATTTTGTGAGTTTGAGATGTACTGTATATCCCGGATGTCTAAAATTGGTCTTTAAATGTGTATATTATGATGTGCTTTTTTGGGCTGTACACAATTAATTCTGAAGAGGTTACAAACTCTACAGAATGTAGCAATTCTTTTTGTTTAATCTGCAAAAAGTTTGATAGGGTTACCCCATTGCTGATAAAAGTTCAATGGCTACCTATCCAAACCAGGGTGTACTTTAAGACTTGTACAATTATCTTTAAAACATGTCATGGTCTTGCCCTAGAACCCATGATGTCACTATTAATTTTTCCTTGTCAACAATAGTATTATGGAACTATAGAATATTTTGTCTCTTCATTTACCATCTTTTAGATCTGTTAGATATAAAGGGATATTTCAGTCTTTGTTCTCTTTTACAGGAGACAAATTTTGGGATGATCTTCCTATAATTCTCAGATTCCTTGATAGTCTCTCACAATTAAGGAAATTATTAAAAACATGCTTAGTTGAGTTTTTGTACTGAGTAATTGAATGTATGATTATTTTCTTCTTGTTTTTCATTTAATTGTGTTTTTTATTGATTCAATTGCAACTTCTCAGGTACTATATGCCTGGCCTCTTTTTATCTATAAACTACATAGAACTGGCATGGTTATTGCAGTATAAAAGTATTCTTTTAATTTAGCTTAGTTTAATAGAAGTCTAAATGTGGGGCTACACAGAGCAACACAGAGAGGGTTCAACAATCCAAAGCACAAAAGCATCAAGAGCCTTCAAAAACAGAACAGGTGATTTTTATTCACAATGTAAATCAAACTTGTACATCAATAACCCAATATGGGCTGTATTTTGGCGCACAGTGCCTGCGTCAGTATGAAATTATCGATCCAATATAAACATTCCCAGTCTCAGCTGAAGACGTTGAAAAGTATGGGAGATAGAGAGGAATCCCTGAGGGGATTCCACATGAATTAGTCCATCTAGTTGACAATTTGATATCCATTTTAACTCTATGAACATTGTGGGAGAAAATCCTGAACCAGTTATGAACCTGGCCAACAATGCCCATGTTCTTCATAGCGTGTAATAAAATGTTATGATCTACTAGATCGAAGGCACACTGGAAAGATCGAATTGTAAAATCAATGCCATTTTACCTTCACATAATAGTCGACGTACATTATCTATTAAAGAACAGATAACAGTTTCAGTTCTGAAAAGAAAGACCTAAAACCTGACTGGGAAGAATGTAAAATATTATGCAATTCCAAATATTTCATTAATTGAGCAATAAATCCCTCCAAAACCTTAACAAAGAAAGGTATTGATGCTATCAGTCTATAATTAGAAACTAACCCCCTTGTTTACTAAGCCATGCAGTAAAGTTGACACAGCCCATTCACTTTGGCATTGCCGCACAGCTTAGAAAACAGGGGAACAAATGTCTGGGCTATTTGCTATTTTTCATAATTGGAGTGATTATGATTTCACCTAACTCTGATGGAAAGTGCCCCACTGCCAACTGAAATTGCATCCGTCACAATAAAAGACCCTTAAAGTGACTAGAAGTAGCCTTTAGTATATTTGGAGAACAGGTAGACCCAAGTTATGAGGGAAAATTCCATCCCCGTTTTATCAACAGAAATCTGTGTAACAGAAATACAGAGGGGTTGCCAATCAGAGCTATCTTTAGAAAACTGAATCCTAATTAGAGATACTTTAGTACAAAAGTAATCAGCTAATTGAAGAGCTGAAGGGCCCATAGCATAAACAGAGGACAAACAAGTTCCAGTATTGGTCATATCTGACAATATTTTAAACAGTGATTTAATATTCAGCCATTTGCCATTTATCAGTTTTGAATAATAAGTTTTTCTCTTCTTTTTAAGCATAGTTTTATATCTTTTTGTTGGCTATCCTCCAATTCTCCTTGTTGAGAGAGGAGGAGTTTTTAAGCCACAAGCGATCCAGTCTCCTGTATTTATGCTTTAATTCTAATAATTCAGCATCAAACCATTTGTCTGTTTTCCTGGGTAATCTAGCTTTAAGTTTACAAAGCGCTAGAGTATCCAGAATTTCATGACTAAAATTGTGCCACTCACCTACAAAGTTATTAGGCAGTGTATTCTCACTGCAACTATTGAATTTAGACCAAAATGAAACAGCGTCAATACTCCCTCTTGAGACATAAGTAACTTTCTGAGGGGGTTTTCTGTTTCCAGTAAATATTAAATTGGGATTAAAAATATTCAGGCCAAGGAATATTAAGCCAAGATCCATCAGCAAACAAGATTTCAGAATAATCAAAAAGGCAATGAAAAAGCAACTAAGTCAATTTGATGGCCTATAGTATGTGAAACCAGGTGCTTATAAAGCTGATAATTTAGTGCATCAAGAAATTGGCATTGCCTGGCCTAAGACTGGCACCATTTTATAGTGTGACCATATTCTAAAATAGTGTCAGGTTCAGGCCATGTTGGAGTATGGCACTAGCAGGGGAGGAGCGACTGGAGATCACTCCTGCCCCTTTGCACCTCCAGGGACAGTGAGTAAGCTGAGAGAGGTGTAAGGGATGCAGGAGATGAGAACAAGCTTGGAGGGGCTTTTTCTTACAGTTTGATGCAGATTTGCTTTTAGTGCACACAGAAGGCCTTGTACTAAACTGTGTTAAGCCCTAACTCACTCTTAACACAGGAAAAAGGCTTACTGCAAAACACATTAAAGCATTTTGTGGTAATTTGCCTGTTAGTATGCACTAACTGTATGCCATTTTTTAAAAAATATATTTCAGGAGAGGGCGTATCCCGAACAGGAAGCAGGCATGGAAGCGCTATCCAGATAGCACATTCACATTAGCACATGCTAACTGGATAACGCTGACTTAACATGGGAGCCTTTAGCACCTCCTAAATAGGGGGGTAGTAAGTGCTCCTGTATTAACATTTTGGGAGGTCTTAGGCATTAATGAAAAAATTAGCATGACATCTGCAAAAATAAAATTTAAAAAGTCTTATTTTTAAGGATGCACTAGAAATGGGCTTAGCACAAGGGAAAGTCCTGTGTTAAAACGCATTAAGCCAATTCCTTAATGCATCAGTAAAAGGTCCTCACTATTGGAAAACAGCATGCACTAAAAGCATAATGATTTTAAAAAAACCCATACAGTGAAAACTAATTTTAAACACTCACCAGTGAAATAGATGTTTCTTTGATGGTGAGGCTCACCCCCCCCCCCCCCTCTTTTTTTTTTCTTTTTCTTAGGATTTTTTCTAGTCTTGCTATGCACAAAGTGGTAAGAGTTGGGAAGGAAAAGGCTGGGTGGGTTGGGAGGTTAATAATGGAAAAACAATTATTACACCAAGTACCTCATTACTACCCCCCCCCCCCCACCCCATGTTTACAAAGCCGCACGACATTGCCAACACAGCCCATTCAAAGTGAATGGGCTGTGTCGGCAATACCGCACCAATAGCTGGTAGCACGGTTTGTAAACAAGGCCTTATTCTATTGTTTGGTTACACACATTCTTATAGAGCAACATGGTTATAATATTGTTATGGGGGGTCACAATTTGTTTGTTCGTATTGAGGTTTTTGAGGTTTGTTTGGGGGTTTTTTCAATGAAACAGATATAACATTAAAAAAACTCACCAGTGAAACAAAACCAACAAAGCAAGCAAAGAAAACCCCCAAACTACACACTTTTACTGACCTGTTGAAGCGAGCATAACTCTTGAAAGCTATATCGCCTACAACTTGTTTGTTGACCTTTATACTTAAGTGCCTAAGGGATCCTTTTACTAATGCTTAGCACATGTTAATGGAATTAGCATACTATCATTTTACTAAGCTGTGGTAAGTACTAACATGTGCTTACCACAGGGTGTGCTCAGGTGTCCCACGGTAATTTTGTGATCTGCGCGCACTTCCCATGTGCTAAAAAAAATAGATTTTTTTTTTTTAGTGCTAGGGACGGAAAGTAGGTGTGTTCTGCGCTAATCAGTTACTCAGCTGCATTGCTGCTCGTTGATTAGCATGTGATTAGTGCATGAGCCCTTACTGCCTACAGAATTAATGGTGGTAGGGGCTAACGCACTAATAGAAAAATTAGCACATGGCCATTAATTCAAAAAATAGAAAATGTAGCTATTTTACCCTTACGCATAAATGACCTAGCTAAGGACATGCTGAGGCCACTTTTTACCGCAGTTTGGTAAAAGGGCCCCTAAGTGGAGTAATATTTGAAAGCAATTCATGATTGTTCTGCACAGAGCAGAGATGAACTGAATGAGTGATTGCAGCCTCTGTGTTTTCCTAAGCCAAAAAAATCAAGTAACGTGCCTCTGCACTTGTGGTGATTGCTTAGAACAACAAGTTCAAGTGGGCTACACCATCCAAGAAAATTTTGATTTAATAATGGCTGCTTCTGTGTGGAGTATGTACTTTAGTTTGAAGGGTTATAAAATGCTGGGATGATATTTGTTGTCTTTCTCATCATTCTTACCTAGCAGGTGACTCCCACTTGTATGTAATTCAGTAGGCTGTTTGAAATGTCATGTACAGTAGCAATCATTATCTGCAGTTTAAGGAGAGAGTGCTTTTTGGTGGTTTGTACTGAGGTATCTGAATGTGCATATTTAATATGAGGCTCAGTTAGGAGCTGATTGTTTTTGGTTGGTTGGTTGGTTGGTTGGTTGGTTGGTTTGTTTGTTTGTTAGTTTGTTTGTTTGTTTGTTTTACCTCTGTTTTCTTCTTTTCACTTCCCTCTATAACCACTGACTCTGAAAATTCCCTGCTGAGATACATGAGTGATGATAAGATCCTGGTGATTCAGGAAGAACCTGTGACTCAGAAGGACAACAAGAGGGACACAGGGAGAAGGTCCAGGAAAAAGAGCAAAAACCCGGGGAGCCCCAGCTATCCCATCAGCCCATCCATGCTGACATCCACTGTGAGGCTTGAACCTGGCCAGCAAGAAATCTTGAGTTTTTCTCTACCGGAGAACAACACAGTCCCACTGTACCATGTAAGTCTATGGAAAATTTACCTGTGAATTGTTTATTGATTAATAATTTTATTGAATGCATGGGGAAACATCCACCATCAGAGTCTGTTGACTATTTTATTAGCTTGGTCCTCTCTCCCTGTCAGCTCTGACGTACATAGCTTGGGGTGTTTTAGATCACCTTATCAATGGATTCACAAATTGCTGCCAGCCTGTTTGGATTCACTACCTGAAATCTTGCTTTGACCAGACTGCCTTAGCTACTAGTATATATGTTTAAGTATATCCCACCTGAATTGAAGCAACACTCTATATTAGCCTGCTGAGCTAAATTAAAATAAATAAATAGTATTCAAATTTAAAACATAAAATGTATGAAAATTTCAACTAGTTCATGATGCAGCAGTCCGTTTCATAACTAGGCCTACGCACTTTGAGAATGTCACCCCAATCCTGAAAGCTTTACATTGAATCTCAGTTGAATTCTAATGTTAATTTTTAAAGCATGTATAGGATTTAATAAGCACCAAGATGGGCAAATTAAATTTTCCTTGCTATTCCCCCACTATCGGGGGGTAGGGGTGAGGAGGGGAACATCAGGGCCACTTGGCCCAGGCTTCACAGAAAAGGGGCTTCCATTTGCCTGCATCAATGTCTTTGGGTGAATTTGCTTTCAGATTATTAAAGGATTCTGGGGCCTCCTAATTTGTATTGCTTGGACCTCTGTGATTCTCTGAAAAGCCCTGCCCACTATTTGACATAAACCCCAGTTGTGAGTCTTCATGTATTGCCCTTGTTTGTAGAATTCACTACTAAAAGCAGTGCAGGATTAATTCATTGTGGGCCCTAGACAAGAATGCACATTGCCCCCTTCCCCCCGCCCCCCATTATAAGGTAAATACATTTTAAAATCTCACACATGGGATGTGGTTTTGACTGAAGAGGAAAACTGTCAGAGGGATAAGCAGCAGATAAGAAGTGCTACTGGCCAACTCTTCTGCCCACTGAAGGGACAGTATGTAGGAGGTGGGGACAAGAGACAGATCTCTATGAGAAGCAGTGACTCGGAGTCTTCTCCTTCAGTCCATCTTCTTTCTGCCAGCAGCTGACTTCCCAAGGCACACATCTGCCTTGGAAGCTATTGAATTAGCATATCCAAAGTAGGGTTACCATATGGCTCCAGAAAAAGTAGGACGGATTCAGCCAGCCGGGTTTTACTTCCATTGCTTTCCATTGAAAGCAATGGAAGTAAAACCCGGCTGCCTCAATTACTTCCATTGAAAGCAATGGAAGTAAAACCCGGCTGGTTCAATCCGTCCTCCTTTTTCTGGAGCCATATGGTAACCCTACAAGAGGGCCCCTTCAAAACATTTGGGCACTAGGCATGTACCTTGTTTACCTATGCATTGACTAAAGAAGGCTGCCCTGACTAAAGAAGCTTACTTAACTGACAGGAGAAAGTTTATCAATGTTGTCAACCATTAAAATGTGTTATTTTACCACAGATCCCATTTTATGCGTTGAGACTCTTTGCTAAAGTATCATGACTTGTGGTAAAATAACCACAGGCCCTTTTCCCATCCTATTTTTAAAAAACACATACACCCAGCGGCATTGAGATAAGTGCACCGTTATTACTTTGAGTAGTGTTTTCAATGTGTATAGAGAGTATCAAGTACATTTAGAGAGTTTTCTCTCAGGTTAAGAATGTACACCGTATGATTGTATTAATATTCATCCACAAGACAAACTTCTGTGTTATATCTTTAAGGGAAGTTGTTTAAGCGAAAATAAGATATATTGCTTACATTGAGATGAGATAAAAATACACACGGATACATTCTTAGTATTTGTAATTTAAGTGAGAATAAAAGAGGGATTTTATCCCCTTGAGTATTGTGAACATTGGAACACATAAGGTTCCTTTGAGTATATGAGTAGACAACTTTGAAGTCTAGATTATTTATTATTTTGGTGTTTCTTCTATATGATTTGGGAGCACTGGTTAGTTTGCTCACATTATATACATATAAAAAATGTCCACCCTTGATCGAGAAACTTGTCCACCCTTAGGAGCAGATATTACCTTTGGGTGCTGCTCCGTCTGGGTGAGTTAACACTCTGATAATCTATCCTTCACTCAAAATCTTTTTTTCCTTTTTTTAGGATTTATATTGTGGACATTTGATCCACAAGTCTTCAAAGTTACTCTTGTCACATTTCTCTTTGAGTTAGAGCTCTGGTTCGTATTTGAATATTGTAACATCTACCAGAGGGATAGTTGGGAATTATATTGAGCAGATTCATTTGTGAGGTATTACCACTTGGATATGCAAACTTTGGGTGGATTAGGCCTGGGCAGGTGTCCTGAAGGCAGCTGTGGCCTCTGCCCATTCTGCATCAGAGTAAAGTTTGGGTACTTTATTCTCATCTAGTTTAGTCTAGCAGGATGATATGGAAGGAGAAATTAATTCTTACCTGATAATTTCCTTTCCTTGAATATTGCCAGACTAATACAGAACTCTCCTGAGAAAGTCCATAGCTGCTACTAGCTGTCTTTCTCTGTAGAAAGAGTCTTATTTGCTAACTCTTCTAAGTAATTGATCAACTCCTCCTGGAACAATCAAGGTTTCCATTTGGGGGGCATGCCTGGACCTACCGAGGTTATGATCCAGTGGAGGGCTAGGATTCTTATCTTTATAGTTTCCATGGGTCATTTTTGTACTGGTCTTGGTAATACTGGCAGGTAGTTTGGCTGCACAATTCTTATACCAGTGATGATGTCACTTAAAAGATTCTAGTGTTCTCTGTCTCCAACATCTGCTGACAGGGTGACACAACCCACTCATCTGGAATTGTCTAGCAGGATTTCAAGAAAGGAAATTATCAGGTAAGAATTATGTTCTCTATATATTACTGCAACTGAATAAATCCCTGCCTTAGATTTCATTCTAAAGCAAATACTCAGTATATTATGTTATCTGTCTCTCATCTGCTAATAAAATCAAAAGAATTCATGAAAAATAAAATTAATTAGGAAAAGGGGGGGTGGAATTTGATATACCACCTTCCTGTGGTTTTTGCAACTACATTCAAAGCAATTTACTTAGTATATACAGGTACTTATTTGTACCTGGGGCAATGGAGGCGTTAAGTGGCTTGCCCAGAGTCACAAGGAGCTGCAGTGGGAATCGAACCCAGTTCTCCAGGATCAAAGTCCGCTGAACCATTGGAGCTGACTCTGTGGGTGCTTGAGCACCCCCAATATTAAGAAAGTTCCTTGTATGTGTCCAGGGAGGGATTATTTTCATTGGGTTTAGCACCTCCAATAATTTTGAAAGTTGGCTCCTATGCACTGAACTAACCACTAGATAGATAGATAGATAGATAGATAGATAGATAGATAGATAGATAGATAGATAGATAGATAGATAGATAGATAGATAGATAGATCAGATTAGATTTTAAAAATGTTTTATTACTTACTGGTCTAGGTAGATCTAATAAGCATGGCTGCTAATCTTTTTATGCATTGCCAGGACATTTTGACCCAAAGAAAAGGCAGAGGGGTTTGCCTAATCAATCATTGACTTTCCTGTAGCACTTAGTACTTAGCAAGAAGCAAGGTAGCCCATTGCTGCATTATCTGTTTATCTCTAGCAGGTCTCCAGAGATGCACAAAGCATGTTCCATCTTGAAATTCTATCTTTAGAAAAATTAATAATAGCCTTTTTCTACAATAGAGTCTGAGTCAGGCTTCAAGAACTTAGTTTAGTTATATAAACAGTCTATGATCAAAATCTATTTTACAGTTGCTAAGGAAATATAATAGTGTCTGAGTTTAAGCTAAATGCTGCAACATGCACTGCATGGGTAGAAAAATGTATTCAAATTGATTTTTGTAAAAAATGTATTTGAATTACCTTATATTATGTAAATAAATCTTGACTAAGCCTTTAATAGAATGCAAAATGTAAAATTAGTTTTGGGGAGATAGACGAGGAATGATAGAGTTGATTATATACTATCCCTTTCCCAAGATAAAATCCTACTTCATGTTTGTTCTGTGGTGAGCGTTTAGGGTTATTGGGAACAGCATTCTCCCATGCCCATGTCAAAAATACCCTGCTGATACATGATATGTAGGTGGCCCCATGAACTTGTATAATTAGTGTTTCTAAGCAACAGTTTTTTAGGGTAAATCTCACATACCAAAACACTCTGGCACTCTTAATATAACAGTATGTAAAAGTAGCAAAATGCATTTTCAGTTCTTCAGAGCATAAAAAGGTAAATTGAAGGAGCCAATAGGGTACAGAATTTGATTGATAATCATATGACTACTTTCAAGCCTGCCGCTGATATGTAACATCTATTTATCAATTAATATTTATTTAATATATTTATATACTGCCTTTTAGAAATTCAGCCAAGGCAAAGAAAAGAGGACATGAGCAATACCTAGCATTCTTAGGAAAGCAGCCTCTCAAGCAGTGGCATAGCCAGATGACAAATTTTGGGTGGGCCAGTTGGTAAAATGGGTGAGCATGATGCATTTCTTCCCCATGCAGACAAACTACAGATGTGGAAAGAACACCAGAATCCCACTGAGAAGCACATAGCAGGAAAACAGGAGTGGGAAATGGACCCAGACACTTCCAACACAGAGCAAGAAACACCCAAAATAAGATTTGAAACTTTTATTCATGACACTTAATGATGACTCGACCCGGCACCAACTGTGCCTGCACCAGGAGTCTCTTAAAATACTAATGAGTCTGTCTTCAAAGACTGCACCGCTAAAGGAGGTTTTGAAAAAGACGGTTAAGAAAGCAACACAGCATTTGCCGGTAGCACAAACCTTTGAGACCATTACTTTCTTAATTAATGGTATTTTTCAAGACCTCCTTTAGTGGTGCAGTCTTTGAAGACAGATTCGTTAGTGACCGTTTTTCTTATAATACAATACTTTTAAGAGACTCCTGAGGCAGGCACGTTGCTGCCGAAACACATTGCTGTGTCAAGTCATCATTAAGAGTCATCAATTAAAGTTTCAGTCTCATTTTGGGTGTTCCTTGTTCTGTGTTTGAAGTGCCTGGATTCGTTTCTCACATTTTCTCCCCACCCATCCCTGCTCCCCCTCTCTCAAAGCCCACTATAACTTCCCTCAGCCAATGTCAGCAGTCAGCGGCAGCTCTCCCAGCTGCCAATATTGGCACCCCGAATGTGCCCAGTTCTCATGCATGAATTGGGAATGTTTAAGAACTGAACATGCCAAGGTGCTGATGTTAGTGGCTCAGGAACATCACCGCTGACTGCCAATGTTGGATGAGGAGAGTTATGGCGGGCTTTCGATGTCTTCAGATGTTGGGGTTTGGGGATCCCTACCAACTACACCAAGGGTGTGCCGAGCTGAAAATGGACAGGCCCAAGCTGTCCTGGGTCCACCTATGGCTATGCTCCTGCTCTAAAGTCATACAGCAAAAATTTCATGGTCCAGACTTTATTTTCTTATAGGATCACATGTACTAAACGGTGTTTCCCATTTGTTTCTTTTTCTTTTTTTTTTTTTTGTAAATATTCACAACTTTTCAAAAAAACTTTTGATTTGGAAAAATAGAGGGGTTAGGAAACATAAATTCAAATTACACAAATTATACAATATTCAAATTATAGGATATGTGTTATTCCCCCCTCTAATCTCAAGTCCACAACATTGGAGAAAGAAAAGACAAGGTACAATTCCAAGAAATATGTTCTCCACTGATACAGCAAGGAAATAATAAGAAGAACTTAGGTGCCTTCTATAAATATTACGGAGTAGAAGTTAACATTACAGCCAGCTGTAGGTTAGAAGCAACCCTTGTATCTATAAAAGAACTCAAATGAGTAGGATCATAGAAAATATATTTAGCTGAATTGACTTTCAGTACACATTTACAGGGGAAATAAAGCCAAAATAAACCACCCAACTGAATGACCCGAGGGCAAAGTTTTAGGAACATTTGACGCCTCTTTTGATTTGCTCTTGCAATATCAGGAAATATTCTAATCTTATAGTTCATAAAAAGTTCATCCCTATGACAAAAAAATTGTCTCAAACTCCAATCGCGATCTGGTTCCAATACAAAAGTCACTATTAGAGTTGCTGGTATAATACCCTTCTCATCATCTTGAATTATTTGTGTAAGATTCAACATATCAAATGAGACTTCTGCTCCTTGTTCAGCTTGATTAATATTTTCTTTTTTTCCTTTTTATATGGTGGAATATAGTATATCTTAGAGACTGGCGGATAGGCCTGTTCCGGGATCTTCAATACCTCTGCTAAATATTTCTTAAAAGTTATTAAAGGAGCAATAGATATGACTTTATGAAAATTAATCAACCTTAGAGAATATAGCCCTTAGTTGATTTTCTAAGTTTTCATTTTTATAATGTACAAACATATTTTCCTTGATCAAGTTGGACTGAGTTGGTTGAAGAGATTTTATATTCTCAATATTCGTTTCAATTATTTTCTCAATAGTTAATATTCTTGTTTCCAAGATTGGAATCTTTTCCAAAGGCAATTTTGTATTTTGAGTCACCAGTTGCAATTTTTGTGAGAAGGAAGATTCTAAACTCACAAGAGCTTCCCAAATTGAGTCTAAAGTTATAGTGGTTGGTTTTACAGGCAAAAAGGACTTACTGAACACAGTGAATTCAGCCAAAGTTTCACCCAAAGGCTGCTGCTCCTCTACTGCTCTGGAGTCTGCCAAAACATTGGCTCTCTCCAGCATTCCTCCTCTGATGCTGGCATCCAGCGGCTCCACGCTGCAATCCGGTCCCGCTGGAGGAAGCGCTCCTTGGTCGATAACACAAGGGGCTTCCCGCCCCTGCTGCAGCTCCACCACTGGCATTATCGGAGGCCTCCGCTCATCAGGACTAAACGAGATCTCTGCCTCAAGTTGGGGGAGCGGGACACCTCCCACCGCTCCCTCCAACAGTGCTGCTCCTGGTCCCAAAAAACTTCCAGGCATGGCAAAGTAGTCCATTGGCCCCGATGGTCTCATAGGTGTTGCGGGGCCAACACGTTGTTTACCCCTCCTTTTTGGCATAGGCACAGGAAAAGAGTTTCAACAATGAAGGTAATCGGGTAGCGAGCCGCCTTGCAGCGTTCTCCTCAGAAAGCCATCTTCTCTCCTCCAGACCCCCATTTGTTTCTATAGGTAAAAAGATCTTGGGACTTCAGCCCATAATCAATTCCTCATGCATTTCATTAAATCAAAACTTTTTCCCTTTTAAATGTGAAACTTTTTTACCAGTCACAACTCTGTTGTGTAGGCACTACAAGAGACAGGTAATCACTCAGATAGCAATTAAACTAGACACGTTTGGCTAAGGATATGAGAGTACCTAAAGGTTTGGCCTTAGGATCTAGCTAGGCTGTCTACAAGAATGTATTATGCCCAATTATTAAATATAAAAACAATAAGCAATTATGGCAAATGGCAAAGCAAGTTGCAAAAATATACTGCACAAAAATATACTCCAATATCTCCAGGAAGCAGGTGAAAACTTGTGTCTTCAATCAGGCCTTTAATGGTAGAAGTAAATAACTTGTTAGTCTCACTCAAACACAAGGAGTGACAGGGGCTGCACATACTGCAGCAGGACATGTTTATCCACTCCTACCCTAGCTGAGATAACATTTAATCATCTCTCTGACCTACACCTTTCTTTAAATTAGTCACCTTACTTTCTAACTCTTCTTACTCTTTTTCCTATCTGTATGTTACATCTTTGCTTTACCCTTCACTATCAATTAAAATGTTCTATTACGTATTGTGTTGACATTGTAAGTAGTATACGTGTGCCATACTTTGTACTGTTATCTGAATATTTTTACTGCTGTAATTGCCTATTGCTAATGTTTGATCTATTTTTACTGTACACTGTCTTGAGTGAATTCCTTCAAAAAGGCAGTAAATAAATCCAAATAAATAAATAAAATACTAGGGATTATATATATATATATATATATATATATATATATATATATATATATAGTGTGTGTGTGTGTGTGTGTATAATTGTCCCATAGTTTTAATACACTATTTACCCATTTCACTCCCCCTTATGATTGTATAGATCTGTCATATCTACCCTCAGCTATCTCTTCTACAAGCTGAAGAGAGTTGTTCCATACCCTTTATCATTTTCAACACCCTTCTCCAAACCTTTTCTAATTTCACTATATTTAAGAATAGTCGATACAGAGGCATTATGATAATCTCTTTTATACTTCATGCCTTTTCTTATTACACCTAGAATGTTTTGTTTTGATTTATTTTATTTTTATTTATTTATTGTGGTTTTGATAGCTATGGTGCACTGAGCCAAGGTTTTCAATGCATTGCCTACAATGATACCAAGATTTCTTTCCTGCCATGTCAGACGTGGAGGGGCATAATCGAATGGGGTGCACACATTTTCCTGAGTGCGTCCGCACAGGACGTCCCCAAGAAGGGGGCAGGGAAAGCCATATTATCGAAACAAGATGGGCGTCCATCTTTCGTTTCGATAATACGGTCAAGGACACCCAAATCTCAATATTTAGGTCGACCTTAGAGATGGTCGTCCTTAGAGATGGTCATCCCCGGTTTTCGGCAATAATGGAAACCGAGGACGCCCATCTCAGAAACGACCAAATCCAAGCCATTTGGTCGTGGGAGGAGCCAGCATTCGTAGTGCACTGGTCCCCCTCACATGCCAGGACACCAACCTGACATCCTAGGGGCACTACAGTGGATTTCAGAAATGCTCCCAGGTGCATAGCTCCCTTACCTTGGGTGCTGAGCCCCCCAACCCCCCCCCCCCAAAACCCACTCCCCACAACACTACCATAGCCCTAAGGGGTGAAGGGTGCACTTACATGTGGGTACAGTGGGTTCCTGGTGGGTTTTGAAGGGCTCACATTTACCACCACAAGTGTAACAGGTAGGGGGGATGGGCCTGGGTCCGCCTGCCTGAAGTGCACTGCACCCACTAAAACTGCTCCAGGGACCTGCATACTGCTGTCAGGGAGCTGGGTATGACATTTGAGGGTGGCATAGAGGCTGGCAAAAAATATTTTAAAGTTTTTTTTAGGGTGGGAGGGGGTTAGTGACCACTGGGGGAGTAAGGGGAGGTCATCCCCGATTTCCTCCAGTAGTCATCTGGTCAGTTCGGGCACCTTTTGGGGCTTGGTCACAAGAAAAAATGGACCAAGTAAAGTCGGCCAAGTGCTCGTCAGGGACACCCTTCTTTTTTCCATTATCGGCCGAGGACGCCCATGTGTTAAGCACGCCCAAGTCCCGCCTTCACTATGCTTCCGACACGCCCCCAGGAACTTTGGTCTTCCCCGCAATGGAAAGCAGTTGAGGGCGCCCAAAATTGGCTTTCGATTATGCCGATTTGGGCAACCCTGGGAGAAGGACGCTCATCTCCCGATTTGTGCCTAAAGATGGGCACCCTTCTCTTTCGAAAATGAGCCCACAAGTGCCACATTGGAGGCAGTGATTTAAAATGGGGGAGTAAGGCTAAAGAAATTATACAATAATTTAATTCCAACTATATAAGATCAAGCCAGTTTCAGATTTTATGCTCTCTTTTTTTGCTGAAGGCCATTTTGCCCATCTTTTATATAAAATATGGGACTGTAAAAATATACAATATGGTCACGTGGGTCCAGTGGGTACGGTGGATCTGCATTAGTGCAATAGTTATGGTTTGGGTTTGGGTAAGTCGGGTTCCCTTTTTCCCTGGCCTTTCATTTTTGCCGTTTTCTAATATATGATTGATTTTAATTTTTATTGGGAGCTGCCTTGACCTGGTTCCAGATTTGGTAGGATATCAAATTTGAAATAAACATAAACATAACAGAGTGCCTAGGTTAATTGGGCTAGAAGGCACAAATCCAGCAGCAATAGCACCTACATTGAAGGCGCATCATTACGCCTGCCCAAGAGCAAATGTAAATTTTCATACATAGAGGGTTGGATTCTGTATAAGGCACGGCGAGTTGTGCACATTAAATTGTGCACATGGCCAATTTACGCACACTACTCAATTGAGTAACAAGCCAATTAGTCATGATAATTGGCTAATAACCAATTATCATCATTAATTGGCAATAATTTGAATTTATAAGTGCTTCCTTTTAGGCATATTCTAAAAAGAGGTGCAAATTCCAATGTGTGCGGCTGAAAAGGAGGCACAGCCATGGGAGAAGTGAAGGCGTGTCAGGCATTAGAGAATTTGAGGGAATGCGTATACATTTAGGCGTGGGCGTGTAGACCAGATTTTCAGTGGCATAAATGGCCATGCCTAAATATACACACTTTCCCCCAGACTATGCACTATTCTATAAACCGCATCTTACTGTAGACACGTTTTATAGAATAGTGCTAAGCATGATATTCCGACGCACCTACATTTAAGAAGCCTTATATAGAATCCAGCCCAGAGTACACAAGTATGCATGTACATTAGTATATCCCATAATCTACACATGTACTTCACAGTTCTACCTATGCTCTGCCCAGGCTGCATCTCCAACAACACCTATATGACTGTATGTTTACGCTTGGTCTAATTTTATAAAAGCCAATTTATTGCCACATACACACTAAAATGACTTTATATAATTTCTTCTAAAGTTCACCGCAACAGAAAAAAAAAAGAACTAGGATATATTTTTGTGCACAAAAATAATAATAAAAAGATCTGTAAAAATCAATCAACTACACTTTTCACTTATCTTCCATTTTTCTGTTCCTTGAATTTATACTGCAAGCCATTTTATAGTTCCTGAAACACAAGAAACCAGTATGACATATATTTTTAATCAGATCTCAGCATGCAGATTTTAGCTCATATGATCTTTAAAGAGATTTTTATTTTAACAGTTTGAAAGACTAATTCATTTTTCCCTTGCTATATAGTAATATGAAAGAGGATATTTATTCCAGTGGGGCTTAGAAAAATCTAGGACACAAATAATAAACTCTGGTCCTTGAATGCTGTAACCAGGTCTGGTTTTCAAAATGACCTATTATGAATAGTAAGGGGAAATTAACAAGCTGCATTAGGGCAATAACCTGCAATATTTGCCCCTTAACGCAAATTAAAAGGCACTGACGCAGGTTGTGTTGTCCTAACGCAGTTAGTTGTCACTGTGGGGTACGTGGTAATGAGATACAAATCATGCACTGGCCATGATGAGGCTTTTTTTAAGCAAGCTTAGGGGCTTTGGTACTATCCTGAAGGGAGAGGAAGCCATTAAACAATGTCTAGGGAGATATTGGACACCTTGGGGATGGGAGGTATGGAAGGGTGATGTTGAACACCTGAGGAGGATATTCAAATGTCTGTATCATATTCCTGTTTCACTTCTTTCTTCTAGAAAGTACGGGGGTAATATTCAGTCGGCAGTTGTCAGTATTTTTAAAAGCGCTGACCATTGCCAGCTAAATTAGATCCAGATATTCAATGCCAGGCCATGTCCAGACAGCAGCATTGAATATCCAGGTTTGCGGCAGTACCCAGAATTTATGTGGCTATGGCCAGTATTCAGTGCCATACCCACATAGCTAACCAGGCAAAGTTAACTACTTTCCTGGCTAACTATGCAGGCACTAGTGCTGAATATCACCAGTGCACGCATAACTTCTGGGACCACCCCCAGACTGCCCCTCAACTGACTGGTTTCAGCCAATATTCAGCAGCACTACCCGGTTTAAGTCAGGGGGTTTACCCTTTTGAATATAGGGTCCTATATCTATTTAGTTTATTTATTTGTTTAGCACATTTGATATACCACTGAGGCCTTCACATGCACATACAGCGGTTAACAAATACAATTGTCTGTACAGGTACTAGTACTGTCCCTAATGGACTCACAATCTATATAGGGCAATGGAGGGCTGAGTGACTTGCCCAGAGTCACACGGAGCTACAGAGGGAATTGAACCTGGTTCCCTAAGATCTCAACTTACTGCTAATGGTAAGGCGGCAGCAGAAATTGAACCCGGTTCTATCAAGGTCCGCAACCCAGTGCCCTAACTATTAGGCCACTCCTTCCTGCTTT
This sequence comes from Microcaecilia unicolor, assembly GCF_901765095.1. Taxonomy (NCBI): domain Eukaryota; kingdom Metazoa; phylum Chordata; class Amphibia; order Gymnophiona; family Siphonopidae; genus Microcaecilia; species Microcaecilia unicolor. The sequence goes on from NC_044037.1 coordinate 56,946,848, forward strand.
CTGTGTATGGCTTATAGTGCATGTTATGCACTATTTTGGTGGCTGTCCTTTGAACTGCCTTTAATTTGTCAATGTACTTTTGAAAATGTGCTATCCAGAACTGAAACGTGAGGCCGCTTATTCAGCCAGCAGGAGGTCATATATAAGGGGTCAGCACCTAAGTGCCGCGATCGGTGCTGACCAGATATATTCAGTGCCGCGCTGTTTCCGGCGACTGGCATTGAATATCTGGGTTTTTGGGGGATTTTTTTGGCTGGCTCAAACTTAACCAGCTATATCAATGTTCAGCACTAGCTGGTAAAGTTTATAGCAGCCAAATATATGACTGCTATTTAGGCAGTCCAATTTGGCTGCTAAAGTTGGCCAATCAGCGCTGAATATTGCTGGTTATCATGCAATATAGCTGGTTATCTTTTTGGCGCAAACCACTAAAATTCAGTGGAGATGCCTTTTTATATCCAGATTAGTTGCTAGCCCAGGAGAGTGAGGTAAGCAAATAAACACCTTGTGACAGGGTGGTAGAAACGGAGAGAAATGCTGAAGCGGAGGAGGGAGGGGAGACTTGCTGGAGACTATAGGGAAGGGAGGGAGGGAAGGAGAGACATGCAGCACACCTTGGGGGGGGGGAGAAGGGAGAGAGTGATGCTGGAGACCATGGGGCAGAGGAGGAATGTTGGAGACCATGTGGAGTGGGGGAGGAAAGAAAGGAGAGGCATGCTGGAGACCATGGAGGAAGGAGGAATGCTGGAGACCATGTGGAGTGGGGGGCGGGAGGGATAGAGAGAGATGCTAAAGAGGGGGTACAGAAAGTAGGGAAGGAGAGAAATCCTGAAGACCCTGGGGTTGAGGCAAGGTAGAGAAGAAGAGAGATGCTGAAAAAGGGATGAAGGAGGGAGAGGAGAGAAATGTTGGAGATCATAGGGAGGTTGAAAGGGAGGGAAGAAGAGAGATATATGATACCATGTGGTGGGGGTCTATGAGATGATAGGGAAGGGGTAGAGGAGGTGTTGGATTAGGGTTGGAGCTGAGGTTGGGAACAAAGCTTGTGCACCCCCAAACAAAAAGGCATTCTGCTGCCCCTGGATAGGGATATTATCAGGGCCAGCTCAAAGGGATGAGACATGCTAAGCCAACTTTGCTTTGGCACCCCCCCCCCCCCCATTCCCATTAACATCCCCTTGCTCGCATCAGTGGTTACCTGCTTGCAGGCCTGCCCACCTACATCAATTCCTATCCAACCAGCTTCTCCTCTCAGCCCCCTGTCCACATCAACTCCCTGCCAACCTGACCCAAGCCACCCACCTGTCTGCATCATCTCCCTTCCAGCCACCTTCTCCCCAGCCCTCTGCATCAGCTGCAGTTCAGCCTACTCTCCCACAAAACATTAGTCCTCTTCCAGCCAGGCCCCCCACCCAAAGTATCATCCCCATTCCATATAGACCCTCCTCCTACCCAAAGGTTGTCATTTCCTTCCCTCCCCCCTTGTTGGTCCCAGCCCACACACAGACACAGGAACTTAGCACTCATCCCCCTTCTCCACACACAGTATGTCCCCCAACTTACCCTCCTTCTTTCCTCTTTCCCTCCATCTCCCATGCTTTTCAGTAGGAATATCCTCCACATTTGCCATGTTGACTCCAACTGTGGAATTTTAACCACATAGGATACCGTAAAGCCCCACAGTTCAAATTCTGCAATTGAAGCCAGCATGGCGGAGGAGGAGGATGAACATTTCTCTTCCATTTTCTACTGAAAAGCTCAGGAGAGGGAGGGAAGAGAGAAAAGAAGGAAGGTAAACTGGGGAATGTTGTGGGAGGGGTGTGTGTGAGCATCAGTGCTGTGATGGAGGAGAGAGGGAAGGGAAAAGAATTGTGTGAGTTTATATATGGGGAGAGGGCAGTTATAATGCTGCAATGGTGAGCCAGTGAGGCTTACTTGTAGTGCACTTGGGCTTTGGCGCCCTAAGCCAGTGCCTCACCTGGCTCATGCCTTAAACTGAGTTTGGGTGTGACTGAGGAAGATAGGAGCCTGGGTAGCATGGTGAATGTGGAGAGGGAGGGAACGAGTGAGGCATGAGATGGGGTGGGATGGTAAGTACAGGGGGGAAAGTGAATGATTGAAAGGGGCATGATTGAGGTAATAACCCGGGCAAGGTGGTATCTTTGGAGGGGAAAATGACTGACTGAGAAGGATATGAACAAGAAATGAGTTTGGGCATGGTATAAGTGTGGATATGGAAAGGTAAATCTAGAGGAAGGGTATAATTGAAGGGAGAATGAGCCTGGGCAGGGAAGTGAGACTAGGGTAAGGGTAAGCATGAGTAAGGTTTGAATCTGGGCAGGACGGAGAATGTGGAAGCAGAGGTAAGTGACTGGGGGGAGGGTAGGAACATAGCATGAGCCTGGGCAGGGCGGTAAGTCTGATGGTGGGGTGTGATTGAGAGGGGCATGAGTGAGGCATGAGCTTGACCAGAATTTTATTTTATTTTCTTCATTTCATGTGAGTATGGATAAGGAGAGGTGAGTCTGAGGGAGGGTTTCATTGAGAGAGCAGACTTACTGACCCCAGTCACAACCCTTGAACCCACCACCCACCCCATAGTCACTCAGCCTTTTCACCCCCCCCCCCCCCCCCCCATACTACTGCTGGTGACATACTGTCACCTGCAGCAGACCCACCCCGAGCGTGCGCCATTTCCGGGAGGAAAAGAAAGCCCCCAAAAATGGCTTGCACTGCGCTAACCCGGCATCATTATGTACCTCAATGGGTGGCAGTAAGGGCTACTTGCCACATGGCCATGCGGTAAGAGTTATCTCACCACGTGGTCATTTTTTTCAGCTTTTATCGGCAGTGGGAAAAACGGCTCTGGTGTGCGGGAAAAACAGCCCCCGACATCAGCACAGGGCTCTTTTTCCTGCAGCTTGGTAGAAGGACCCCAACATGTGGGAAAAAGAAATGGAGACATGGCTGCAGTGACACGTGCTGAAGCAAAAAAATAAAAATAAAAAAAGTTATTAGGACAAGGGATACAATGAATCCCTTGAAGGCCCTGACCACATCTGTATATATAAAAATATAAATTTATGTAGTTACGTTTATCACTCAAACAATATACATCTATCTATCTATCTATCTATATGTACTTGAGTAATAATTTTATTTTTGATAACCATCTGGGTCATGTGAATTTTGAGCTGCTAAAATGGGGTCACATCAGAAAAAAGATTGAGAAGCACTGGCTTAGAAAATATATTTTCACTCAAAGAAAACTGCATTCCAGCTGAGTTTTTTCCTCTTTTCAATGCTGCCCAGCAGGTCCCTTAGTAAACTGCTGTTCTCATTCACTCATGGACTATGGTATGGAATGAAGGTAAGCTAAGAAAGTAGCAGTATATTAAGACCAATACCAGTCACTGCCCAGAGGCTGCTTTTGATTTGATAGCCACAACTACTCAGGTTAAACCCAGATTCTAAGTTTAACAGCTAAGCTTCAATGTGCTGAGATACAGAGAGTAATAAATACCTTATTGCATTGTGTATGACTAAATGTTGTATGAAACTTGAAGAAATAATTAGAACATTAGGCAGTATGACTTTTCATTGTTCTGGCTGCAACTATCACCACATTTTTTCCTACCACATTAGGTGTTCTCAGTCCAATCCTTGGGACACACCTAGCCAGTCAGGTTTTCAGGATACCTACAATGAATATGCATAAGATAAATTTGCATACCATAGAGGCAGGACATATCTCATGCACATTCATTCTGGGTTTCCTGAAAACGTGACTGGCTAGGTGTGAATTTGCTCATGCTGATAGAGTCTGGAATATTTTTTCTGTTCCAGATGGAACTGTAGTTCAACAGTTTGTACATCAATATTGTAGTGGAGGAGTAGCCTAATGGTTAGTGCAGTGGGCTTTAAGCCTGGCAACCTGGGTTCAATTCCCACTACAGCTCCTTGTAAACTTAGGCAAGTCACTTAACCCTCCATTGCCCCAGGTACAAATACTTAGATTGTGAGCCCTCTTAGAACAGAGAAAGCACCTGTATGAGATGTACAGAACTGCATATGTCTAGTAGCACTATAGAAATGATTACTAGTAGTAAATATTCAAAGTCTCATTGTTTGGAAGATGTTTGCCCAGCAAACTTGATGTCTATGGCTCCTCCTCAGTACTTGATACTTTTATATCAAGATTAATGGAGATGCTTGATAAAGGTCAATTTCTAACGGAAAAGGGATTGATATCACTCCTATTCCAAAAAATTCTTCTTTGCAATCTAATGTTTCAAATTACAGACCAGTGGCCTCCATACCACTTTTGTTGAAGATAATGGAGGGACCGGTGTAACAACAACTAGCAGATTATCTTGCTCTTCAGGTTTTAGGAAGGGATAAAATACAGAAACTTTTTATCCACATTGGCATCGGAGTTTAGGCAATTCATCAGTATGGGCAAGAATGATGCAATATGATCTTTCATGTGCTTTTGATGTAGTAGATCATTCTGTTTTGCTTTCTATTTTGGAGTATTATTGGGTAGGAGATTCTGTTTTCAATGGTTTAGGGGTTTTTTGACTAATATGATGGGGTCTGTTTCTGTGGAATGGAGTTCAGGTTCAGGCGTTCTTCAGGGTTTACCCTTATTCCCTATTCTTTTTAACTTAATTATGGCACCTCTGGGTAGGATGTTGGCTAGTCTGAGTTTTAACGTTCTAACATATGTTGATGATATTTTAGTTTTTCTTCCTTTGGAAGGACAATTATCGAATGTGTTTTCTCTTGCACACCGAATGTGTTTTCTCTTGCATCTCAGGTGATTGATGCAATAGAAGGATGGGTAACTATCGTTAGGCATAAAATGAATAGGGATAAAATATTATTTGGGAATAAATTTAATATGGAAAACAAGGTCAGCTTCTGTATTGATAATGATAACTTCGCATTGGAGTCCTCCCTTAAAATCTTGGGAGTGGTTCTTGATAAATATCTTTCATTTGAAGAGCAAGTTCAAGCTGTAGCTAATAAGGTATTCAAAGTATTGTGGAAATTGTCATGTAAGGTCTAGTTCTAATCCTGTTTAGGTCGATTACACAGGCCATGGTATTGTCACATATTGACTATTGTAATATTGTTTACAGTGGATGTAAGGATGTAGTAACTAAAAAACTTCAAACTCTGTTAAATACTACCACTCTATTGATTTTTAGGTCTTCTAAATTTGATAGAGTTACTCCATTGCTGGTACAACTGCATTGGTTGCCAATGCAAGCGTGAATTATTTTTAAACTTTATTGTTTGGTATTTCTGATGTTGCATTGTGAAATGCCCGCTAGGAACATTATTCTGGGGTCTAGGTTTTTTTTTAATATTACAATTTCTGAATCCTAGAAAGATGGTTTATAAAAGTTTTTTTTTTTCTAGCACATTCGCATATTTGGCAGCTACACACTGGAATGATTTACCAAATGATATTAGGAGACAATCTAATCATATGACTTTTCAAAGGCTGTTGAAAACATTTTATTTAGAAAAATGTTAAGAGGTTAGGTTGCATAAATATATATCCTTTTTTATGTAATAAATAGGCTGCCTAAATACATGGTCTTTTTTAAAGAAATTGTGTAATTCCTAGAGATGTTTCAGCTCTTTCATTTTTGTGAGCCTTGCTGAACTTTAAAGGTATGTGTGGGATATAAGTGTCATGTAATGTAATGTGTCCTGATGACGGTTGAGAACCCCTGGGATAGGCTAAAACAAGCTTATTGTTTCCTCATTAGATCCCTGAAATTAATATTCCAATTTTCTACCAAAAAGAAAAAAATAGAAATAGAAGGTACAAGTCTATAGTTACAAACAAGACTGGTTCAAACTATCCATACCTAGCCTTTTTGCAACTAGTGTGACGGGGGTGGGGTGGAGGGGTGTAATCCTTGTAAGTGCAAAATCAACTAATAGTTCTCCAGGCTCCTGTAGAGAAAATAAACCATATTTGAAAGCCAAGATAAGGTATACGCTTTATATAGATTCCAGCTCAAAATAAAACCATCTGATTATATAATTAAGTCCCTTTTACTCACAGTATTAAATTCATCCAAACACTGGAGAAGCTCTTACAGATCAGTGCCCCACCACGAATCTTACACCACACCCTTTGTTCCGCTTGATAGCTACAATCTTTGAAAAAAAGATTAGCAAAGGTCATGGGACTAGAAGAATCTGAGTCACTTGGCCTAACCCCTAATCATTTTATTACTCTTAAGGGCCTGTTATATTAAAGATTTGCTGTTACTGCACAGTAATTGTCAAAACTATCATGTAGCTGCAATAGGCAAAGTTACTGGTTCACAAAAAATTGAAAATTCTGTGCACAATATTTTGAAAATTCTGCACACTTTATCTGTAATTTTCTTATGCAGAATTCCCCCATTATAATGGCTGGCTTCTCCCCCAAGTATGGAATATCTCCCACCACCATAGGAGATTCTTTCCTCAGGTTCCATCTTCTCCATTTCTATCTTAACTCATATCTCTTCCTTGTTAAATTTATTCACAGCTTTCTCTACCCCTTCTCCAGGGTGAATACCTCAAATTTATCTCCCCCTCCTCCACCCCCCTTTTTGTTCACCTGTTCGCTACCCTCTACCAGCACTCTGCCTTCTAGAGTTCTCTCTCCCTGTTCCTCAGCCTCCCCAGTGCTTTTCCCCTAACTCCTAACAAGACCCCTGTTCTGTCCACCCTCAAGGTATTGTCCCCACTCCCAGGTAAATCCCCACCTTACATTTCTCTGCCCCAAATCCACTGCACACATACCCCCCATCCACCTTTTTCTAGCCCTCCACCCCATGACACACACACATTATCCACCTTTCTCCAGCTCTCATGACTGACACACACACACTATTCACCTTCTTCAGACCCCCTGACCCATCTACTTTTCTCCACCCCCTCCCCCAGTGGCACAGACTAATCCTTCCACCTGGTTCTAGCCTCCCCCTCCCATGACACACACCATGCCATCCACCTTGCTCCAGTCCCCCCCCCCCCCCCCCCCCCCCGGTGTACCCAACTTCATGTACCTTCCTGCAGCCTTCCACTCCCTTCCCATCACACACACACACACCTCATTCACCTTTTTATCAGGCCTCCTCCATTCCATCCACCTTTTTTTATAGTCCCTCCCCACACATACACCATCCACCTTTTTTCCGGGCACCCACCCCCTGCCTCCCTTCCTGCATACACACCACTCCAATGTAGCAAGAAGATGAACTGCCCAGACACACATTAAGCTGTTTCCTCCTCCTCTACTGTCCTGGAAGGACTACTCCTTTGAGCCACGTGGGCCTCCAAACAACCATGCAGCTTAAAGGAAACGCCAGGGACCAAGGCGACAAAGAAAGCGGAAGCAGCCTGATATGCCGCTGGGCAGCTCCTCTTGCCAGGCTGATGTGGCATCTGTGCAGAGAGGGAGGGAGGGAGGCAGCTGGAAACAGACCACCTTTGTTGAGTTGCACCACAAGAGCAGACTGCACAGAGTTCTGCGTAGTCTGCAAAACTAGGAATTCTGTGCAAAATTCTGCATTGCGTAGTAGGGCAGAAGTCCCTCAGGAGTACAGTGTTAACTGGACCACACTAATAGTTAATGCACAACAATGAACTTTGTGTTAACTATAAAGTTCAGTCCCTACTTATTTTCTGATCAGTCTCTTCTCATTCTGGGTTCCATTCTGCCTGAGCTGTTAACCAGACAATCAGCAAGTGCTAACTGCTGAGGTGTTGCATTAATAGCACATGCATGCATTTGCCCAGTGTGAAGCATCTGTGCCTAGTCTGAAGGACAGGAAACTGAAAGCATATGCCATATCCAGGGGGTTTCTGTTCTCTATGGAAGTAGAATTTCAAGCAATTGAACCCAGGTAAGGAAGGGTTTCATTTATTTGGATTTAACTCACACCTTTTTGAGTAATAGCTCAAGGTGTTACATTCAGGTACACTAGGTATTTATTTCCTTGTCCCTGGAGGGCTTACAATCTAAAGGGCTGATGCAGAAAGCCATGCGCTTCGCATTCTAAAAACAAATACTGCCTGAATGCAGTAGGAAATGAAGATACAAATTACTGCTGTGTTAAAATCGCAGCTGTAAGCTACAGCTCATTGAAATATGTCTCCTTCCCTGTCAGTGCATGAACAGTGACTGGCTCATACACTAACACTAAGGGTGATAAATAAAACAGTTACCGTAAAGGGAAGGAATATGCTGGATCAAAGATGCCAAGAGTGATCCATTCCAAAGGGTGAGATTGAAGGCCAAAGGACTGAGACCTGAGAAAGAGCTGCTGGATACTATTATTCACAACTAATGCCGTCATATGCACCTAAAAATGGATTTCTGTATCATGGGTGACATGATACATATTTTAAACTCAATTATTTCAAGCACATATACAGCTGTGGGGAAAAAAAATCACTGTATTTAAATATCTCTCAAGAGCAGGACTTCCCAAACTGTGGATCATGACCCCAAAGAAGGTTGCAAAACCTGGGCGAGCAGTCCATATAAATCTCATCAGTCCACTCATCTGGGGAGTCACATGCTTTCTTTGGCCAGGATAATGGGGTCACAACAACAGAATTGATATGCGCTGCTCAAATGGCAATGCCCCATAATTTAAACATGACCAGATACAAGTCTGCTATAAAGATGACCTACTTCGACACATATCAGATCTGCAAAATGAGCTAAAACTATGCTTGATGTTATGACAAACTAAAGATTTGATGTCACCTCAGTAAGGCCAACACACAGTCTATGCAAAAATGCTCTCAGAACCTTACCATACCTTAACAACACTAACTCTCAGGGCTCAAAGATCAAAAACCACATCAGTGAGAAGGCACCAGGCCCTATAACACCAATACACTACGTAGTGAGAAAACAGAACAAATGGAACTGCTACCATAGGAGTCAACTTTTCAAAATGATTGGGGGTGCTAAACTCAACACAAGTAAATATTCTCTGGTCACAGTAATGGAGTTTGCTCAATATTGGGAGTACACCCACAGCACCCACAGAGCTGACTCCTATGACTGCTACAAAATCTGTACACAGAAACTGCATGCTAGCAGCATGTCACACCGTGGTCACATGCACAAAACACAGACTTTCAACAAATATGAAACAAGGGACCACAGATAAGAAGTAGAGATATGAAGGCAAAGAACTGAACTAGAAGCCACAAGAAATCAGACTGCATGTACAGCAGTACTAGATAAATATAAACTGAAATGCAAGATATCAGAAATGGACAATTCCCCAAACTGACATATTCCAATTAATAAAATACTTTTTTTTTCTACTTTGAGAATTTTATTTTTCCTTTTACTTTGGTCCCAGTGTCTCTTTTTTGCTTTTCACCATTTTTCTTTCTTGTTTTTAAGGGCCCAAAATTAGGACGTCTTTCAGTGATAATGGAAAGGGAGGAAACGTCCAAGGCAAAAAGAAGGACAAATGACATTTTTATTTAGACCTGTTTCAATCTTGTCCTGGGTACAAAAAAGTGTCCTGATTGAGCAGCTGGCTGCTGGAGGGATGAAGGCATGACCCCTCCTTCATCTCTCAGTGGTTACTGACCCCCTTCCATCTCACTAAGAAGTGAAAATGACAGTGGATACCAGGCTCTATGACAGCTTAAGTTATTATGACTATTCCTAATAGAGCAGCAAGCAAGCATAAGGAGTAGCCTAGAGGTCAGTGAAGTAGACTTTACAACAGGACCCAGGTGTAATCCCCACTAACTCTTTTATTTCTGTGCAAATATGTGAGCCCTCCAGGAACATAGAAACCTGAATTTATAAGACGCCTACAAGCGTGGTGGCTATTGTAGTGGTGAACTTTTTAGGTACAGTAGGTTTTCATCTATTCCTTGAGGGCTTACAATAACATATAAAAGAATTGGATTTGTACCTGGGTACCATTGTTTAAAGTTCACTGCACTGAGCACTAGGCTGCCCCTCTGCCCTTCAGGGACATCTGTGTGGCCATTTTTGTACAAATGATACCAGACAGACGTTTTTGTAACTGCTTTTTTGGCATCAATATTTTGGACATTTCATTTTGGAAAATGGCTGTTCATTTTGGACGTTTTCAACACAAGAACATCCTTCTCATGTTTTTTCAAACAGGAAATCCTGATGTTTCTCCGGTTTGAAAATGGCTGTGAGTGGATGGGGTTTTTTTTGTAAATATTATGAATAGGAGTCCCAATCCTGACTTGGATGTTCTTTTGAAAATGCCCCCTGAAGTTTCCAGATGAAAGCTGATCAGAATTTAGAAACTTAAAAGTTATGGGGACAATTCTATAAAATGGGACATAAAGGTAGGTGCTACTTAAGGAGGTCAAAAGTGCCATGAAATTGTCAGGTGCCTTTGTGCACTAAGCGCTATTCCATAAAGGTGTGTCTAAGTACCATAGCACTTAACTGCAAGAGGGCACTAAGTGCACAGCACTGGGACACCTAGACCAAGGGTCCAATTTATAGAATTACCCTTTATGCTTCTAAATTTAGGCCTACCATTAGTTTGCCTAGATTTTGAGCCAACTGCTGAAAATCAATACTAAGCCCCTAACTTGTTTTCTGCCCTAAATCTGCTCCTATTGCCACCCATTTATTATGCTCCAAAATTTGAGGCCTGATATTTGAAGAATTTATGCTCTAAAATGTGAACATTATGGACTAGATTCTATATAAGGCCAAAGAAAATACACCTAGGCTTATTCTATAAACTATGCTTAAAGTTAGTCATGGTTTATAGAATACACCTAGCACCTGTCCACATGATTAAAATTTAGTCACAGGTATTTATGCGGGTATATTCTATATTAGCACTCATAGATTTTAGAAACACCCATGACCCACCCATTCCATGCCCATGGTCACACACCTTTTCAGTTCTTTGTCTAAGAATTTACATGCAGAATTTACAGAATACGCTTCGAAAGTTATGTGTGTAAATTCTAATTAATGCCAATTATCCTATATTTCTCACCTCCAATATTCTGTGCTTGGGAATGTGGCTCCCTGGAGGTGGTGGTCTGCTAGGCAGACATGCACTGACATCACTGATGTCAGGACAGCTGATTCCAAGGCAAGAATCATCTGTCACCCCCCCCCCCCCCCGCGCTACGGCCCCCTCGACCCCCCCCCCCCGGCCCGCCGAAAACCGCCCCCCCTGCCGTCAGACGCACGCAGAGGAACTTCCAGAGAAGATGAACAATGCGAAGGGCACAATAGCACTTCGGCTGTCGGGGGTTTGGGTCCCCCGTCAGCACAGGTAGTCCAGAATGGCGGCACCGCGGCGGGGGGCGGTTTTCGCCGGCACGGGGGGGGGGTCGAGGGGGCCGTAGCTCGGGGGGGGGGGGGAGACATTGCCTGCCTAGGGCCCGTTTCCTTGCCTTCAGAAACGGCCCTTTTTTACTAGTTGTCAATAATTGCCTGTGAAGTGGCAATTATCGGCACTGATTGGCATGTTAAGATAATTAAGTTGTGCGCACAAATCAGAATATAACCTGATTTGTATGCGCAACTCTGGTGCAATATATATAGAATCCGGGGGTATGCTCCTATATTGGCCTCTTTGAAAATTTATGAGGGTTGAGTGCCTAAATTTCTACTCAAAATTTCACTAACTGCCTGATTCTGTAACTGGATGCACGCATTTATGTGCCCCTTGCACGCATAAATTTACAGACACTGGCACTCACATGGGGAAGTGTATACTTAAAACATGTAAGTGCTAGCAGGACCCCTAAGCACTGTGTAAGGAGACACATAACTGGCATAGCACATAAATGCACGGGGGTATATACAGGGGGTACAGTATGGGTAGGCAAGGGGCAGTGCTTTTACTTATATGTGTGACTTACAGAATAGTATATTACACATGCCCTAGCTGCATTTATGCAACCACAGTTCCACCAGGACTATGGTTTTTATAACTGCAGGCATATAAATGTTAGGCAACTGATGCTGGGTTATGTTAGTATTCTATAATGGAATCTGACCTCCCAGATGACATCATAGAATAATCTCTCACCACATAGCATCAGGACATCTAAAAGGAGGTGCACAGTGAATTTTTATCTAACAACTTAGGCTCCTAAGGGACCCTTTTACTAGGCTGCATTAGGCACTAACGCATGTCTAACGCAGCAAAACTGGCCTAACACGGGACGCACTAAATTGATTATTTTTTTTATTTTTGTTGCGGGTATGTTGGGGTGGAGAGTGGACGTGGATATGTAAATCAGCTAGCTCATGCACATTACTACTGCGCTAACTGGTTAGCTCATCCATAATGTTACACAATACAAAAATGACCTTTTTCTAGTCACACTAAAAATGGGCTTAGCATGCAGAAAGGCTCACATAAGTTTGCACTACGCCCATTTTGGAGTGCAACTTAATAAAAAGACCCCAAAATTTGGCTGAAAATAGGGCACGAATTTAGGAGCCTAACTTAGAAACATAAATTTAGGAGCTTAGCTTTTTCTGAATATCAGGCCCTTGGAATATAAATTTAGGCCCTCAGCACTAGCAAACTTTCAAAGAGGCCAGATTAAAACCATAACTCTCAAAAAGGTTCTTTCACTAAAGCTTAGGGCTTGTTAATAGACATTAGCATGTGCTTAGTGCCACATGACACATAGGTATAAAATAGGACATGCAACCAGCGGCGTACTGAGTGTGGGGCGGTGGTTGCGGTCTGCCCCGGGTGCACGAAGCAGCAAGGATGCAGGGAGCAACCACGCGGCTGTCGGTTCCGCTGGTTCCCTGCTTCCTCTGCTGTTACTTCCTGTTCCAGGGGAGAGGGAGCAGGGAACCAGCAGAGCCGACAGCCACACAGCTGCTCCTAGCAGATAGGAAGAATGCACCGGTGAGGGGATGCTGCGCCGGGGGGGTGTCATGCTGCACCCAGGGGAGCGCGCAGCAGTGATCCGCCCCGGGTGGCAGCCGACAAAGGAACGCCTCTGCATGCAACATTTAGTGCATGCCAAGCTTTAGTAAAAGGGCCCCCAAAATAGGAGAATAAATCATTTAAATATTGGACCCTTTGTACCTACTTTACAGCAGCTGCAAATTATATACGTGAAAGTGCATGCAAGGATTTTAAAATGAATCCTTCCATGAACTCTCTCTCCCCCATTATCACTCGGCTCTTCTCCTCCTGGCTAAAAGTACATACACTGTGAACAACTCAAAAGAGAGTACCCAGAACGTTTACACTGCATATTATGTGGGTAGCTTTCCCATGGAGAATAATACTCATAGAGTAGAAAATGAAAGTTATACATGTTATTTTCATCCTTTGAGCTAAATGTGCCTCTGGGTAAATTTCCTTTCGATGCAACTAAGCATACACATTGTTTTAGCTCCATTAAGGACAGGGCAATTTTCAGAGGGCTAGTTCACATGGTTAAATCAGTGTTGACACGGGCATTGAAAATTCCCCTCACTCATCTGTAGCTACAAACATCTTTACTAAATATTTAAATAGTACGTATGATCTTCCTTGGCCTGTGACTTCAGCACACACAGGCATTTTCTCCGTTTGAGGTCCCCATAGACACATAAATGTTATCTGGCTGAAAAAAATGTAAGCTGCTATGCCTTACTCTGCAAACAGGAATAATCCAGGAATGAAAGACATCTAGAGAACTAAGCAATGCCTACTGTTTTCCCTTCATTTCCCTCAGCCTTAGCTTGATCTCTAAAATGCACAGTGATGATTCTAACACTTATCCAAGACTCTAGCAATAGGCCCCTGCAGTGCCACATGGCAGCTTGATGAGACATGACTGTTTGAAGCCCTTCAGGTGGTAATCTCTCTCATCTTTTCTTATTATGTTTGTAAATTAGTTGCCGATATTGAAAATCTGAAAAAATGATTTCATTTATTTGTATATATTTATTTGAATTTAATAGACCACCTTTCTTTTGGGAAAACCAAAGCAGTGTACAATTAATATAAAATGGAAATCAGGAAAAGAACTACATAAATCAATAGGACAGAGGACATAAAATAGATAAAAAAAAAAAAAAGAGTAGCTAGAAGCTCCCACATGCCTCCAAGTTTTCAAAATATGGTTGAATTTTACATAAAAGTGATCAATCTTGAGAAAAATGAAAAGTAAGTTCCAAAACAAAGGTCCCTGGAAGAAAAAAAGCACACTGGTAGGCTGGAGATGAATAGACATTAGGAAAAGAAGATACAACCAGAGACCACTAGTGGAGCAAAAGAGATAAGATGAGGAAGAAAGAATAGCAAGTGGGGCAACATAAGTAGGGCTGCCAGCATAAATAGCCTAGTCAACAAGGGTCAAGATTTGTCTTTAATGCAATAAGGGACAGAAACAAGTGATGATCTATCAGTAGCAGATTAATGTGGTTGAGTTTTCAAAGCACAGTAAAGAAAACGAATTGCAGTATTTTGGACATTGGAGACACTTCAGCAGAGCAGATATAATTCCAGCATATGCGGAATTACAGTAGTCAAGTCTTTAAATAACAAATACATGCAAAAGGGACAGCTTGAGCTTGGTCAATAAGAAAGCAACAAATAGAGAAGAACTGGCACAATGCCTGTAATCCAGAAGGCAAGAGATATGAATGTATGGAAGACTAACCAGTTGTTATAAAGTCGGAGACAACAGAATCAATACATAGCATCGGATGCATTGGGGATACCAGGAGGATGTCATCAGGGCAACACAGAGCCCTGGGAACTTCACATAACAGAGATTCCACATAACAGAGGAACAGGTGAGGAGCTGGAATTAGGTAAAGAAACTGAAAGGAAATGATCTGAAAGAAAAAAAGAGAACCAGTGAAAAGTCCAATTTCAGTGAGTTTTGTTAGTAGTAAAGAATGGTCAACCAAATCAAAAGTGGCAATCAAATCCAAAGATATTACAAGTGCTATTCTACTACTTTTCAAGATGGAGTGAAATTCACTCAGCAACCAAGTGACTTGGTAGCGTAAACAGGACAGAAGTCTGATTGGTGCAGAGAAAGAATAATAGAACTCTCAACATGCTACAGGAGTTGGTTAAAGACTGTCTTTTCTAGAAGCCTAGAATGAAAGGAGAAGTTGGAGACTGACTTGTTGTTAGAACACAGAGATGGATCTAGGAAAGAATTCCTGAGTATGGGACAGCTATTCTATGTTTCCATGATGTATGAACTTTCCCAGACTGAAGACTGAGATTTTGGATGCATTTAATGAAGGGATGAAGGTCCAAAAATGGAACAGGGAGCCATATTGGAGGAACAAGATCAAGAGGACAAAATTTAGGTCTTGCTGCAGAAAGGGAATAGGTGATAAAAAGCGGACCAGTATTAGGCTGGCAAAACAGAGTTGGGAAATGAAGGAGGGGAGGAAATGGGTGATAGCAGAATTGAGGGAGTGGGAGACACAGTTGAAGAGACAAATGGATGATGCAAATTAAAAGCTATCACAAACAGCTTGGAATAATGTTCTTTTTGTGCCTCTGAGTTTCATATTGTAACCTGAGTCTCGTGACCCGTTCAGTTCTCCGACCGACCCGAGTCACAAAAAGAAGAAGTCCTTGACTTTTTCCACTCACTATTCAGTCTTTCTCACTCGAGCTTGGATGCAAGCCGGGGCTGGATTAAAAATCCGGAAGGCCATAGTATATTAAACTGAGCTTTATCGTGAGTATCCTTTATCAGTGTCTCTCAAGGAACACTTGCCACGCCATGGGATTATCTTTTATGCAAAACTTTACAGAATTCTGCAACAGGCAGATAATCCAGACTCCATAATTTCTTATGTACAGTCAGCATTTGGTTTAAGAAGTTCTCTATCCATCCAAGACTATTTGGTACAGTCTTATCCACTAGTAAAAGAAGTCCTTATAGCAGATCTAGAAATTTATACATATCTACAACGCCTCCAGTTCATTACCCATCCTTTTGGACTGTATAATCCAAGGCTGTGCTTGCAGCATTGATTGTCATAAGCAGGTTCCTCCAGGATCAGACTCCCTTGTCTGCCTTTTCTTGTTCAAGGCCAGCGCTGCACCCTCTGACCTTGAACAAGCTCAACCCTGTTCCTGCTCTTGAGCTGGGTTCCTCTATCCCACCCAGAGCACTCATCTCCAACAGTTACTGCTTTAGGCTAATTCAGCCTTAGGTTATCTGGCCTTTCCAGGATACCCCCTGTCCTCCAAGGGTCCTGGTGGGGGTGAAGGCAACCAAAGACCATGTGCTCAGACAAACAAGAACTTGTATTACCTTCAAACTTCACCTCTACAGTCAATCATTTACTAGAAACATTTCCCTTTACCACCCACAATCTCAGATGACTTCCCACAACTCCAGAACCCTCCGCTCAGAAACTCTGGAGCATTCTCTCAGATGACTCTAGTAATCCCCATTATAATGAGGGATTACATTATGGTAGAAATACTGACTGGCCCTACATTGTTTAAGAGATGTCTATGATCTGCTATCAATAAATTTACCAAACATTTAATTGTGGAAATTTATATTCTGCCAGTCCAGGAGAATCCCCCATCTCTTGGTGGATTACAACCCTCTGAACAAGCTTCATATAACATAAAGTCAGACATTACAAGACAAAAGTGCAATATGGACTAACTCTCCCCCCCTCCCCCCGATCACATCAAAGAACAAAGCATTTCTTCAGTTTTTCCAATCTGCAGAAGACCTATTCTTTGAAACCTACCTAACCAGGCTAGTTTTCAAACTATTCATGTGGAAGGCAATTTTAAAGCTTTTGGATTAGATTCTATATATCACACCTAAAACATCAGCGCTGAAACTAAATACGCCTAGGTGTATTCTATAAAGTACACCTAAATTTAGGAGTACTTTATAGAATAAGTCTAAATTTCCATGTGGTTTATAGAATGCGTCTAAATTTAGTTGCGGGTAGTTACGCCAAGTAAAACTTGGTGTTAAATGCTGATGTCTATATTAGACGTGGACCAGATGTATTCTAGAACAATGCGTATAAATGTTAGAAATGTCCACGACCTGCCCATTCCACACCTATGGCCACACCCCCTTTTCAATTATGCAACTTAGAATTTATGCACATCATGTTATAGAATATGCTTAGACAGTTTTGCACGTAAATGCTAATTAATGCCAATTAGTGTGAATAATTGTTAACTGGAAATCATTAGCATTGATTGGCTTGTTAAATAATTAGGTTGTGCGTGCAGATCCAGAATAAGACTGGATTTGCGCATTCAATTTAAGTCATGCTATACAGAATCCAGTGGTTTGTGGGTAAATTGTGTTCTCTTCTGCTGCTGAAAGTACCAGATTGCTTCATAGCCAGTTACCTTTGCCCGCAGCAAAAAGCAGAAATCCTGAGTGGGAATGATAACTAGCCAACCAAGTGCAATGACTTCATTTTAAAGGTTTAGGATGCAGAATTTATGGCTGCTGCAAAGCAAGCAAGAAATGCACAGGTACAATTGCACTATACCACAGTCTGCTTCTCCTTTTTTTTTTTTTGAAGGGAGAGTCTCTGGATAGTTTCCCTTTGAAAATGTGCTTGCAAAACAATGGGGACAAAGTTTCCACAAGTCTGTGAGCACCCCACAGGGTTTCAAAGTTGCTCCAAATGAATAAGGTATATTTGCGTACATTTGAGGCACTGTATGCAAATCTCATTCATGTGAATATCCTGAAACCCAGACTGGCGAGGTGGGTCCTAAGACCTGGGTTGAAAATCGCTGGGTTGTCAGACATTTTCAGTGCATAATCCTTTGGTAATTTTTGCTTCAGTGCTAGCTTATTCAAGTGACTTGTGTCATACATGTCACCCTATCATAGAATTGGCTAAGAGGTTTTCCAAATCCTTTGATGGTAATGCCATAGTCAATAGGGTCTTCAGGATGCTCACACTAACCCCCTAATTCTATAAACTTGCATGCACAATTGCCCCTGGATTCTATGTATAGCACCTAGATTTGCATGCACAAATTGAGTAATGATCACTTAACTATTAATAATTGAGTTCTAACAACCAATTATTAAAGTTAATTGACACTCATTAATATTTACTACTACTACTACTACTACCTATCATTCCAATAGCGCTACTAGACATACGCTATTCTATAAGGCATGGCGCCTAACTCTACTAGTGTGTAACTCAAAAGGGGGCATGGCCATGGGCATATCAGGAGCATTCTTAAAAGTTGTGCACATAGTTATAGAATACAGCCTCAGTACTTAGGTGCCAGCATCATACCAGGTTTCAGCAGAAGTAAGTCTAGCACCTAAAATTAGGTGTGGGAATCGGCACGAAATGTGATTCTATAAAGGGCGGTGCCCTTCATAGAAATCACGCTTAGCACTGATTTTTTTCCACAAATGAATTTTGAGCACCATTTATGGAACCCCCCCCCCCCCCCTTTATGCTTAGTGTACAAAGTGTGTAACTTAGAGGCTCATTTTCAAAACAGAAAACTGTCCAAAAAGCAGCACTAAGCAGTAATGGGCTTTTAAACCCTTTTTAAAGATGGTTTTCTATGCAGTTTGTATGCAGTGCATCCAAATCACAAAGAGGTGTTTTGGGGGCAGGATTTGGGCATTCCCAAAATGTGGATGTTTTTCTGCCATAATGGAACGAATTAAAGAGGTCCTGGGCTAAAAGCTAGATGTTTTGGTCTAGACTTGTTTCAATCATGACTAAGTCACAAAAAGATGCACTACATGACCAGATGACCATTGGGAAAGATAAAGGCATGATCCCCCCCTTACTCCCCCAGTGGTCACTGATCCCTCCCCCCAAAGATGTGAAAGAAACAGTACATGCCTGCCTCTATGACAGCTTCAGATGTTATGGCCAATCCTATTAAATCAGCAAGCAGGGCCCTGGAGTAGCCTAGTGGCCAGTGCAGTGCACTGTGAAGGGGGACCCAGGCCTATTATCCACTCTAACTATTACACTTGTGGCGGAAAATGTCAGCTCCCAAAAGTGTAAATCCAAAACTGTTCCCTGTAATTTTTTTTTTAATTTTTTATTTATAACTTTTGAAAATGATACATTCATATCACCATAAATGCAAAGTTTAAGATTAAATTAAACAGAAATATCATATCTTTCTTTTCCTATACAAAATATGTAACATGGAAAAATAATAAGAAAATGAAATTAAGTCATATACATATTGACCACCATAATTGGGAAAACAAGATATCGGCAAAAAAAAAAAAAGATAGGAAATAAATTCAATCAATCAAGGTGGAGAGCGTTATCCACACACTAGAAGGCACTAACAGTATCATTTCCTATGTAGTCATTCAGGGTTGAACCTTCCCCTCGTTCTTGGCTTTTATGAATACAGCCATTTTTTGAGGGTCTAGAAAAACATAACTAACACTTTCAAGTGTAACCAAGCATCTACAGGGATACTTCAGCATATACAATCCGCCTAGGGCAATAACCCTTGGCTTTAAGATTAGAAACTCACGACGTCTTTTCTGAGTGTCCCTATTGAGGTCTGGATAAATTTGAATTTTGTCCCCCATAAATTTGGCTTGCATATGCTTAAAATACAAACGAAAAGTATTATTTCTATCCACTTCGAAAGCAAAGGAAACTATAAGAGTCAATCTTTGTGTCACCATCTCTAAAGAGTTCTCCAAAAAAGCGGATATATTTAAGTCAGGTGGAGATTCTGGTAAAACAGATTTAACTCCAAAAATATACTGTGCCTTAGCAACCGGTGGTAAAGCATCTTTAGGAATATTTAAGACTTCTTCCAAATATATCTTAAACATGTCAACTGGAGGAATTAAAGGTATTTTAGGAAAATTAAGAAGTCTAAGGTTATTCCTTCTTGCTTGGTTGTCTAAGTATTCCACTTTTTTAACCAGTATCTCCTTATCCTTGAGCATTATACTTGTTAAATTATGGAGAGATTTGATTTCACCGTTCATTGTCCCAATTTGTTCTTCATTTTTCTGAGCTTGGGAAGCGGTAAGAGTCTGGGAAGTTTTAAGAGAAATTATGTCCTCTTTCATAACGTCAGTTACCTGGAGTAGGTTGTTGTTCATGCCTTGGATGGCGTCCCATAGGCTCTCAAGAGTGATGACTGCAGGTTTTACAGGTCCACGAATACCCCCGGAGGCACCTCCCGATTCACTGGTGAAGAGAGGGTTTCCTACCCCTTCTTTCCAGGTAGTGGTCATAACTGGGGTTGCCGTTGTAGAGGGCCCTCCTCTCACAGCCTGTCGGCTTGACTCTTTGGGCAGCTCAGCAGGCTGGAGTCCCGCTGCAAACAAATTGCTTCCGGGTCGTGGAGGAGCAGTGAATAGAGGCAGGCTTAACGAGGCCCCCTCGATACTGCAGTCCGGCGATCCAACGTCGGAACTGGCCTTCGTGTGTGTTTGCGGCTCAATTCTCTGTACTCCACAGCTCTCAAGCGTCAGCTGCCGGGGAGTAGAGCCTACGGGAGCTGAGGAGGTTTGCATCACCGTCTTCCCCTTCCTCTTACCCATGATGTCCGTCGGGTAAGGATATCTCAACCTAGAGCTTAGCGAGAGTCAGGAGCTTAGAGACCAACATCCTCCTTGTACGCCATCTTGTTTTCCCGAGTGTCGTCTCCCCCTCCTGTAATTTAATAATGTATCTATTGAACCTTCCTCCCACCCTACTTGGATACAAGCTATAATGCGCTATCACAAATCTTGCCATTGGTGTTGAGCCTGATGTCAATGTGTTACCAAAGGGGCTTGTAGAACTGCCATGATAATTCTGGATTTGTGTTCATTTAGCCTTACTTTTATAGGGTAAATTAATTTGCACGGGCATTCAATAATATACAAAACATTACTGCTATTGCATGTAGTGTCACATCTCGATTTGATCGTGAATCCTGTATTAGGACCTTCCCATATTGAACCTGTCATTGAAAAAGTGCACCACTGTCATCTGCCACAAACTTGATGAGCCCCTGAAGTACCACCATTTCTATACTTAGAATATCTTTGGGGAGTCAGCAATTCTTCTATTGGTTTGCCCTTCATATAGGCTATAACTGGAAATTCTTCAAAGCCTGGGTAGAGTTGCAACAAATACCAGTGTGCTTGCAAGGAACGTAGAATTAAATGAGCCAATGATGAAAATGGTAATATACAAGTTAATCGATCCTGTTTAACCAATCTTTTATCTTGCAAGAGTAGATGTTATTGACCGAATCAAGCTCTTAAATACACCTGCTTAAGAGATTTTGGAGGATATCCTGTTTTGTCAATTCACTTTGTCAGTGTCTGTTCCTGGTGTTTAAATTCAACCCAAGAAGTACAAATCCATCTTAAAAGTAAATATTGGCTAACAGACAGATTAAATTTCAGTTTGAATGGATGATAACTGGAGAATTGTAGAAGATTGTTCCTCTCCACTGGTTTTATATACAGCGTGGTGGAAAGCCTGTTATGTTGTTTAACCAATCATCTAGAAACTCAATATTAGAGAAATGATATTTCAGGGTGAACTTCAAATTAGAATCTAAGGTATTAATCCATTGTTGAAATGACTGTAATGATTGTTCAGTCCCATTCTAAATAAAAAAGATATCATCCAAAACTCTTTTCCATAAAACAATGGACTGAAATTGTGGAGACATAGAGGGGCATAATCGAAAGGCGCCGGCCATCTATATGGCCGCCATCTTCGGGGCCGGCTCCGCAAAGGGGTGGTGCCAACCGTATTATCTAAAAAGATGGTTTAGCCGGTTGGGGCCGGCTAAATCTCAACATTTAGGTCAAATGTTGAGGTCACTGGGTTTACAGATGGCCGGCTTCAAAAAAAGTGGAAAAAAATTGAAGTGCTTGTCAGGGATGGCTTTTACAGTAGTACTAGTGGGATTTAAACTGGCCACTTCTGGATTACAAGAACAGTGCTCTAACCACTTGGCCACAGCTCCATTTACTTGGATGTCCCTCTCTTTTGATTATGCCCCTTCGGGTCTCTCTCAGCCAATCAAAGACAGGGGTCTCTCTCAGCCACTCACAGAGAGCTAAATGCGCTGTGATTGGCTGAGAGAGACCGCTGTCTGTGATTGGCTGAGAGAGACCTAAAGGGACATAATCAAAAGGGAGGGAAAGCCAAGCAAGTAGAGCTGTGGCCAAGTGGTTAGAGCACAGGTCTTGTAATCCAGAGGTGGCCAATTCAAATCCCAATGGTACTACTAAAAATGCCAAACAAAAATACTTTTGATTTAGGACGTCCCTGACAAGCACTTGGATTTTTTTTTGGGTGGGAGGGGATTGGTGACCACTGGGGGAATAAGGGGAGGTCATCCCCGATTCCCTCTGGTGGTCAGTTGGGGCTCCTTTTTGAAGCTTGGTTGTGGAAAAGAAGGGGACCAAGTAAAGCCGGCAAAATGCTCGTGAAGCCTGGCGAAGCCGGCCATCTAGTGAGCACGCCCCCATCCCGCCCCGTCCCGCCTTCACTACCCTACCAACATGCCGCCTTGAAATTTTGCTGGCTCTGCGATGGAAAGCAGTTGAAGCCGGCCAAAATTGGCTTTCGATTATACCGATTTGGCCGGTTTCAGGAGATCGACGACGATCTCCCGATTTGTGTCGGAAGATCGCCGGCAATCTCTTTCGAAAATAAGCCTGATAGAGACTTGTCCCTCAAATCTGGCCATATATGGAGCTGATACTGATGGGACTAAAGTGGCTCCCATAGCCACTCCTTTTATTTGCTTATAAATGCCTTCATGCCAAAAATAATTTTCCTCAATAACTAAAGTAGCTAAAGCCATCAAAAATGTAGTAGAAATTGTAGCTGGTTTTATGCAATTTTCAAAAGTGTGATGTATAACATCCAGGGCTCCTTTTTTTGAGGAATAACCATATATAAAGCTCTAACGTCCAATGTAACTAACCATACATCCTCTGATAAATCAAGTAAAGATTCTAAAATTTTCAAAAAATTCATGGTGTCCTTTAGATAAGAATCAATTTTAGGAACTTTTGATTTCAAAAAGCAATCTATAAAAATGGACAGCGGTTCCAAAACTAAATCCCTGGTCGACACAATAGGTTTCCCAGGGGAATGATCCAGACTTTTGTGTATTTTAGTAACAAATTATAGTTTGAGCGATTTAGGTTGTATTTCCATCAAAAAGCAAGCTCCTTTGATGTCAACATCGCAGATTTCAAAGCTGGCTGAACTATGTTCTTAGATTGCTTTAACTCCTCTACTGGATCTTTATCCAGTTTCTTCTAAGTTGCTTCATCTGACAGATGTCGAATAGCTTCTTGTTTATAAGTCGAGTGTGCTTGGACCACCGTAGCTCCTGCTTTGTCAGATCACATGTCTACTAGTTCTGTGGTTTCCTATAGAGTCCTAAGACCTCTAATTTGTGCTTGTATAAATGGTGCTGTAAGTTGGGTGCTCTTTATAGAATATCACTTAGCACAGGGATCTGCGTCTAATTTTCAGCGTGAGGATTTACAGCAACTGAAACCTGGTATAAATCCTTGTGCCTAAGTTAGGCACAGATCCCCCTGATTCTGTAATACTGTGTGCATCTTTAGTGAGTGCCCCTGATCCACCCATGCCCCTCCTATGGCCATGCCCCCTTTTCAGTTGCGCACTAAAAAATTTAGACACACATCTTTATAGAATACCACCTAGCAAGATGTGTGCATAAATTCACATTGTTGCCAATTAGTGCCCATAATTAATTATTAGCACCCAATTATTGGCACTGATTGGCTTGTTATTCGATTAAATTGCATGCACAAATTAGGCACATGCCCAAATTTGCCTGCACAGTTATGAGCATCATTTATAGAATTTGGGGGTTAGCGCACCTAACTGTAGGCAACTGTAGAGAATTCCTCCCCCCCCCCCCCCTTAACATGCATGAGATGCATTTGCAAATCATGGTGGGTATCCTGAAAACCTGACTTGCTGTGGAGTCACCAGAAGAGGTTTGGCAAGCCTTGCTTTAGAAGACCCATCATTATGACAGCTCCTTGCATTCTTATAGCCACCTTTGTTTTTGTCCTAATTATTAATTTTACATCCCTCTCCTCTGTTGTGATAGCATTGCTTTCTGCTTAATTTTACATAAGTTATAATTATGCAGTGTGTTTGGTATGTGCCCTTATGATTTAACATCTTTTTTTTTTTCGTTTGACAACTTGCATATTCATTCTTTTTTCACTGAGTATAAAAATAAAACAGTCTGAAGACTGTAGTTGTAAGTAGCTTGTAAGAGAGCATCTTGCTGTGTCTGCCCCCTCCTTCTTACACTAGTGCATAGAAAAAAAAAACCTCAAAGGCAATGTCTATTTTTAGACATGCATACTAAATTTGCAAGTGTTGCAAGTATACTCTTTTTTTTACTGAACTAGAGAGAGAATTAAAACCTCCAGCACCAAGGCTGAACCATTACTATGAAACATGTCACCATAAATCTCAAAAATAAAAGATAAGGATGCAGTAAAAGTATGGTTTATATTTAATGTAGCCCTGGGTTGCCTGCTTCTGTTCCCTAGAATTATATGGGAGTAGGAGCAGGCTTTCCTATCCCTTACTCTTGGGGTGATATTGGGTGGAAGATTCAAGGCCCTACCTCTTGTGGACATCCTTTTCTCGCTTGGGTCCTAAATTATAGTCAGGACCATTGTTCTCAAAAATGTAAGCATCCAGTCTGATTGGCTTTTTAGAAGAATGGTGGTCTTTACTGACGAATGCCTTCGGAGCAAGTAGAGATGCACCAGGGAAGGAACTGACCTGCCTGAAGGGAGGGTGTCAGGGGGGCAACTGCCTGAACCAATGGAGGTTTTTTCTGGAAGGGGGACAGTTGCCAGTGGAAAAGAATTTGGGAATTTCTCCTGAAGAACCCAGAGCTTCAGTTCAGCTGTGTGGCATTTGCATAGACTGTTCCTGCCAGACATAGCCCATGGTTGGGATTTGGTTAGTGAGAATACCTGGTCAGTGGGAGATACAATAAAGACACAGCTCTAGGCTGCGTCCTGGAAACGGTGAGGTTCAAACCTATGGGAAGAATATGAACTGTCATGAGATCAGACTGAAAGTTTGTTGCTGGAAGAAATGTTAAACCCTCTCTTTGTTGTTTTGCATAAATCTTTTTGGTGGCAAAACCTAGTAAAAGCAGTGAGTGATATGCTTAATAATGAACTTGCTGTTATGAACCTTTTTGGGTTTGTTTTTTTTTTAGTCCTGAGCCAACATGTTATAAGGGCTTGTGCTGTGTTTTGAGACTCAAGTGTGAGTGCTGATAAACTATACCATAGAGACACGGCTTGATGATTTTCCCAAGGACTTTGTAGACTAAACCCTGATTATTGAATGTGAACTTTTTCGCTGAATAACAACCTTCCTGTTTTGGAACTTGGTTACCTGGTGAATGCCGGAGCTGGAAAGTTGAAAATCCTAGACCACAGTAGGAACCGGACTTGTGAGGGTTTTTTTTTCTTTTTACTTCAGTGTGGCATGCAAGAGCAATTAGACATGGTGACATGGTGCATGCCACACCCTGCACCATGCTACAATATACATACACACATTTTATTTATTTATCTGAACCCCCCCCCCCCCCCCCCCCCCGAGCCAGTCCTATATTCAATTCTTGGGGCATCGGTCACCACCCCTATGGGATACCAGCTATGGCTCCATGCTTCCCACAAAGCAGAATGTTGCCAGCATCATGGCCTTCACTGAGATGACACCAAGCCCCTGCCCCCCTCCCCCATGCCAGGGCAACACAGCTGAGGCAGCCTGTCTGCAGGTGTCATTGCTGCTGCTGTCATGCTTGTTTCAGCATCACTTAAGTTTCCCACTGCTTGATACTGCTACTTCTGCCTCCGATGCAGTCATGGCTGGTATCATGGCCCCATAGCTTGAATCTAAGGGTGTTCATGCAGCTTTACTCTATATGTGCATGTATGTTCAAAACCTAAATAATATTCAACCATCTCTCTGACCTCATGTGCAACTTTTTTTTTAATCAGTCACGTTACTTTCTAACTCTTCCTTCCTTCCTTCCTTCCTTCCTTCCTTCCTTCCTTCTTTCTTACCTATCCATCCATATGTTACATCTTTGCTTTACCCTTCACTATCAATTATAATGTTCTATTACGTATTGTGCAGACATTTAAGTAGCATACTATGCCATACTTTGTATTGTCATTTGAATATTTGTTACTGCTGTAATTGCCTATTGCTCATGTTTGATCTATTCTTACTGTACACCGCCTTGAGTGAATTCCTTCAAAAAAGCGGTAAATAAATCCTAATAAATAAACAAATAAATAAATTTATAACTGGTTGCCTGTAAAGGTGCCTATTTTGTGCTTATCTTATAAATGCAATCAGAATCCATAATTATTCCCAGTAGCACACACATTGAGGGGCATTTTCGAAAGAAATGTCCAAGTTGGGATTTGGACGTCTTTGAAAAATGTCCAAATCCAGGGGTGGGGAAAACCATATTTTCAAAAAAAGATGGACGCCCATCTTTCATTTTGAAAATACCATCAGAGACGTCCAAATCCGTAGATTTGGACATCCCTAGACATGGACGTCTTCGGCAATTTTCGAAACCAAAGACATACATGTCAAAAACGTCCAATTGCAAGCCATTTGGTTGTGGGAGGAGCCAGCATTTGTAGTGCACTGGTCCCCCTGACATGCCAGGACACCAACCGGGCACCCTAGGGGACACTGCAGTGGACTTCATAAAATGCTCCCAGGAACATAACTCCCTTACCTTGTGTGCTGAGCCCCCACCAAAAAAACGCAAAACCCACTACCCACAACTGTACACCACTACAATAGCCCTTACGGATGAAGGGGGCACCTATATATAGGTACAGTGGGTTTGTGGTGGGTTTTGGAGAGCTCGCTGTTTCCTCCACAAATGTAACAAGTAGGGGGGGTATGGGCCTGGGTCCGCCTGTCTGAAGTGCACTGCAGTACCCACTAAAACTGTTCCTGGGACCTGCATGTGTTGTCATGGACCTGAGTATGACATCCGAGGCTGGCATAGAGGCTGGCATGACATATTTTTAAAGATGTTTTTTTAAGGTGGGAGGGGGTCATTGACCACTGGGGGAGTAATGGGAGGTCATCCACGATTCCCTACAGTGGTCATCTGGTCATTTTGGGCACCTTTTTGTGCCTTATTCGTTAAAAAAACACGTCCAGGTGAAAACGTCCAAGTGTTTGTCAGGGACGTCCTTGCTTTTTTTGATTATGGGTCGAAGACATCCAAGTGTTAGGCACGCCCAAGTCCCGCCTTCACTACACCTCCGACATGCCCCCTTGAAATATGGACGTCCTTGCGACGGACTGCAGTTGAAGACGTCCAAAATCGGGTTTCAATTATACCGATTTGGACGTTTCTGTGAGATGGACGTCCATCTTCTAATTTGTGTCGAAAGATGGACGTCCTTCTCTTTCGAAAATGAGCCCGATTGTCACATAAAAACATATACGTTTTCTGAAGTGTAAATGTATTTTACTCATGCAATATAAAACTTATATATGTACATCATAACTGCACCTCCTGCTCCTCTGACCCTATGTCCCTAGGACCGGCTATAGATAGCACAAGTATGAACGCATACCATCTTATCAGCACATGTACTTATACGTGCGCATTTGGCCACTCACTTTAAAAGAGCACTTTTTTATACGTGGAAAATGCCATGTATCGGTATCCCCTATTATTATAATAGGTGATACTGACACCTTGTGGTCATTGCTGATACTGTAGCCTCTCTCTTATTCTGGACAGACAAAAAGGAGGAAATTCTATACGCGTTGCCAAAAAGGTGCTGATAAAAATTGGTGCTCAATGTTATTCTATAAGGGGTGTTCCAGGATGAACATTCTTTACAGAATAGCGTTGAACACCAAATTCCATGCTTAACTATGGGTGCAAAGACTTATACCAGCTGAAACCTTGAATATCCTGGTGTGCAAATTTGGCGTGGATCCCCGCTGTTCTGTAATACAGTGCATATTGTTTATGAATGCCCCTGACCCACCTATACCCCTCCCATGGCCACATCCCCTTTTGAGTTGCATGCGATCCAATTTAGGCACCCATTGTTACAGAATAGCACCCAGCCAAATTGGCGCCCAAATCGTAATTAGTGCCAATTAAGTGCTTGTAACTCCAATAATTAAATCATTGGAGCCCATTAACTAA
Organism: Microcaecilia unicolor; assembly: GCF_901765095.1. Taxonomy (NCBI): domain Eukaryota; kingdom Metazoa; phylum Chordata; class Amphibia; order Gymnophiona; family Siphonopidae; genus Microcaecilia; species Microcaecilia unicolor. The sequence goes on from NC_044037.1 coordinate 56,975,122, forward strand.
TCATTTTGGATGCTGATCTGGGATCCGTGCCCTTTATAGAATCCAGGGGAAAGTGTGTCGTGTTTTAATAATTTTGTTTTCTGAGGAGACTACTGTTCGGTTCAGGTACCATCCAGTGTGAATATAACCAAAGAGGCTTTTGTTGTCTTGTTTACAAATACAGTACTTTATGTTTTTATATTTGGGTAATATGAAAAATCATCTATAGTTGTTGGCATTCAACTGTGAGCAAAGTTATTACACAATCTGCACTTTCTATCCAAGGACTCGTAATGTCCCCAGCAAAAGGTTGCACAGTATAGAGAGCTGGCAAATAATTATGCATAAAATTATGACTTTTAATTTTAGGTTTTAAACAATAAACATACAGATAAAATACTTCCAATGCAAAAAATAAATAAATATATAAACATGTGTGTGTTTGGGGGGGGGGGGGGAGTTGATATTCCATGTGAGTTAACCACTTAAGAGAGGTTCTTATTCAGTTAACTGGCACTGAGTGGGCCCTGAGGGAATATTCATCGGCAGTTACCTAGATAGTACCACTGAATATCCATTATAACCTCTAAACCACACCGATGGGCTTTGTGTGGGTGATCTGGGGGCTGGAGACAGCACTAAGGGGGGGAGGTTATCAACATGGGCTACCATTAAAACAGGTAGGGGCCCTTTTACAGAGCGATGGTAAGCGAAACGTAGGCTTACTGCTCACTCTTCTGGGACTACCACTGGCCCAACACGGCCGCTGGCAGTAGTCCCACCCCCAAGTGCATGCCATTTCTGGGGAGAAAAGCAAACCACCGGAAATGGCTTGCATGGAGGTAGACCAGCACTAATCGGGCAGTGCACCGGGTTAGCGTGAGAGCTCATATCACCACCTCAGTGGGTGGCTGCAAGGGCTCCCCATCGCATGGCCATGTGTGTCTGGGGGCTTTTTATACCCGCTGCAGTAAAAAGAGCCCTGGTGCGTGGGAAAAATGGCCCTCACCGCTAGTGCAGGGCCCTTTTTCCCGCAGCTTGGTAAAATGATCCCCCAATTTTACTGTTAACCTGTATTAATAGTAACTAGGTCTCATTGCATAAAATGGTACCTGTGCTAAAATAGCATGAATTAATGGTAAAATAGCTCATCTTAAAGATAGACCATATTAATAACTTCCCCTTAACCATTTAGGTGCAAGTATTCAGCCCTTAACCAGATAAGTTAACCCCAGCCCATAGGACCACATAAATAGCAACCCTATCTTTGGTGTAAGTTACCTGGTTAAGGGCTGAATATCAGCACTTATCTTATTAGATGCCAGCCAGCCACACATACCCAAATATTTAATACCAGTACCCAAACATGGTAAGCACTAAATATCTGGGCATAATTTTGACAGGGTGGTCAGCATTTTAAAAAAATGATCACCACCACCAACTGCACTTTACCCACTGTGGTTTTATTTCTTTTAATAAACACTGGAAAAAAAAGACTACTTCCCTTAATACTCTATGAAACCTCCCCTGGAATGCCTTATATTCTCCACTCAGTTTTTTTGCCTTTTCTACGCTAATGATTCCTAGGTGCACAAGAAAAGCTAAGTTCCGAACAACAGTATCTGTAGCACAAAAACACAAACACCATTATTTAATATCTTTAAAGAACCCCCCAGTTAGAAAATAAACACAAATCTCCCAATAGTCAAATGCAATTGCCATGTATCCGTGGTCACTATACAGATAAGTGCCAACAGATAGAGCTACTGAAAACTGTTACCAACAAACCCAGCATAGCACAGAGAGGATTCAAAGTACAGAACAGAGTCCAAATATCGAAAAAAAAAAAAGCACCAAGAGCCTTCGAAATCGGGACAGAGATCTTTTAATAACACAACTTGGATAACAATCTTCTAAAAGTGACCTGACATGGGCCGTGTTTCTGCGCACAGCGCCTGCGTCAGGGTCGTAAAGGTTATATAGTTTGAATGTGCAGTGACATGGTTTGCTTCTCTGCACACATATTAGAATGGAGACGCTGTCCCTCAATGTTAGAGTCAGTCAATCAAAAAAAACTACTGACCAGCATTATGTAGCAGGAGCATCCATTTTACAAGCATCAGTGTTGGGGCAACATACCCTGATTGCAGAAAATACTTGTGTATATGCTAGAACAAACATATGCATGTCAGGGTACCCGGTCAAAATAGCCCTAACAAAATGGCCCTCGACAAAAAAAGCTCCAAACAAAAATGAACCCGACATAATAGCCCCTGACATAACACCACTGTCAAAACGTCCTGCCCACAATATAGACCTTGACAGTTTAGCCCCCCCCCCCCCACCCCACCCCACCCCCGACAAAAGGGCCCAATGAGGCTGCCCAGAATATGACACTGCATTTTTTCCTAATAATCTTACCTTGCCAAACAGGATAAGGTTAGTAAGACTATGAAAATGATGACAATATTGGGTTTTTTTTTAAATTAGCATGTTGATGGAAGTATAGTTTCCTTAAACAGAAGAACAGATCATGAATACCAGTTGGTAGCTATAGAATTTTGTTTATTTATATATGCTTTATACAATGCAATGCTGATCGGAGCTTTTATCAATGAAGATTTCACTTGTAGTTTATCATCTTTTTTGTGATGTGGTATTTGTTTCTAGGGGGCTATTTTGTTAAGGGGGCTATTTTGTCTTGTGGCTGTTTTGTGAAGGGTTATTTTGTGGGAGGGGCCATTTTGTCAAGGGCTATTTTGTTAGGGGATGATTTGTCAAGGGCTATTTTGTTACAAGGCTGTTTTGTCAGGGCTTTTTTGTCGGGGCTATTTTGTCTGGGCTATAATGCCGGGGTGCCGCATGTCATATATCTTAGAACATATTAGTCTATGTTTCACCAACTTGTTACAGCGCCCAGTAACATTTGCTAGTATCACATTTTTAGGGGCCAAAAAACATAGGGTATTAAAGGGGCAACCAACCTTAATCCCTCCAGTAGAGTGCTGCACAAAACAAGCAGCTTTCTATAACCTAGACATCCATATGCACATCTATGCATTTTGGATGTGTATATTCCAGCTTTCTAAAATCAGTATTTAAACTTGTATGCAATGTGCATGTTAAAAGCCAATTTATGCGCATCTAACTGCTTTAGTTGTACCACAGAAAGGCGGTATATCAAATCCATGACCCTTTATTATTAAAATGTGAATAGGCCTTTTAAGATGACCCACCATAGTGTATTTGGATTTTCAAAGGGTTTTTCATAAAGTTTCTCATGAGAGACTCCTTAAAAAAATTAAAAACTCATGGAACAGTAGGTGATGTCCTGATGTAGATGTTGGCGTCGGGGTCCACTGGACAACCAGGGAATTTTTTAAAGGTCTTGAGGGGGATTATAAGTGTAGACCTTCTCACAATCTGCCCATATATCTGACCATCTGTAAAAAAACACATTGTGGAAGATATGCTTGTTTTTACAGAATAGCTTGTAGCTGGCATTATGGCATTTCTGTTTGTATATGCCAGTACTCTAGTCACTTCTGAACATATTTGCCTTCTTCATAGAATTATTCCCAAAGTGTTTCAGTAAAGCCAGAATGCGCCTTGATACACAATGCTGATTGCCTCTTCAGTGTTATTTCTCTAAGCATGGGTATAACTTGCCTTTGCCTAGTCTCTGGTGTAATATATGGGAGTGTTTTGCAGCTGTTTCTCACCACAGGGAATGTCCAGGAGACGAGTTGATAAGTCACTGAAGTTATAGGTAGAAGTGGTTTTTGAGAGAATCTTGTCTTTACTCCTTTCTACCAGTCTGGCAAGAGGGACAGGAACTGCAGGACCTTGGACAGAAGAAAACAAAGGAAGAAATGTTGGCCTCCTTTCATCTAAAGGAAACAGTATATTGTACTGTTAAATCTTTCTACCCATGGAGGAGAACACTGTAGAAATATTAAGGTGGGTGTACTGGGGAGTACGGGGGGAGTGTGTGTGTACTGGAGAAGAAGATATCCAGAAAGTGTGTGCCAATGTCACAGGAGTTTTGGCATTATCTGGAGAACTAATAGTTTGGGATATTGCCAGATCGTAATTTCCCTGGGTTCAGGAAACAACTAGTGGAAAGAAAACTGGAGAGGTACCTGGAAGAATTTTTCAGAGTCAAGAGGAACTGCTAGCCAAGGAGCAGATGGACCAAAGAAGAGGAGCCATCTTTATAAAACCTACATCTGTCACCTGCGTCAAATATGGACTATTTCTGCATACATTAAGTGGGCAAGTTTAATTATGGCAAGTGGCCCATGCCATGATAACATCATAGCTGGTCTATTGCAATGCTCTTTATATTCTGATTAAAAAGAATTTCCCCCAGATATTCAATTAATTCAGAATGCCACAGCTCAATTCATAGATTTCCAAGAGCTATAACAGCACATTCTTCCTGCAAAAATGTCATCAACTTCTAGTACCCTACAGGGCCAAATTAAAACCCTATCTCTGATCTTCAAGGCCCTTAGAGGAAATGAGCCAGTGTACTTAAAGAACAGGTTATCTTTCTATACATCCATGAGACCTTTTAGGTCCTCCCAAAGAGCATCCCTTACTGTACCCTCATCAAAGAAAGTCAGTGAGCCTTATCAGAAGCTGCTCCTACATTCTGGAACTGACTCCCAGAAGGTAGATCTGTGAGAACGCCACTGCTTATCCATGAAGGTAAGTAGTTTATTAAAATTTGCTATACCGCCTAACCAATAAGGATCTTGGCGGTTTACAATAAAATAAATAAAACAAAAATAAAAGAAGTCCATATAATGATAGAACAGCCTAACCAAACACATAGAAAATGCCATACAAACCGCACAAAGTAGCATGGAATCTTGCTACTTTTGGGGATCCGGCCATGTTCTTGTGACTCTTGTTCCCTCTACGGTGAGCAGAAGCCTTCATCTACAGTCCTGCCAGTGGGGGGGGGGGGGGTGCTGTTTTAATATCACATTTTCAATAGTGAGGGGCATGCAAGCTCTGTAGGACTCTAGGGAACCTGCCTGTCCCTAGTGATCGAAAACACAATATTGAATCACCACTCCTCAATGGCAGCAGTGCAGTTGGAAGACTCACACTCAGCTTAAAGGGAATGATTCTTGTGACCTAGATTGGCCACTGTTTAAAATAAGATCCTGGCTTTGATGGACCTTTGGTCTTATCCAGTATGGCACTCCTTATGTTCCTGACGTTTCCAAATAGGTTAATTTTGTGCATACCATGACAGTAATGAACCTCAATCTTTAGCCAAGGTACTTGGAGTGTGATCTTAATTTCTTATATTTACTTTTAATGCATCATGCCAAAGAGAAGTTATATGAATATTCATTCCTGTGTTATTTTAAAGTCTACGGCAGTGATATTGTATTGAATTTATTATATGCAGGTACTTTCTCTGACCCTAATGGGCTTATACTGTAGTCTATGACCATAAGAACATAAGCGTTGCTATACTGATACAGACCGAAGGTCCATCAAGCCCAGTATCTGGTTTCCAACAGTGGCCAAGACAGGTCACTGATAAGCTTGTTAAGCAGTTAAGTTGCGCTTGCAAATTGGCTATGCATGCTGATTTGCGTACGCAATTTTAATCGCTGTTTATAGAATCTGGGGGATAGTGTGTAAATGCCAACACACACATTTACACCTGCTTCAAAGCCAAGTTAAATGTGTAAGTATACACAACACATGTACTTGTGTATTTCATAAAATATGTTGGTACATCGCAACTATGTACCTGATGTGCCCAAACAATGCCCCCAGGACACCTACATGCTGCATACATATATGTGCATACTGTTTTGTGATTGTGCACACTTATATGTGAGTATACCATGCAGTGATTTTATAAAAGACCTTTTTTTTTTACATATAAAATAGTCTCTAGATATGGAGAAACCTTTTAAAAGTATCCCATTAAAAATAAATTGAAATTTGTGGAAAAGCTTTTTCATGCTCATGAGATTAGCACTGATCCGTATTCAGTTTATTTTGTTCCAGAGTACTGATAGCACTCAAGAGTGAAGGTTTTCTAAATGTGTTGCTTGTTCGTGGTTAGGAACTTGATCCAAATCCTGTGGGGTAAGACTGGGATTTGACTGGCACATTGTTTGTGTACAACAGAGGAACTGGGTTAATTAAAGGTCATATCTGCAGGTGCTGACATGTGCCGATCTGCATAAACCCGTAGTGCACATACTACTGCTGAATAATGTATTAAGATTAGTGACTTTTTTCTGGAATCAAGGTCAGAAAGTGTTGAATATGTTTTTGTGCCTATAAGAATTATGTGCTAAGAAATTTAAGGTAGGAAGATATAATAGCAAAAGTTACACTACTACTATAAAAAAAGACTGGGAGATGACATTTAGTGTGAGCAAGTGCAAAGTGATGCATGTGGGAAAGAGGAACCTGAACTATAGTTACGTGATGCAAGGTTCCACATTAGGAGTCACTGGCCAGGAAAGGGATCTAGGTGTCATCGTTGATTATACGTTGAAACCCTCTGCTCAGTGTGCAGTGGCTAAGAAAGCAAACAGAATGTTAGGTATTATTAGGAAAGGAATGGAAAACAAAAATGAGGACATTATAATGCCTTTGTATTGCTCCATGGTGCAACCACACCTGAAATACTGTGTGCAATACTGGTTGCACATCTCAAAAAATATATAGTGGAAACAGGAAAAGTACAGCGACTGACGACGAAAATGATAAAGGGGATGGGACAACTTCCCTATGAGGAAAGGCTAAAGTGGCTAGGGCTCTTCAGCTTGCAGAAAAACAGCTGAGGGGAGATATGCTAGAGGACTATAAAATACTAAGTGGAGTGGAAGGGTAGACTTGAATTGCTTGTTTACTCTTTCCAAAATTACTAGGACTAAGGGCCATGCAATAAAGCTACTAAGTAGTAAATGTATAACAAACTGGAGAAAATATTTCTTCACTAAACATGTAATTAAAGTCTGGAATTCGTTACCAGAGAATGTAGTAAAAGCAGTTTAAAAAGGCTTGGATAACTTCCTAAAAGAAAGGTCCATATGTCATTATTAAAATGGACTGCTTATTTCTAGAATACTGATCCAACAAGCTGGCAAATTCCACTACACTTGTATCACATATATTCTACTTAATCAGTGGAAATAATCGTGTGTATTTGTACTTATTAAAGGGAGGGTCTCATACAGTCATAGAGCACCTCGTTTTTCTGCTCACCGCCAACTATGGCGTGCCCCACTTATATGACAAATATAATCATAGACCTTCCCTACCTCCTCCCTTTTTCATTATTTTGATTTTTCTTGATTTTTTGTACTTTTTTTTATACTTTTTTTTTATTTTAGAGTAAGTTCTCTTTTACATATCTTAGGGAAGAGTGTGTTTTTTTCACAATGTACTATACACCCTTCTATTGAGAGCGGACTTTAACATTTAAACTTTTTTAAGGCTGTGCTTCCACATATTCATATAAATGCTTGACTTAGCTTAATTATTCCAGTGCAGACTGTATGAGACCCTCCCTTTAATAAGTACAAATACACACGATTATTTCCACTGATTAAGTAGAATATTTCTAGAATAAGCAGCACAAAATGTATTGTACTGTTCTGGGATCTTGCCAGGTACTTGTAACCTGACTTGGCCACTGTTGGAAACAGGATGCTGGGCTTGATAGACCTTCAGTCCATCCCAGTATGGCAATACTTATGTTCTTATGTTATAAATCTCTCTTTTCAGACCCTGAATAAAACGAATTATAGGAATCTATTTTGGAACAGAATTGTAGAGAGACACTGAAAGTTTTACCTCTAGGCCATTGGTTGGTTTACTCTGATGACCATTTGGTGATCTTTATGAAATCTATTGATTTCAGAGTTCTAGTAAAAATTATTATTATTGTTATTTATTGGGCTCTAATGGTTCCTTTTACTAAAGGGTGATAAGGTAGCAAACAGTAAAACAGTACTACCACACGGTGCTCCCAGGCACCCTGCAGTAGTTCTGATTTTACCACATGCCGTTTCCCGTGCCAGAAAATATATTTTCTATTTTCTATTGTGGGGGCATTTCAAGTGTTAATCAGGCAGTATACCCACATTGCCACGTGCTTCCCGATTACTGCTGGGTTAGCGTGTGAACCCTTACTGCCTTCTAAATAGGTGACAGTAAGGGCTCAGGCAGTATATGGTGTAAACACTTCCCCCGCCGCTTGGCTGTGCGTCGCCTTTCCCAGTCCTAGGCCCAACTCCACACCAGGTTTACTAGGAGGGGCATAATCGAAAGGGGTGCCCAAGTTTTCCTGAGGACATCCTCACAGGACATCCCAGCAAAGGGGCGGGGAAACCCGTATTATCGAAACAAGAGGGACGTCCATCTTTCGTTTCAATAATACAGTCGTGGACGCCCAAAACTGAGAAATTTAGGTTGATCTTAGAGATGGTCATCCTTAGAGATGGTCGTCCCCGATTTTCAGCGATAATGGAAACCGAGGACGCCCATCTCAGAAACGACCAAATGCAAGCCATTTGGTCATGGGAGGAGCCAGCATTTGTAGTGCACTGGTCCCCCTGACATGCCAGGACCCCATCCGGCACCCTAGGGGGCTCCCAGGTGCATAGCTCCCTTACTTTGTATGCTGAGCCCCCCAACCCCCCCCCATCCCACTCCCCACAACTGTACACCCCTGCCATAGCCCTAAAGGGTGAAGGGGGGCACCTACATGTGGGTACAGTGGGTTTCTGGTGGGTTTTGAAGGGCTCACATTTACCATGGAGCTGGGTATGACATTTGAGGCTGGCAAAAAAAATATTTAAAAAGTTTTTTTTTTAGGGTGGGAGGGGGTTGTTGACCACTGTGGGAGTAAGGGGAGGTCATCCCCGATTCCCTCCAGTGGTCATCCGGTCAGTTCGGGCACCTTTTTGAGGCTTGGTCGTAACAAAAAATGGACCAAGTAAAATCGTCCAAGTGCTCATCAGAAACGCCCTTCTTTTTTACATTATCGGTCGAGGACACCCATCTGTTAGGCATGCCCCAGTCCCACCTTCGCTACGCCTCCGACACGCCCCCGGGAACTTTGGTCATCCCTGCAACGGAAAGCAGTTGGGGATGCCCAAAATCGGCTTTCGATTATGCCGATTTGGGTGACCCTGAGAGAAGGACACCCATCTCCCAATTTGTGTCGAAAGATGGGCGCCCTCCTCTTTCGAAAATAAGCCTGATCATATTTTTAGCATGAAAAAGTAGTTTCACAGCTGTATTTTGTATCAAGTATAATCATGTGATTTCCCTCTGGCCAATGCCCCTGAGAAGCACATTGCAGTAATCAATGTGCTGCATAACTGTACGTCAGTGGCGTAGGAAGGGGGGGTGGGGGGCGGTCCACCCCGGGTGCAAGCTGCTGGGGGGTGTCGGCTCCGCGCTGGTGCACTGCCCTCTCTGCCCCGGAACAGGTTACTTCCTGTTCCGGGACAGAGAGAGCAGTGAACCAGCGCGGCGCCGACACACCCGAGCAACGTGCAGTCGGGGTGGATCGGCCCTCCCGCCCATCCCTTGCCGCAGGTATGCACTCCGGTGGGGGGGGTGCGCTCCAGCAGGAGGAGGGTGTGCCTTGCTGCACCCGGGAGGGGGTGCGCAGCGGCGACCCGCCCCAGGTGTCAGCTCCCCTCGCTACGGCTCTGCTGTACGTAGTGCTTTTTTATCGAACTGATGTTGAACTGAGTATATCTGATGAAGTACGAAGAAGCATGCTTTAACAACCGCTGAAATATGGGTCTTGAAAGAGAGTGTGGAATCCAGCAGTACGCCCAAAACTTTGACTGTATCACTAAGCTGTAGAATCATGTTACCAAAGTCTAGTGTGAGCAAAGGAGGTACTGGAGAAGATTTACTAAAAATTTGAAAACATGTTTTTGGTAATTAATACTACTAAAACATTACTACTACTACTATTCATATGTGTAGCAATACTAGATGTACACAGTGTATCTAGCTTATTCTGTTGTAGCCAAAGCTCTATCTGTCTGAGTTTACTTACAACCTCTGCCAGAAAGGAATTATCTAGGGTATCTAGAGGCACAAGAATTTGAACATCGTCTGCATAGAGATATGGTATAAATCCCAATTTTTGAATCAAGAAGGCCAAAGGGGCCAAGTAGATATTAAATAAAACTGGTGCAAGGAAAGAACCTTGGGGTACCCCAAATGGTGGTTCAAAAGGTTCTGAAAGTTCATCTTGCCAGAGAACCTGGTAAGATTGTGCAGAAAGATATGATCATTTATACGAGCCATAGATCTGTCATTAATTTTGGCACACTGATGTTGGGATACGCAAAATGCTGTAAGGACATAGGATAAGCTCACTATGCTCCTTACTAGGTTGCCTACAATTGGCTCCATTATGACCAGCACATTTAAGTACAGACCCATTAATGCAAGAAACTACTACACTTGAAGAAGGTGTATTTTTTTTTTGTGCTGGCAAGTAATTAAATCCAGTTGACATTTGTTCTTTTAGAGAGAGAATAAGAACATTGAATTTTTCAGGATGTTTTAGCTGGATGCAGTAGACAAATGGAGTAAATTAATTTCCCTGTTTCACTATAGACCACATACTGGATCCAGAAGTTAGTGATGGGTATTTAGTAGTGTATTGATTGCTTTAAAGAGCTTCCGGTCTTCCAGTGTCAAAGCCTAATAATTTCAAAATGAAGAAACAGATAAGAATCATTTAGTCCTTTTTTAATAAATAAATTATAGATCTATGGCAGGCCTATATGCTGTCTGGATACAGCTGAAAGATCTTTTTGTTTTCTTTTATTAGATTACATGATCTGCCAACAATAATGGGTTTAGTAGTACCAGAAATCGTTAGCAGTTCAGCATTTATTAGGCTCTTTCCAGTGACTTTTTCAATTTGTAGGGTTTGCCAACACATATGCCATATGGATTCCCGACAATGTGTCTCCAAAATGTACATCCAGTTTTCATTAATCCCTGCTTGTTCTATCATAAATTGTAAACTCACTAGCACAGATATGCCCTCTCTCCACTGCTGTGTTTAGTTAGACAAGGGGAGTATCCATTGCAGACAATTCATTGATTCCCTTCACACTTCCTTTTTTTTTCTTTAAAGAGCCTGGCTGTTGGCCTCCCTCTTATGCGAAATCCCATGGTATAATGAGCACAACCATGGGAAAAATTAAGCAAAAAGGCAGCACATACCCTCACAGAAAGAATACATTTTTTTCAACAAATACCTCCCAGCTGCAGTCCTAGAAATCTTACAAAGCTAAACAGTTATTATGAAAGATTAATGAGCTACTTTGCACAAATATCAGAAAGTGTACTGTACCAAATATTTACGGATTACATCAGGTAAAATAGTAAAACTGTAGTTTTCCAAATAGTTGGCTGTCTACAGTATATGTTTGGAGTATTTTAATCCTACGTTGGCCAACAGGAAGAGGACCCTTTGTTTTTCTTACTCATAAAGCAGTTGACTCACCCATTTTGCAGCCAATGGAATAAGAATCTTTAAGAACATAGACATAAGTGTTGCCATACTTGGACAGGCTGAAGGTCCATCAAGCCCAGTATCCTGTTCTTAACAGTGGCCAATCCAGGTCACAAGTACCTGGCAAGATCCCAAAACAGTAAAACAGATTTTATGTTGTTTATCCTAGAAATAAGCAATGGATTTTCCCAAGTCTATCTTAATAATGGCTTTTTGAGGGGCATTTTTGATATGACGTCTTAGCCCAACTTTGGACATTTTGCTCAAAACATCCAGAACCCGAATAGTGAATATAGCACTTTTCAAAACAGGAAAACATCTATCTTTTTTTTCTCAAAAATGCCCACTTGCTACATGTTTTTGTGTTCTGTGTGTTCATCATTTTGGTCCATTAAAAATAAAATGTGCAAGTGAAAAATGCACAAAATCAAGCCATTGGGCAGCATTCTTAGCAGACTGGCCACACAGACATCCCAGCAGAGCAGTGGGGCACCCTAGAGGGCACTGTAGTGGACTTCACATCAAAGCTCCCAGGTACACATCTCACCATAACCCCCTTATATTGTATGGAGAGCCCTCCAAAACACACCAAAAACTTACTATACCCAACTATACACCACTACAATAGCCCTTATGGCTGCAGGTGTCACCTATACATGGGTACAATAGGTTTTTGGCAGGGGTTTTTTTCTTTAACTTATATTCCCCTTCTCCACAGTGCACTGCACTGACCACTAGGCTATACTAGTGGCCTGTTTGCTGCTCTAATAGAACCGGTCATAACATCTGAAGCTATCATAGAGGCAGGTATGTACTGTTTCTTTCATGTCTGTGGGGGGGGGGGCAAGAGGGGGTCAGTGACCAGTGGGGGAGTAAAGATGGTCCATTCCTTTATTCCTCCAGTAATCATCTAGTCATTTAGGGCACTCTTTTGTGGTTTGGTCATTACTGAAATAGGTCTAACTCAAAATGTCTTAGTTTCTGTCCTGGACATTTTGGTTTTGTTCCATTATGGCAGAAAAACCTCCAAGTGTCTTGTGATTTGGATGCACTGCAAATGAATTGCATAGAGAAATGCCTGCAAAATACGTTTCAAAAATAGTGATTTGAATGTTTTGGCATGCAAAACATCCAAATGCTGCTTTATGCTAATTTTTAGATGTTTTTCTCTTTTGAAAATGAGCCCCATTGACTTTTCTTTTAGGAAATTATCCAAACCTTTTTTAAACCTTTCTAAGCTAACTGCTTTTACCATCCAATACTGGAAACAGAGACTGTATGAGAGCTCAAAAGAAGAGAACAGGGTGTTTAATGAGACATTTGGAGCCCAATGTGTTTTATGTTATGAACTGAAGGAATTAGTTAGTTGATCTTTTTTTCAAACATGCTAAGTTATGCAAGTGACCCTTGTCACTTTAAGAAAAAGGCAGGAAATTAGACAAGTATTTTTAGGCCATGATATCAGTGTGATGTAAGGATAAGAAGCCAAAACTGCTTGCTGACTCCTGTTTGTACCCCACCTCTTTGTATACTCTCTGAAATATTTAAATTAAACGTAGCCATACTGAAGTATGGCATCCTATATCTCATACCAGTGTTAAGAGCAGAGCTGTTGCATACATAAAGAAAAAAAAATATATAAAGGACCAATGGCATGCCACCTCAGAGGTGAGGCAAATTAATTAAGCTTGCCATTTCCTGATATAGCTTCTCACATTGGAGAGGAAGAGGGGGTGAGACATTGGACCCAGGAGGGAGAAATGGGAAAAGATACTGTACCTAAAAGGGAGATGTAGTGGGCTGGGGGGAGGAAGAGAAAAGGAGAGAGATATTGGCCCCAAGGTAAGGGATAGTGTTACCACCCCTCTTGGCTGGACTGTAGTGATGTGCTCCCAGATACCTGATGGTTGTAGTCGTGGCGAATATCCAGGGAACACACACTCACAGCCGAGGGAGTGGAACAAATAAACTAACCTCGTCCTTTACTCTCAAAGAATAAAGGAGGAAAAGAATCTAAGTTTAGGATTTGTTCCTGAAATGGAAGAGCCGCACCTTCAGATTTGCAAATGATCTTTTTCTTTATTGAATACAAATGCAAGCAAATTTTCATTCAAATAAACTCAAATTCACAATTAGTGTGTGGCTTAATAGAACTGCAATAACATATTCAACATTCAAATGTAGAACTACATGTATACCCTTAACTTTGTCTGTTTCACCTAAAAAGGCAGAAAAGAACCTTTTCAGATAAGTATTTAAATTGTCTTTTATCAAAATCAGATATTTGTGGTTATTCTCTTTCCTGATGTAAAAATTGGTCTCTTTGTGTGCACTATTGGTGTTTTTGCAGGGATCTCATGGATTTTTAATATCTGATGGTCTGTTCCTTTGTTTTCCCTTAAAATGTTGTGGAAAAAAAATAATATATTTTGTTCAACACCCTTGGCAATGTCACTTAGCTGTGGTTGAATTTATTTAGGTGAGGTCTTTCTTGCGTTGGAGCTCAGCCGGAACCCTTCAGAGGATAATTCACCGATCTCTTCTCCCTAAACCTCACTTATAAAGAAAATAATCAGGGAAGAAAAACCTTACAACTCCCTGGCTTTTTCAGGCGCTGACTCCTCTCTGGTGACAATTAATCAGTTCTCAATACTGTGGCCACACTCTCTAATTGAAATAAAATAAGTTAAAGGAGGACTCACTTCACAGCCTATTTCTCACTGTAAATTCCCTATTCTATAAGGCGGCCGGAAGCTTTTACACTCCATTCAGGGATCTTACACAGTAACACATCCCATATTCAAATTCGATCTCACAGACTTCACATATAAACATAACATTTCCCTGCACAGCTATCAGATCAATCTGGAGAATATAGCATACTCATACAAAAACAGTGCTGGATTTTCTTTAATCTGCAGTCTGATTCCAAACCCTGTACTGAACTCAGAACTCTCACCAACAACACACCTTTCCCACAGACACGGCTTAATGGCTTCTTTCTTCAAATCACACAGATTCACCTCTCAGTCCTTCCCCTGTGTCAGAGTTAAAATCCTTACACACTTTTTCCTGACACCCTTATAGTTTCTTTCACTTAGTATAACTACCAGCAGAAATCACAGTCTCTCAGAATCTCAGAACCTGAGTCTCAACTGTTTTCCCCTATTCTAAAAAGAGTAGGCAGTCATGTGTCCACTTAATACCTGAGCATACAGACTCTCATTCCACCTTCCTTGACCTTAAATTCCCTTAGAACTTAACCATTCCATTTACTGCATGCAGAAACATACCTTTCCTCCACTCAAAACCAAATTAAATATGGTTTAAACTTTCTCACAGCTTTCTATTAGTACTGCTTTCTCACCCAGAACATCAGTTTACCTCACATGTATTCAGAAACACAACCATGAAAAAAGCAGTCTGGTTCATTTAAGTACTCACTTCTCAGCTCAAATCATCTCATTTTCACTCACTTTTACTATCCAAGTACCCTTTTCCAAGTCACATTTCACTTTAAACTCATAAAATCCATGCCTTAATTCTTACTTTTACACAGACACACACTATACGTTTTTACTTTTCCCAATCTTCCCTTGCTCTCATCTCTCTCTGCTCACTGCGGTCTCCCTGGCAACTCACCCCCCCTAGAGGATCTGACATCACTCAACCAATCAGCTTGTCAGAGAAAGACTGTTTTTTTTTCTCTGATCTGTTTAGAATCTCCCTCCCCCATAGAAGTAAATGCAAAACTTACTACACAGAGAATTTCAAAGTCAATTTTAACCTGAACTTGTACCCAAAACAGCAAGAAACATATTATAGTACAATCCCCACCTAATCTACTACTACTACTACTTAACATTTCTAAAGCGCTACTAGGGTTATGCAGCGCTGTACAATTTAACATAAAAGGACAGGCCCTGCTCAAAGAGCTTACAATCTAAAGGACAAGTGAGTAGTCAATTCAATAGGGGCAGTCAAATTGGGGCAGTCTGGATATCCTGAAGGTAAGAGTTAGGTGCCGAAGGCAGCATTGAAGAGGTGGGCTTTAAGCAGAGACTTGAAGATGGGCAGGGAGGGGGCTTGATGTAAGGGCTCAGGAAGGTTGTTCCAGGCATAGGGTGAGGCGAGGCAGAATGGGCGGAGCCTGGAGTTGGCAGTGGTGGAGAAGGGTACTGAGAGGAGGGATTTGTCCTGTGAACCGAGGTTTCGGGTGGGAACATAAGGGGAGATGAGGGTAGAGAGGTAGTGAGGGGCAGCAGATTGAGTACATTTGTAGGTAAGAAGGAGAAGCTTGAACTGAATGTGGTATCGGATTGGAAGCCAGTGAAGTGACCTGAGAAGAGGGGTGATATGAGTATATCGGTTCTGGCGGAATATAAGACGTGCAGCAGAGTTCTGAACAGATTGAAGGGGGGATAGATGGCTAAGTGGGAGTCCGGTGAGCAGTAAGTTGCAGTAGTCAAGGCGAGAGGTAATGAGAGTGTGGACGAGAGTTCGGGTGGTGTGTTCAGAGAGGAAAGGGCGAATTTTGCTGATGTTGAAGAGGAAGAAGCGACAGGTCTTGGCTATCTGCTGGATGTGTGCCGAGAAGGAGAGGGAGCAGTCGAAGATGACTCCGAGGTTGCGGGCAGATGAGACAGGGAGGATGAGGGTGTTATCAACTGAGATAGAAAGTGGAGGAAGAGGAGAAGTGGGTTTTGGTGGAAAGACGATGAGCTCAGTCTTGGACATGTTCAGTTTCAGGTGGCGGTTGGACATCCATGTAGCAATGTCGGTTAAGCAGGCCAATACCTTTGCCTGGGTCTCCGCGGTGATGTCTGGTGTGGAGAGATACAGCTGGGTGTCGTCCGCATAGAGATGATACTGGAAGCCATGAGATGAGATGAGGGAGCCCAGGGAAGAGGTGTAGATCGAGAAGAGAAGGGGTCCAAGGACAGATCCCTGTGGAACACCAACAGATAACGGGATGGAGGTGGAGGAAGATCCATGAGAGTGAACTCTGAAATAAACCATGAAATAATCATGGTTTATTTCTTTTGTAAAATAAAACCATATTTAAGAAACATCTCACACTTTCTTCAGCTAACTCTATTAACAATTCCCAAACTAAACTTTAAACCTTTTCCAACCAGCAGCATCCACCAAAACCCTGGCACAGCCCCCCACCAGAGCCCCAGGAAAAAAACATTTACTATATGTTACCATATATTACAATAGGAGATGTGGGGTGCATGAAGAAGAGAAAAGAGAGAGGAGGGACAGGGAGACAGAAGAGGTATTGGGCATTGAGGGGGTATGGGGACAGGGACACAGAAGAACAGTGCTAGACTGAGAGGAAAATGGGACACACAAGGACAATGCTGATCATGGGGAAAGGGATATGGACTCAGGATGGAAATGCAGGGCAGGTTAAGATAGGGATGCAGAGAAGACAGAGGGAAAAAGCTGGATGGAAGTGGGGAGGAGAGTGGAGCAGATGATGGAAGTGGGGAGGACAGAAGGGGCAAGTTGTAGGTAGATACAGTCAAAAATGGAAAATTGAAGATTGGATAGTAAGAAAGGAAAAAGAGGAGAGAAAAATGACAAATGAACAGTAAATCCTGACAATAGAGGGACACTGAAACCAGGAAGGGAGGGGAGGAAAGAGGACAGACGCTGGAACTGGGAGAACCTGGTAGGATAAAGGGGAGGGACACTGGAACCAGTAAAGGGGGGAGGAAAGGAAAGGGGAAAGATGCTGGACCTGCCAGATGGAGGGAGATAGACAGGTGCTAGACCCAGGGATAGAGAGATGGAGGTGCTGGTCTACTGGATCGGGAGGAGGGAAGGAGGGACAGACAGGAAGATGTGCTGGACCTAGAAGTTAGAGGGAGAGGTAGAGGAGTAGGGATAGATGCTGGACCAGTGGGAGGAGTAGAAGGGAGGGAGGGAGGGAGAAGGTGAGAGAGACTGGAGAGGAGGGAGAAGAGGAAGAGGGGGAAGACACTGGATCCAGAAGGGAAAGAGGGGAAAAGACACTGTACCCAAGAAGGTAGATGATGGAAGTGGGGAGGAGAGAGGGACAAGCTGCAGGTAGACACAGTCAGAAGAGGGAAATTGAAGAATGGATAATAAGAAAGAAACGTGGACAGAGACAGAAAATAAATTGAAGATTCAAAGTTGAAAGGAAAAGGAGGAGAGGAAAAATAACAAACGAACAGGAAATCCTGGCAATAGAGTTAAAAGAAGACAACAAATGTAGAAACCAGAAACTGGGAACAACACAAATGAAAAAAAAATATGTGGCCAGACAACAAAGGTAGAAAAAGAATTTTATTTTTAGCTTAAGATAAAGTAGTGTGGTAGTTGTGTCAATTTTTTTGTTTTATTTGTAGTGAATGGAATATGTCAGTTTTTCAAATTTACGTCTGCTATGTTTATAGCAGTACAAGGGGAAAATATTTTTGTTTTTCTAGTGGTGTTCTGCATGCCAGAGTATGGTTTTGGGGGGTTTCAGCTGAATTTTTGTGGACATATTTTATTAGTTTACTAGTAAAAAAGGCCCGTTTCTGACAGAAATGAAACGGGCGCTAGCAAGGTTTTCCTTGGAGTGTGTATGTTTGAGAGAGGGTGTGTGTGAGAGATGGAGTGTGTGTGTGTGTCAGAGAGAGAATGAAAGAGAGACAGAGTGTGTGTGTGTTTGTGAGAGAGTGTGTGAGAGACAGTGTCTGTGTATGTGAGACTGTGTGTGTGTGACAGAGAGATAGAGTGTGATAGACAGAGAGTGAGTCAGAGAGAGTGTATGTGAGAGACAGTGAGTGAGTGTGTGCCCCTCCTCTCGCAGGTCTCCCACCCCCCCTCTCGCAGGGCCCCCCTCCCCACCCCCACCTCTCTGGTCTCAGGACCCCCTCCCCACCTACCTCTCCCCTGCCCCCTCTAGCCATCCATGTCCAGCGACCCTCCTCTCCCCCTGCCCCCCTGCAACCACCCATGTCCAGCAACCCCCCTCCCCCTGCCCCCCTCCAGCCACCCATGTCCAGCGACCCTCCCCTCTGCACATCAAACCCCCTCGCCACCCTCAGCTGCCACTGGTAACACTGTCCAGTCGCTGCTGCTTCTCCTATTGAGCAGCAGCGGCTGCTACAAAAAGAAAAAAAGCCATAAATGATTTTAAACATCAAGCACAGCACCACAGACAGCCTTCAGGCATTGGCTGTCAGCTCTGCAGCTGCTTCTCCTCTCGCCTCTCACGTCGCTGCGCTCCTCCGGGGTCTTACTCCAGGGGCAGTGACGTGAAGGCGAGAGGAGGAGCGGCTGCAGAGCCAACAGCCAATGCCTGATGGCTGTCTGCGGTGCCGTGCTTGATGTTTAAAATCATTTATGGCTTTTTTCTTTTTGTAGCGGCCGCTGCTGCTCAACAGGAGAAGCAGCAGCGGCCGGACAGCGTTACCAGTGGCAGCTGCGGGTGGCGAGGGGGTTGATGTGCCGAGGGGGGGATGGGGGTGTTTGATATGCCGGGGAGGGCTTGGGTGATGTGCCGAGGGGGGGTTTGATGCACCGAGGGGGAGGTTTTATCTGATGGCTGTCTGCGGTGCCGCGCTTGTCGTTTTTTGATGTGCCACTCCCTGCCACTTGCTCGAAGCAAGTGGCATGGAGCAGCGCACTCACAGCTGATTCCCAGGCAGGGGGAGGAGTAGGGAAACACGCGGAGCAAGTTCCCTACTCCTCCCCCTGCCTGGGAATCAGCTGTGAGTGACGTCAGCCTGGCTACAGAGCCTAGCTCAGCAACTCCAGGAGCCACGTACACAGGCAGTCACTCATTAGAACGTTGGTGATGAGAATTATTATATAGGATGGTCACTCTTAGGGGTTCTTTTGCCAGACCTAGGGACTGGTATACTATTTTCAATGATGCCTTTTTATATGCGCCATGGCTGGTAAAATAGATGTGGCTACTATAGGGGTGTGGCTACTGTAGGGGCGGAGCCATATACAGTGACCCCACCATTAAGGTTGGCCCTGTATAGTACTGGTACATTTTTTCTAACAAAAAAAGCACTGCTGATATGATTTATATTATTGGAAAGAACCAGCTAGTATGCAGAGCTGCTGCTCCCATAAGCTCAGCTTGTTATTGCTTATCATGTGGGTTTGTTTTCTTTCTAAGCTTCACATATTTTACTCCTGATCAGAAATCATTAGGCAAATGATATGGCAATTACATAAGTTATAAATTTATGATTTCAAGCTGCTTTATCAATTTTGAGAGGAAACATGTTATTCTATCTACACTGTACTAGTCAAAAAGGGAAATTATATATAGATTATTCATGAGGCAGCTAAGAAAAATATCTAAAGTCTTCTTTAGGATTGGTGAATGACTTTCTTCTGGAATGAAAAGGATTTGGTATTTTATCGTTAAGATAACCATGACATAGTCGAGTAATAGGATGAAAATTTAGGCACAAATCCTAGATAGTCTTTTTGAGAATTTGGGCAATTTATTTCATTTTCCGTCACGTTAGGTGCAAATTTGAGTTGTGATAAGACTGTATTAAAAATCAGTGTTAGTTTTAATGTTTTGTTTTTATCTTCATGCCATTTGTCTACTTCTGACATAATAAGACAATATGCAAAAAATCAGTAAAGAAAATATTGCGCTAAAATAGAATGAAAGTAGTAGTAAAATGGAAGTAATACATTATAATGAGATGAAAATTCTGCTAACTGTACTTCCAATTTAACTTTGGAGACTCTCAGGGTCCAGGACCCTCTGATCTGGGCTCCCTCCCCCCCCCCCCCCCCCCCCCCCCCCATACTTGGACACCCCACCGGGTGCCTGGTCTGGACAATCTGAACATTTGGCATAGGCAACCATGGCAGTGGCTCAATTGATCAATGATGATGTCAATTATGTCAGCTTACCCTTCATTTTCCAAGATGGCTGGTGGCCAGGCCTCCATGGTATTCGTGCCCAGGACTTGGACCACCTTCAATTATTACAGAACATAGCATTTAAGCTTATTTTTTGCGCCAGGCGGAGGGATCATGTTACCCCCTTGCTTCATAAGGAGCACAGGTTGCCTACGATTTACAGAATCCCTTTATGATTCTTACGCTGTTACATAAGGTTCGTTCATCTGGTTTTCCATTACTTTTATCACAATACCTGCTTTGTTACACACCAGGTAGAAACTTACGTTCTGCTCACCAAGACCAGTTAATAGTCCCTCTTTGCTCAATCCATTATGAGCCCCTTTGTACATGGAGAGATCTTTTCCAAGGATTAAAATGCAGCTGAAATCATACTTCTATGAGAAGATATACAGGTCTTGACATAAGCCTGATGCCCCTGGTTCCTACACAACACTCTGCATTGTGGTATTACCTACCACTCTCCTTCTTTTCTTTTCTTTTCTGATTAATGAAATGTAACTTTTTTTTTCTTTCTATTGGTGTTGCTATTTGTATTTGTAAATTGCTTAGCTGTATCTATGATGGACCCGATACTTGGCATAAAAGGAGGACATGATGTTATCCTGCTGGTCCATCAGGTGGATGGGGGCAGGTGTTTGGTAGGCTCTCTGGTGTGAAGCCTCCCAATTTTAGGATCACAGGCCACGGTTCTCCTAACTCAGAGTTATGTACACATAATTTTTTAAGTGAATAAATATAAAACAGTTGGTATCCTCATCCATTCTCCTCACTTTTTTGTTTCATATCCAACTTAAAGATCCCATCTCTAGGAGTCCCAAGATTGGGCTGCCATCCAAATTTAATTTTCCATTGACTTCTATTGAAGTAAAAACCTTGTGCTAATATTTAATGCAGTTTGAAGCATTGGAAGTATGAAGCTCATTAGCATGTGTTGCCATGCTAACAGCATGCTTTGTTGTTACAACGCTTGTGTTCTGTTGGTATTACTAGCATTATTGGAAAGTGGTTTTTATCTTTTTTGAACATGCGCAGTTTTTGTGTAGTTCAAGCGTCGGATAGATCTGAGATTATTAAGTTGACAACTGGGGTTCCCCAGGGTTCTGCCCTTTCAGTAATGTTGTTTAACATTTTTCTTCTTCCGCTATGTTCTTTGTTGAAAGGCTTGGGTCTTTTTTATAGGATCTATGCAGACAATATACAATTTTTTAATTGAAAATTCTGTGTAAAAAATAGGCTCCAAAAAAACACTTAAGCAGTATTCTATAAGCCACGACTAAAGTTTAGCACAATTACATGCATAACTGAAAACCTTGCCCCCAATCCACCCCGAAACACCCATGACCCTCCCATTTCCAAGCACCCTTTTTCGGGCTGCATGTAAATTTTAGATGCAAATCCTGTACCTTAATTCACGCATACAAGTCCCAATTAAATCAAATTAGTGCCAATAATTGCTTGTTAAAAAGCTTGGTACTAATTGGCTCATTCTATTAAATTGCACATGTAATTTTAGCAACTTTTATAGAACCAGGGGGTATGGTGCCTATTTACTAAGCCACTTCAGCATTAAGCATGGCAGCAAGCATATGTTAAACATGGTGCCTTGGCAGTTACTGCATGCTCATTTCTATGTTAACCACCCAACGTGGAAGGGGGTGTGAAATGGGCATGAACTGCACTTTACCATTAACACAGAGGTGGTTACAGTGCATTAACTCTTAACATGGCAGGTAAAGTAGCGCACCACATTATGTGCAATACAGTTAAGGGGGCTCTTTTACTAAGGTTTAGTGTGTTGAATGCTGCATGTCCTATTTTATATCTATGGGCC
Source organism: Microcaecilia unicolor (assembly GCF_901765095.1). Classification (NCBI taxonomy): domain Eukaryota; kingdom Metazoa; phylum Chordata; class Amphibia; order Gymnophiona; family Siphonopidae; genus Microcaecilia; species Microcaecilia unicolor. The sequence goes on from NC_044037.1 coordinate 56,997,405, forward strand.
ATGCATCACTTAGCGCATGCTTATGTTCGTAAGCATGCACTCAGCTTTAATAAAAGGGCCCCAATGTGCGTTAACATATTTTTCTCTGCATTAACTGAACGGGAAATGGCTGGGAACATACTCAACAGTTAACACAAAGAATTTTAAGACATTGTGCATTAATTTTGGCAATTACTGCACAGTAACTGCAAAACCTTACAAGTTAGAATAGGTCCCAACATTAATTAATGTCTGTACAATAAGAAACCTGAAACCTAAATTGACAGAAAAAAAAATGAATGACTTAACCAAGGTTTTTCTGTACTAAGGAAACAGTAAACACCATCTTGGTTGGCATTGTTGTACACCAGGGGTTCTCAATCCAGTCCTCAAGACACACCTAACCAGTTGGGTTTTCGGGATGTCCACAATGAATATGCATGAGATAGATTTGCATACACTGCCTCCTTAGTATGTAAATCTATCTCATGCATATTCGTTGCGGGTATCCTGTAAGCCTAACTTGGTTGGGTGTGCTCCAAGACTAGGTTGAGAACCACTATGAGTGGAAGTGTGTTTTGTGTTTTCATAGAAGTAAATGACAGGAAATAAGATTATCAAATGATCCAAGTTTGTAATTTCTTCATCTCTCGTAGGCCTAAATCTTCATCTCGGTCATGAAGGTTTAGGAAGAAATCCTAAAATTCCAAAAGATGACTTTAAAATGAACCTATTACTTTGTAAAAGGAAAGTAAGGCTAGTCTATGAGAGATAATGAGATATAATAAAAGGTTTCAGAAGAGGAAATCCTGCCTGTAGCTAGAGAAGCAGGAGAGATCAGATAAGGGTTTTATTCAAGACTGGACAGCAAGGGTATGGCTGAATGACAAGCAGATGTTGAAGTGGGTGAAGGTGGGAATCATAGTATTTGAAAGAGCAGAGAGAAAATAGCAGGGAATGATAAATGACAGAAAATAGACATAACACAACAACATGCTTGCAAATATCTAGAATCTAAAGCTACAAAAGAGAAAACAAGTTTTTAAAAAATCCTGAATTTGGTCTTTCAAAAACTTAAACACACCCTTTAACCAAGAACTGTAAAGAATTCTACTGCCATGATTTCCAAATAAACATTGGCATTCTTTGTTTTATATTGTACTTTAGACATGTTGCTTAACAGAAGAGTGCCTCAGTGGGTTGTTTTTTTTTTTTGTCTTGTCTCATAAGTACTTACATTTTTTCACTTGCTTTCTGTTAGGCCAGATTGCTGTGACCTTCTTTTTCCTGACTATATCTGCATAATATATGTTGGTAGATGTAGAAGGAAGTTGTGGTTTGTCTCTCATTTGTACAGCCTAAATGTTAAATGTCACTTGTTTTCTTCTCTGCAGAGAGCAGGGGACACAATCAGTGGAGACTCTGAAAGGTAATTTAATTTTGTGTGTGCTGTTGGAATATTTCATGAATTCTGTGCAGATGTGTCCATTTCCTGGGACTTGCTAGGGTTTGCTTAGTTTAAAAGGGGGTTGATATAATACACACATGCATAAATTTCTCTACCAGATAAGGTGGAAACCAGGTTAAAGCTAAAAAGTAAAATAAGACTGCATTTAAAACTGGTTTCCAGTGCACTTATGAACAGTAAGCAAAAACATTTGTACCACTGACATAGGTCACCGACAGTTCATCTTTTCCTATCATTAATGACGATGATGTATGCTTGGACTGTCTCTTACATGTTCAAGTGTACAATAATGTGTATGTCTAGTAACACTATACAAATGATAAGTAGTAGTACTATAGTGATGAAGACTGCAACATAAAGAAATAGTAGCCCGCAAGAAATGTCTTTGATATTTTCTCTTTCTTAAGTTTTATTTTATGGGGAAAAAATAGCTAACATGAATAAGATTATGTTAACAAAGATTTTTGTAAGAAACATAAAATGTAAAAAAATGTACATATATATTTGCAGTATGTTTTGTGGGCAGCTGAGTTTTTTGGGAAACAACATACCAAAACAGTAATTTCATTTATCTCCTAGTGACTTAGGGCCTCTTTTACTAAACCACGCTAGCGATTCCTGATGAGGCAAATGAGAGGAAGCCCATAAGAATTGAATGGGCTTAGAAACCCTTAACGTTCAGTGGCATCACAAGATTCCAGTAACTCTATATTCTTGCTTGGTGGAGGAGAAGGGAGTGGGGTGCCTATAGGGTTTTATATGCCTCTAAACTAAAGGAAAAATATAAACAAAAGAACTTCAGAAAGAACCATTACAAATCCTCTGCATTTTTAGTTCAGCACTATGATTTGCTTCATAGCTTTTGCTTGACTGGTGCATTGAGTCTTGGATCTATCGAAGCAGAAAAAGACTTTGGTTTCTAGTACTGCAGGCAAAATATGGTTTCTTAAATTTAGTGTCAAATGTTGAAGACCTGAAAAGCAGAATGCAGCTGTAACACACTCTTCACTCTGTTGAAGCATTACTTTCCTATGTAACAGTGCAGGACCCATTCTTGAGGCTGCTGTGCAATGAGACACAATGAGGGGCATAATCGAACGGGGTGCCCAGGTTTTCCTGAGGGCGTCCTCGCAGGCGGCCCCACAAAGGGGTGGGGAAACCCGTATTATCGAAACAAGATGGGCGTCCATCTTTCGCTTCGATAATACGGTCAGGGACGCCCAAATCTCAACATTTAGGTCGACCTTAGAGATGGTCGATCTAAATATTGAGATGGTCGACCTTAGAGATGGCAGTCCCCGGTTTTCGGCAATAATGGAAACCGAGGACGCCCATCTCAAAAACGACCAAATCCAAGCCCTTTGGTCGTGAGAGGAGCCAGAATTCGTAGTGCACTGGTCCCCCTGACATGCCAGGGTACCAACCCTAAGGGCACAGCAGTGGACTTCAGAAAAAGCTCCCAGGTGCATAGCTCCCTTACCTTGTGTGCTGAGCCCCCCCCCCCAAAAAAAAACCCAAAACCCACTCCCCACAACTGTATACCACTACCATAGCCCTAAGGGGTGAAGGGGGGCACCTACATGTGGGTACAGTGGGTTTCGGGTGGGTTTTGGAGGGCTCACATTTACCACCATACGTTTAACAGGTAGGGGGGGATGGGCCTGGGTCTGCCTGGCTGAAGTGCACTGCACCCACTAAAACTGCTCCAGGGACCTGCATACTGCTGTCATGGAGCTGGGTATGACATTTGAGGCTGGCATAGAGGCTGGCAAAAAAAATGTTTTAAGTTTATTTTTGAGGGTGGGAGGGGGTTGTTGACCACTGGGTGAATAAGGGGAGGTCATCCCTGATTCCCTCCGGTGGTCCTCTGGTCAGTTCAGGCACCTTTTTGAGGCTTGGTCACAAGAAAAAATGAACCAAGTCAAGTCGGCCAAGTGCTCGTCAGGGACGCCCTTCTTTTTTCCATTATCGGCCAAGGATGCCCATCTCTTAATCACGCCCCAGTCCCACCTTCGCTACGGTGCCGACACGCCCCCTTGAACTTTGGTTGTCCCTGCGACGGGAAGCAGTTGAGGATTCCCAAAATCGGCTTTTGATTATGCCAATTTGGACGACCCTGAGAGAAGGACACCCATCTCCTGATTTGTGTCAGAAGATGGGCGCCCTTCTCTTTCAAAAATAAGACTGAATGTGTTTGTCAACAAATAGAACATACCAGCAAAATCGATAAAGCTGGGATCTGAAGATTCTACAATATGTTTGAGTGACTGGTATCCTAATTTAAGCTTGATTGAAAGAAGCTATCAGTGGTATTATAAAACTATTTCTCTATCCATCTTACCCAAGTTCGCACTAGTCAGATTTCAAAAACTAGCTTCTTGATTGTTTCTTAGCTCTGTTTCCCCTTGTTATTTTATTCTCACTTCTTTCTGTTTTGTTCAAATGTTTTTTATACATATTGTTTGGGTTTGCATCATAAGATCTATGCGGATGATTTACTGTTATTTTTTCCAGTTAAAGGCTCGATTAATGATGCTTTGAAGCATTTATCTCATTCCATTAAGCTGATTCAAAAAATGGATGTTTGCAAACAGATTTCAGCTAAATGTAGTTAAAACACAGGTTTTATTTCTATCTAGGGTAGGAAATGTAAATTGTCCTAGTTTTGAACTGGATGGATGCTCTATTCCAGCTTTGACTGTGATTTGTTATTTAGGGATGTTACTGGATTCTTCTCTAACCATAAGAAGCCCGTTGAAATATATTATTAGAATATTTTTTTAAACTAAGACTCCTTCACAGATTGAAAGATTTACTTACAATATCTAATTTTCATACTGTGGTACAGGGTATTGTTTTACCACACTTTGATTATTTCAATGCTCTTTTTGTTGGGCTTCCTGCAGTTTCTTTGAAAGCCTTGCAGGTAGCACAGAATTCGGCAGCTCGTTTAATAACAAGCACCCTGAGATTTCATCATGTTAACCCTATTTTGACCTGCATTGGTTACCTATTAATATGCAGATTCATTTTAAAATCTTGACATTAGTTTTTTAAATTTTAAATAATGAAGCTCCTTCAGCTTTGACATCTATTTTGAAGATTTACCAACCAATTAGGACACTGAGATCCTCAGATGAATTTTTACTTGAGGTACCTAGTTTTACTACTACTACTACTACTATTTAGCATTTCTATAGCGCTATAAAGCGTACGCAGCACTGCACAAACATAGAAGAAAGACAGTCCCTGCTCAAAGAGCTTACAATCTAGTAGACAAAAAATAAAGCAAACAAATCAATTAATGTGTAGAGGAAAGAGGAGAGGAGGGTAGGTGGAGGCGAGTGGATACAAGTGGTTACGAGTCAAAAGCAATGTAAAAGAGGTGGGCTTTCAATCTAAATTTAAAGATGGTCAAGGATGGGGCAAGACGTAGGGGCTCAGGAAGTCTATTCCAGGCATAGTTTTCATAGTAACATAGTAAATGACGGCAAACAAAGAGCTGAATGGTCCATCCAGTTTACCCAACTGTCAAATTCATTATCAATTCATAATTAAATCAGCTATGAATGTGATGTAAAATACTTGATCATGGACTTTCTTTGGCATTTCTGGGACATAGACCATAGAAGTCCGCCTGGCCCTGTCCTTACTTTCCAACTACTGGAGTTGCTGTCGAAGCCCACTCCAGTTTGTTCTTTTAATCTACTTGGGATAAGGAACTCTACATTCCAAGTAGTGGGACCTATTCTGTGGAATGCACTGCCTTTTGAGCTTAGGAAAATGGATTCTTATTTGCCATTTAGGAAACAACTAAAAGCACATTTGTTCCAGAAAGCATTTAAAATGTAACGAAGTAAAGCAGGCTTCTATTTGGAACTCATGAAACAATTGAAAGATCAGGTCTCTCAACAGTGTTTTATGGTTGTTTTTTTTATGTTTTAAGTTATGTAATGTATCTTTTGTTAATTTCATTGATTATATACATTTATTATTGTAATCCGCTTTAAACTTTGAAATATGTGGAATAGAAATGTTTTTAAATAAATAAATATCCCCATTCTAGAAGTCTGTTTTCTTGGGCTGGCCTGGTGGTTTAGGTGATATTTTCTATGCAGTTTAACCCAGAAGTCAACTCTTCTACTCTCCAGGTCATCTAGCCCTAGGAATGCTATGAAGGCAGTGTTCACAGCCTCCAGAGCAGGGGAGATGGAGTCACGATCATTCTTTGATACCTACTGACCAGATTCAGGACCAAGGCAGGATTAAGACATAGGCAAACTAGGCATATACCTAGAGCCCAAATATTTAGGAAAGGGCTTCTCACATTTGCTTATTCAGTGACTCCCAAAGCAGATTTTTGTCTGTGCAATTCAGCTACTGTCAGAAAAAAGAACGGGGGAGGGAAAACCAGAGTTCTCCAAGGACAAGCAGGCCGTTCTATTCTCGCTAGGTACTGTAATCCAACAGAGCTCGGTGCAGATGCTGACTAGCGAGATTAACTTAGAACTTTAAGGGCAGCGTCCCACCACGCATGCACTGATGCCCTCCTGCCTGATGCGCAGGTGTGAATTCCTCGGTCTTCATTTTTCCACAGAGTAGTGAGGACACGTCATTCTGTTCTCCTCTCAGTATGTATTTTCTTTCTCATTCACTGTGCCTTCCCATGAGGGTATTTTTGTTCTTCTTTTGAGTATTTTCCAGTTATTTTCTTTATTTTATTTTGCTTCCCTTTAATTTTCATAGGGTTTCTTTGGCTCTAAAGGTTTCCTTTCTTTTGTGCAAGTTGCTAGCACCAACCTCAATTTGAATGCTACCACTTGTTTACTGTTCACAATTGAGGAGTTTAATCTGGACGCAATTCTTTTCTCGATGTCCCAGAAGACCCCCCAGTGGCTTCAAAATGTGCACCCGATGTAATCAGGTGATTTCTGTGACAGACCCACAATCTTGGTGCATTGGGTGCTTGAGCCTAACTCTTGTTCTCTCTGTTTGAAAATGCAGTTGAGGACACAGAGAGTGTGGCAGGTCCAACAGGAGAGACTTTTGGCTCCTCAATGACCAGTGCATCGACAACAGCACCAGAAGCATAGACCTTGATAGCTGCCAAGACTTCAACATCCATTGGGAGTGCACCAGCGTCAAGAAGGTCTTCACCTCTCTCGACATTGGATGCTGAGAGTAGGCCCTGGGATGCTGAGAGTAGGCATCCAATTCGACATCAAGGACATATATGGGTTCAATTTCATTCTCATTGGCAGCAAAGGACTGTAATGCTAAACATAGGGGAAAGCCCATGAATCATAAGCATCGTCTTCGTTGACTCGTGGTGCCGGGAGCACCGGGGCATTGGCATCGCCAGTATCCTAGAAGTGCCAGCATTGGGAGGAGCTCTCCTCCTCTTTAGCAGAGGTGCCTCTGTGCAAGTCTCCCAGGTCCCCACTACCAGTTCAGCACTGACGCCTTCTCAGGCTGCTTCTCTCCTGGCTCCCCCACCGTTGCTGATGCCTACCTTTGACGAGCAATTCTGAGCCATATATATTTAATGTATTTATATTCAAATATAGATACATATGTAGATATGTTTATATTTGTTTTGGGTGTTTTTTTTAATAATTTGATAACTGCCAGATTAATGTCTATACATATTTGGCTGACTTGAAGTAAAATATTTACTGTCAATCAGAATTGGTTTGAATTTGATGCAAACTTCAGATGAGGGGAAATAAGTCACATTCAACTTGCAGGATCTGGGTGAAATCTGAAGGCAATCCAAATATAGATATAGATATATATCTATGAAGCATAGCTCAAAACTCTAGAGTTTTGGAAAAACCAAAAGTGAATCCAACAATCTGACAAATTCCTTTTCAGATTTTCCTTCCACAAAAAGGGCTTGACAAACAAACCGTTGAAGCTTTGAAAATGTTGGCAGGTTCATTGAATTGTACACTAACCAACCCATTTTCAAAGCAACTTAAGTGAGCAGGAGCCTCTCCTGCCTCCTTAAATCACTTACAGCCTCCTAAGTGGGCATTTCAGTGGCACTTAACCGGACAGTGCAGCTGAATATCCACACACAGACGTCCCAACAAAAATATGGGCTGGTCTGGGGTGGCGCTGGGGGCAGCGTTGGGGAGGAACATACAGTGGAGGTAGAGCATGCAAATCTATCTCATGCATATTCATTATGCGTGTCCTGAAAACCTAACTGGCTAGGTGTGTCCCGAGGACTGGATTGAGACCCCCTGTTATAAAGTGATCTTAGGACCTTGTAAACTGAGATCAGAATATAGCAAGCTGAAAAATGCATGCTCTAAGCCAGAGTTTCTCAATCCAGTCCAGTCCTTCTGTTTCTACCTTCAAGGTACAGGGGGTGTGGGGGATGGTTTACATCTAGGCCACCAGGAAATGACCTGGGGGGAGGGGAAACCAGGCTGGACCAGGGGTCCCACTGGACTACCAGGGCTTCTTTAAGTTAGGGGTCAAGGGGCATCGGATCACCAGGATATGTTGTTAGATTTTGGGGTTGGGGGGGCCACATGACCATCATTTGTTTGGAGGGGGGAAGCCTGTCTGGGGCAGGGTGGTCAGATTGGTGGGACGGATGGGGTACCACTAGGCACCTCTTCTCTCAATCAACCCTCCAACGCAGCCCCAGCCCTGGCGTTGGGTTTCCGGCACTAAACATACCTGAGAGCCTTTTTTTTTGAGAATTGGTGCAGGGGTTTTTAATAACTGCACTTAAATACGTTTATTGCAGTCTGCACTAATGGTTTCAGCACATGTGCTGGAACCATTAGAGCATTCGGCAGCAGGGCTAGTCTGGCACTAATCACCTTTTAACATTGGTGGTAGGTTTTGAGAATCGGGGCTTTCTTTACCCTGATGCAGCTTCGGTGAAACGAGGGGCCCCTTGTTAAGTTTTTCATCTGGTGCCAGATGGACTGCTTGCATGCATTGAGGACTTTTCAATTACGTTATATTTATTTGCTGCATATTACATGTTTACTTATGTTTGAGACCATTCTTTCCGGTACCATTGTGTTTGGTTTTTGTACTCACACTAGTTCTCAGTGACTGTTTGTTGACATACTGTGACTGTTCACATTTTTGGGGTGGAGTTTTTTCACGTCCTTTGACTTTTTTCTCCACCTGTGCCACATTTTGTGTTAGTGACAGGAAGTGGGCTGGTGGTAGTTTCTGCTGTACTCCCTGTTGTTGAGATTTTGTCTTGGAGGGGACGTTTAGCTTTAAGGCATCACTCCTTGCCTTTTTCTTCTTTTTTGTCTTTTTCTCTCATTTGTGCTGTTTATTTACACTTTATTTGGTTTTGTGTAGTTGTCACATGTATGTCAGCAATTTGAGCAAAAGAGACAGACAGACAGACTGACCCTCAACAACAAGTGGTATTATCTGTTGTTAAGCATGTCTGAAAATAGAGTTGACAAGACAAAGGGTGTTGCCTCATGATTTATTTCATGCTATAGTCTAAACTTGTGTTTAAGACCTGATTCAGGAACCAATGCACAAAAATAAAATTTAGCAACTCACAAACAGAGAGCGAATAAAGGGGATTGTGTGCAAATGAGCTGCACAGATTCCCCTTTGTGCATCGCTCTCTGTTTACGAGTCCGAGCTGTCAGATGCATTTGACAGCTCTGATGCACCGGACCCTGACCCCACTCACACTCCCCCATTCCTCCTGACAGCTTGTTTACTGGAAAAAAGAACCCCCACAACTCACCTCCCGACCCTCCCTGATTCTTTTAATTTTCCGTGATGGACCCTGACCCCTCCCCCCGAATCTTTTTAAAATTTTCTCTGGTGGTCTAGTGTCAGAGACCCCTTCCCCACACATGCACAAACACCCATCCTGGTCCCGACCCCGATCCCCCCATGCACCCATCCCTGTACCTTTACAAGGTGGAGGCAGGAGGGCAGAAGCAACAGCTCCTCCCTCGTGCCTTGGGCCCACCCGGAACAAAATGGCGGCACCCATTCTGGGTTGCACTGGGTGTGGCTAAATGTTGCTCCTGCCCTCCTGCTTCCACCTTGTAAAGGTACAGTGAGGGGTGCAGGGGGGAGGGGGAGGTACCAGGAAGGGGAGGGTGTGCGCACACGCGGGGTGGAAGAAGTCTGGTTCACTAAACCACCAGGGAAAATTTAAAATAAAAAAGATTCAGGAAGGGCCACAGGGGGGTGTCAGGGTCCACTAGACCACAAGGGAAATAAAAAAAAAAGATTTGCGGGGAAGGGGAGATTGTGTTGGGGGGGGCACAGGGTGGTGAGAGGTAGGAAGCTCAGGTAGGCAATCTTTGCAGCTGCCTGCTTATGCTTCCCTCCTCTCCAACAGCTCCAGAGCAGCTGTAAAATTTGCTGGTTAAATTAAGGCTGTTCTGGAGCTGAGCATCCCCCGCAATACTCATTAGAATATTACTGAGGTCATTAGATTACTAATGAACTCATTCTAATACATTTGCATGGGGTTCTTGGTAGCTGCTAATGGCACACGTTAGAACCACGAAAAACTCCTTTGTGCATTATTAGCAAAATAATTGCTTGCTTTATACTGGCTAGAATCAGTCTAAAGCAAACGTTAATAGCACTGTAAGCTTTGTGCATCTGGCCCTCACTAAGGGTTTTTTTCCCCCCATTCTCTCTCTCTGGAGGAAAATAAAACTTAGTTAATATGGCAGGTAGACATTGAAAACCAGACCTCTTGATATGGAACATTGTTAGTGAGAGGCAAATGGTTTGATCAGAAGAACAGTCTAGTTAAAATTAGTACCATTTCCCCTGACTGCACAACAGTTTCACTTCCTTTGCAAGGTTTTATCATGTAGCAGAAGTTAGCTGTGATCATAGAAAAATGTCTGCCTAAGGGTTCACTGCATCTTTTAATAGATGAGCCCATTACATCAGCTTTCTTTTTTCGTTTTAAATTTTGAGTGCCATTGTTTAAATTCTTCTCAAAGCAGAATTCCCCATTTTAAAATTCATGCTGAACAAGTTTAGAAATGAATTGATCACAAAACATTTCTTTGTCTTCCTCCCTGCCCCTCCCCTTCCCAGTGCCTGACAGTTTTTATGCCTCCTCAGTACAGGACTTTCAAGCTTCAGCAAGTTTCCAGGATCTGTAAGCTATCATTTGTAGTCACTGGGATTTATGTTTTCATATTCTCTTGCCCTTCCTCCTCCAAACATCCGTCTGGCAGTTAACCGTTGTCTGATTGGCTTAGGGAGTCTAATCAGGAACTGAGCGTAGGTCCAGCCTGCAGTAGTGCTGGTACTAGGTGGTGAACCCTCCTTCTTCTGACTTCAGTACAAAATCTCACTCAGCACAACATTGGGAATCAAAGACATATGGAATTCACATGTGCAGAGCAGATTTGGGGGGCCCTTTTACCAAGCTGCAGGAAAAAGGGCCCTGCGCTGGCGGTAGGGGCTGTTTTTCCCATGCGCCAGGGTCCTTTTTACCGCAACAGGTAAAAAAGCCTCCAGTACACATGGCTATACAGTAAGGTGGCAATAAGGGCTTCCACGGTAACCCAACAGTAACCGGGCAACGTGCGGCAATGCCCGATTACCGTTGGGTTACCGCCCCACAAGCCATTTCCTGGGGTTTTCTTTTTTCCCCCTGGAAATGGCGCGTGCTCTGGGCAGGACTACCGCCAGCGGCCATGTTGGGCCAGTGATAGTCCCGAAAGAGTGAGCGGTAAGCCTGCGTTGGGTTTACTGCCGCTGTGTAAAAGGGCCCCTGAATGAATTAAGGACTATTTTGTTAACTGAAGTCCAAATGCACAAAACCTAATGAGCCAGCAATGAGGGTTTTACACTGGTTCTAGCCAATTTAGTGAGCACAAAGTTCAGGGAGACATGCATAAAAGGGATCTGCAAGCTCTTTTCCTGTCACGGTACCAGCTAACGAAAATTGTATGCAAAGTTATTATAATGAGCTAATTACTATCCAAATGTGCATGCAAAGCGATGCACAGCAGTTTTCCCAGCGATGCACAGAAGCAGCCCCTACCTTTACTGTGGAAAATTTAGCAGGAGGTCTGGAGCTGTCGGTCCTGACATTCTTCATTGGCTTTACCTGCCAGATCTGCCTTCCAGAGCTGGCAACCCGTCTCTAGCAGCAGCGATGTATTAATTTGCCATACATAGCAAACTGTTGGTAAAGAGCATAAAATTAATTTACATTCTGCTCATTGTCTGGCATTTAAATGATGTGTTTTATCCCTGAGATTTGGCAAAGATTCTTCATCTCAGACCCCCAGAGGTTCGACAGAGACAATGCGCTCACATTTGTAATAGGTTTTAATCTGATAAGACTCTTGCTTAAATAGGGGGTTTTAAATGGTTCCAGCTGTTTCTTATTGAGAATTTCTTCTGATTCTCTGAGATCATAAGTAGAGAGGTGTGGTAGCCATGTTAGTCCACTCTTAAAGGTTATCAATAGAAATCAAACAAAATAAAACATGGAAAAGAAAATAAGATGATACCTTTTTTATTGGACATACAGTAATACATTTCTTGATTAGCTTTTGAAGGTTGCCCTTCTTCCTCAGATCGGAAATAAGCAAATGTGGTAGCAGATAGTATATATGAGAGAAACATCAAAGCATTACTTTGACAGTCTGACAGAGTGGGAGGGTGGGGGTATGCATGGGGACATCAAAGCATTTCATTGATATTCTAACAGAATGGGTGTTGGTAGGTGAGAAGAGGGTAATAAACAGAGAAATAAACAGAGAAATACAGCTTTATGTTTTATAATGAGTTAGAAAACCCAGATGCTTATTAAGTCCTGTTTGTTGGGTGTCAAAATATTCAATCATTCTTATTTCAAAGGTCTTACGTTCCTGTATTGGTTTAAAATTACCTTTCAGTATTCTTACTGTGAAATCACTGGTGCAGTGTTCTGGTCTTATGAAGTGTAGGCCCACAGGGGTGGGGGCCTGACTGGCACCGGCTATTTTCATGTGATGTCTGTGCAGATTGAATCTTGTCTTAAGCATCTGGCCTGTTTCTCCAATATAGCATCCTTCGTTACATTTTTTACACTGAATGATATATACCACTTTGAAAGATGAGCATGTAAAATAGTCCTTTATGTTGAATATTTTTCCTTTGTGAATGACTGTGGGGTCTTGTGAAATGTTTTGGAATAGTTTGCAGCTGGCTGTGTTACACGGAAACGTGCCCTTTTCTTTTTCCGTCTGTGTTGGAAGTTTACTTCTGATCAGCTTGTGTTTTAAATTTGGTGGCTGTCGGAAGACCAGCACTGGTGGGGATGGGAATATCTCTTTCAGTAGTTCATCTTCCTGGAGTAGTGGCTGTAGTTCTCTTATGATTTTCCTCAGATTTTCCAGCTCTGGGTTGTATGTCACTACAAGGGGAATTCTGTCTGTGGCTTTTTTTTCTTTGTACTGTAGCAGATTTTCCCTGGGTGTTTTGAGGGAGGAGGCAATATTCTTGGAGATTATTTTGGGGTTGTAGCCTTTCTGTTTGAAGGATGCAGTCAGGGTTTCATGGTGTCTGTCTCTATCCTCTGGGTCCGAGCAGATACGGTGGTATCTTGTGGCTTGGCTGTAAATAATAGATCTTTTTGTATGTGAAGGGTGGAAGCTGGAGTTGTGGAGGTAGCTGCATCTGTCTGTGGGTTTCTTGTATATAGATGTTTGTATACAGCCATCACTGATTGAGACTGTGGTGTCCAAAAAATTGACTTTTTCTGAGGAGTAGTCAATTTTGAATCTGATTGTAGGATGGTATGTATTGAAGGAATAGTAAAATTGTTTCAGAGTTTCTTCCCCCTCCGTCCAAATCATAAAAATGTGATCGATGTACCGGTAGTATTTTAGAGGTTTGGTCTGGTATGTATTCAGAAATGTCTCTTCCAGCTCAGCCATAAAAAGGTTGGCATATTGGGGTGCTGTCCTGGTGCCCATTGCAGTGCCCATTATTTGTAGATAGATATCATTGTTAAAGTGGAAGTAGTTGTGAGTTAAAATGAATTTGATTCATTTTATAATAGTTTCTGGTGTATTGATGGTCCAGTGTGGATTTTTTTAGGAGTCTTCCACATGCAGCTATGCCATCCGCATGTGGAATGTTGCTGTATAGTGATTCTACATCCATCGTGACCAGAAGGGTGTTTGGTGGTAATTGTTTGATGTTTTTCAATTTATTCAGAAAGTCTGTGGTGTCTTGTATGAAGCTGTTAGTTGTGTGCACGAGAGGTTTCAGATTTCCCTCTATGAGTCCAGATATTTCCTCCGTGAGCGTACCAATACCTGATATGATTGGTCTGCCCGGGTTTCCAGGTTTGTGGATTTTGGGTAACATGTAGAATGTGCCCACAGAAGGCTGGTTTGGTATGAGTTTCTTCAGATGTGGCTGTGCTTGTGTAGGAAATGTTCTGATAAGATCTTTTAGCTGCTTTGTATAATCCTGTGTAGGGTCCTTAGTTAGTTTCCTGTAGTATTTGTTGTCTGAGAGCTGTCTGTGTCCCTCTTCAATGTATTTTTGTGTGTCCATAATTACCACTGCGCCTCCTTTGTCTGCGGGTTTGATGATAATGCGTTCGTTAGTTTGTAGAGTTCTTATGGCCGCTCTTTCTGGTGGGGTAAGATTGTACAGAATTCTTTTTTGTTTGTTGGAGAGTTGTGATTTAACCCTATGTCTGAAACTTTCTACGTAATTATCCAGCTTGTAGTTTTGTCCCTCCTCATTCTCCTTGACCTATCCGGCGCCTTTGACACTATCAATCACAACTTACTTCTGGACACACTGTCCTCTTTTGGGTTCCAGGGCTCTGTCCTCTCCTGGTTCTCCTCTTATCTCTCCCATCGTACCTTCAGAGTACACTCTCATGGTTCTTCCTCCACCCCTATCCCGCTCTCTGTTGGAGTCCCTCAGGGTTCTGTCCTTGGACCCCTTTTTTTCTCTATCTACACCTCTTCCCTGGGCTCCCTGATCTCATCTCATGGCTTCCAGTATCACCTTTATGCTGACGACACCCAGCTTTATCTCTCCACACCTGACATCACTGCGGAAACCCAGGACAAAGTATCGGCCTGCTTATCCGACATTGCTGCCTGGATGTCCAACCGCCACCTGAAACTGAACATGGCCAAGACCGAACTTCTTGTCTTCCCACCCAAACCCACTTCTCCTCTACCTCCACTCTCTATTTCGGTTGATAACACCCTCATTGTCCCCGTCTCTTCTGCCCGCAACCTCGGTGTCATCTTCGACTCCTCCCTCTCCTTCTCTGCGCACATCCAGCAGATAGCCAAGACCTGTCGCTTCTTCCTCTATAAAATTAGCAAAATCCGCCCTTTCCTCTCTGAGCACACCACCCGAACTCTCATCCACTCCCTCGTTACCTCTCGCCTTGACTACTGCAACCTGCTCCTCACTGGTCTCCCACTTAGCCACCTATCCCCCCTTCAGTCCGTTCAAAACTCTGCCGCACGTCTGATCTTCCGCCTGAACCGATACACTCATACCACCCCTCTCCTCAAGTCACTTCATTGGCTTCCGATCAGGTACCGCATTCAATTCAAGCTTCTGCTACTAACCTACAAATGTACTCGATCTGCAGCCCCTCCTTACCTCTCAACCTTCATCTCCCCTTACGTTCCTACCCGTACCCTCCACTCTCAAGACAAATCCCTCCTTTCAGTACCCTTCTCCACCACCGCCAACTCCATACTCCGCCCTTTTTGCCTTGCCTCACCCCACGCGTGGAACAAACTCCCCGAGCCCATACGCCAGGCCCCCTCCCTGCCCATCTTCAAATCTCTGCTTAAAGCCCACCTCTTCAATGTTGCCTTCGGCACCTAACCTCTACACCTCTGCCCAGGAAACCTAGACTGCCCAACTTGACATTTCGCTCCTTAGATTGTAAGCTCCTTTGAGCAGGGACCGTCCTTCTTTATTTTGTACAGCGCTGCGTAACCCTAGTAGCGCTCTAGAAATGTTAAGTAGTAGTAGTAGTCCTGTGGGGTGAAATAAGTGTTCTTTTCTTTAAGACTGTATTCCAGTCTGTTTGGTGTCCCTCTATTGTGGAAATGTGCTCTAAGACGCATTTTTCTGAAGAATTCTTCTAGGTCTGAATATAGTTGGATTTCATCAAGTTTGCTAGATGGGCAAAAAGAAAGTCCCTTGGAGAGTACAGAGACTTCATGCTGTGGAAAATCATAAGAGACCTACAGCCACTACTTCAGGAAGATGAATTACTGAAAGAGATATTCCCATCCCCACCAGTGCTGGCCTTCCGACAGCCACCAAATTTACAACACAAGCTGATCAGAAGTAAACTTCCAACACAGACGGAAAAAGAAAAGGGCACGTTTCCGTGTAACACAGCCAGCTGCAAACTATTCCAAAACATTTCACAAGACCCCACAGTCATTCACAAAGGAAAAATATTCAACATAAAGGACTATTTTACATGCTCATCTTTCAAAGTGGTATATATCATTCAGTGTAAAAAATGTAACGAAGGATGCTATATTGGAGAAACAGGCCAGATGCTTAAGACAAGATTCAATCTGCACAGACATCACATGAAAATAGCCGGTGCCAGTCAGGCCCCCACCCCTGTGGGCCAATACTTCACAAGACCAGAACACTGCACCAGTGATTTCACAGTAAGAATACTGAAAGGTAATTTTAAACCAATACAGGAACGTAAGACCTTTGAAATAAGAATGATTGAATATTTTGACACCCAACAAACAGGACTTAATAAGGATCTGGGTTTTCTAACTCATTATAAAACATAAAGCTGTATTTCTCTGTTTATTTCTCTGTTTATTACCCTCCTCTCACCTACCAACACCCATTCTGTTAGAATATCAATGAAATGCTTTGATGTCCCCATGCATACCCCCACCCTCCCACTCTGTCAGACTGTCAAAGTAATGCTTTGATGTTTCTCTCATATATACTATCTGCTACCACATTTGCTTATTTCCGATCTGAGGAAGAAGGGCAACCTTCAAAAGCTAATCAAGAAATGTATTAAGTTATGTCCAATAAAAAAGGTATCATCTTATTTTCTTTTCCATGTTTTATTTTGTTTGATTTCTATTGCTAACCTCCGAGATCATAAAAAGTATATGTGTAAAGTAAATATTTCCTCCCTTTGCACCCATAGCAAATGACCTATAACTATGAATGGAGCTCCATTCTGAACAGTGTCTACTAACCTTAGCTTATCTTAGTCTCTGTGGATTTCTGGAGTCTCGAATGGACATTTCCTGAATCTGTCTCCAGGACTGGATTAAACTATTAACCCATCTCAAAAAAGATATAGCGGAATTAGAAAAAGTTCAAAGAAGAGCGACCAAAATGATAAAGGGGATGGAACTCTTCTCGTATGAGGAAAGGCTAAAGTGGTTAGTGCTCTTCAGCTTGGAAAAGAGACGGATGAGGGAAGGTATGATTGAGGTCTACAAAATCCAGAGTGGTGAAGAACGAGTAGAAGTAAATCAATTTTTTACTCGTTCCAAAAGTACAAAGACTAGGGGACAATCGAGGAAGTTACATGGCAAAATGTGGCCCAGAGCACACTAAAAAGACGCACCCACACTACCGCAGGCCACTTTTTACCACAGCTTTGTAAAATGACCCCTAAATGAGTCAAGCAGGAGTGTCCCAAACCCAAATCACACCTTGTGCAACACACCCCCCTAGCGCCTCCACCCCACTTACTGCGCCAAGAACAGCACAGGTGAGACAATGGATGTGGAGCAATATTTGTGCTCCTATCTCCCTTGTACCCTAAGCCACCTCACCACCTGCATAGCCCTTGGGTCCTGACTGCAAGGATGCATGTAACTTCCTGTATTCTGTAAGTTGTATGTGCAAGTGGCAGCCTCTCCCATGTGAATGCTCCCTTGCAGTTATGTGCTATACCACTTACACATGTCTGTACAGAATAGTGCCTATGTGTCTTTATAAAATAGTGCAAAAGAAGGTGCCTACTTGCCTCTTAGACCAGGAGCTCTGTTATAACATTACTCTTTTATACTCTGGAATGCCTGCTTATGATGTAGCCAACAGTGCATGCATATTTCTGCAGACAAAAAATCATCGCAGTCAGATCTGACTGATTTGAGCAGGTTAACTGTTTTTATACATGAAAAAGGTGCATAAGCTATGAAAATTTGCCCATTCTATGCAAGGCTTCTCTTTTATTGCCTGTGCATTGCAGGATCACTTCAGGAGGAGCTCCTTCTATTTTTTACCACTGGCAAATATTCTTAGCAAACAGTAAGGCATTAAAACGTCTAGTGTCTGCAGCGGTTTAATATTTGATTAAATAGTTCTTGATATCAGATATCTATCTTTTGACTCTGTTCATCAGTGTTGCCATGTGAACCACAAGCAGACATTTATCGCTAGAAAGTTAAATAGTAATAACAGAAAATCACCTCACCTCAATCCATCAAATTATGGGGTTTTAACTTGTAAAAGGCAAAACTGCAAGTCCCAGAACAGTGCTGGTGGGTGGGGGTGGCCTTTAGATAATCTGACCTGATGAGATGGGGGACTTTTTGTCTATACTCACTGCTTTATGGCTGCAGATTACTTTTGCATTCTCCATTTCCATCAGACTTGAGCTGGCACATAAATCTTTAAACTGAACCAGAAATACTGTTAGCAATTCTAAATAAGTACTATGGATGGAGGTACTTTGCTCTGCTATGGTTAGCTGCTGCTGTACCTATAATTTGTGTAATCTGTGCTAATGCATAGAAATGCAACAAAAATTCACTTAACTATCTGAGGGGTCCTTTTACCAAGCTGCGGTAAAAGGGCCCTGCGCTGGCAGCAGAGGCCGTTTTTCCGGCGCACCAGGGCCCTTTTTACCACAGCAGGTAAAAAGACCCCAGGCA
The DNA here is from genome assembly GCF_901765095.1 of Microcaecilia unicolor. NCBI lineage: Eukaryota > Metazoa > Chordata > Amphibia > Gymnophiona > Siphonopidae > Microcaecilia > Microcaecilia unicolor. Next base: position 57,015,771 of record NC_044037.1, read on the forward strand.
CACATGGCCATGCAGTAGGAGAACTTGTACCACATGGCCATGCGACAGGGAGCCCTTACCGCCACCCATTGAGGTGGCGATAAGGGCTCCCCTGCTAACCCAGCGGTAACTGGGCAGCGCGCAGCAATGCCCGATTACTGCCGGGTTATCACCGCACAAGCCATTTCCGGGGGGTTTTCTTTTTCCCCCAGAAATGCCATGCACTCAGGGCAGGACTACTGCCGGCGGCCGAAAGAGCGAGTGGTAAGCCCGTGTTGGGTTTACCGCCACTGTGTAAAAGGGCCCCTGAAACACTTATCAAACACTAGAAGGGACAGAGTATATGACAGCAGATGAAGACTGTAGGGTCTATGTAGTCTGTCCATTTACCCATCTCACTGAAGCACAGCAGAGGCCGCCCAGTATACAATTCTCTCTACACTTTCTCACAGTTAAGTATCCTCTATGCTTACTCCGGGGCCCTTTTACAGAGTGGCGGTAAGCCCAACGCGGGCTGTCGGCAGTAGTTCTGGGTCGAGCGCGTGCCATTTCTAAGGGAAAAAACCACTGGAAATGGTTAGCGTGGTGGTAACCCGGCAGTAATCGGGCATCGCCTACTGCATTGCCATTACTCAGCAACTATGCCATATACAAAACTTTATTATACGAACTTGCATTTGCAAAACTCTTATTAAAACATATCATTCAAATCACAACCTTGTGTTCACCTCATAAAATACCATTCATTCATTCCTTCATACATCCAAAACCACCTAGCAATCCGCTGCAACCAGTCCACTGTTAAATCATTAATAGTTATAAACTCAATGCTTATCTTGATAGCAGAACTGATGACATCATTTGTCTCATGAAATCCTTGGATATCCTTGAATGCCAAAATGCTATTATATGACAAACCAATGTCAGTTGTAATTGCAATCCAGTTACTAATTCAGTTTCTTACACACACTTTAGTTGCAATTTCACCATCACAATGTTCCATATGTCTGCTCAATGACGCGTTGTAACTTGTTCACTGTACTTCACCTTTTTATTTCACAAATAGGGTGGTGCATAGGAATGTTCCATTTAAATCCAACTTCCACCTCTGTGCTCAACATTTCCATTCTGCCATGACCCTACGCGAATCGTGTTTCGCTATACCAGCATCTTCAGGGGTCCACATGCTAAACACAAAACAAAAGTATCTGTGAATACTCATGAGATAAATTTGCATACAGTGAAATCCTGACTAGATGTGTCCCAAGGACTGGATTGAAAACCACTGTCCATCTTTAAAATTCCTTCTATCATTCCAGTAATTTCTAAGTTTATCTTAATTCATACGATGCATGTATGATATTTGGGATTATAGTATTGACTGTATCTGAATGTAATGCCCCTTGAGCTACCAAAGAAAAGGCGTGAGATAAATCTGAATGAATGAATAAATAAATATTGATGATGAAGATAATAATAATAATAATAATAATAAAATTATTAGTGATAAAGGATTTGGAGATGCATTTTTTATTTATTTAGGGCTTTATCCACTCTGCATTTTTTCAGTTTCCTTTGTTCCTAAGCATCCTTTAGCTATTTTGTCTTCTTTCAGCCAGTAGCAGAATGTATCCCAAGATACACTTTTCTGTCCTGACAAGATGATGTTTCTCTTGCAGCACTCAGCAGACAGTATTGCTGGTGTTAGCAAATGTGCACAAACAAGTTTATTTCTCATTGTGAGGTCCTTTTACAAAGGAACGCTAGCAATTTTAGGGCGCACTAATCACTAGTGCGTGCTTAAACGCTAGTGACGCCCATAGAAATAAATGGGGTGACTCTAACATTTAGCGCGTGCTTATTTTAGCGCATGCTAAAAACGCTAGCCCGCCTTTGTAAAAGGACCCCTGTGGTATTTGAAAATGGCTTTGATGGAAGCAGTTATTTTTGATGGTACAGCGACTAATCATGATAGTGACTGTGGTAATTTAACAGTACACTTCAAAATGATATGACAGAATCTGTAGACAACTGAATGTACACATGTGCATGAACTCCTGACAGCACTGATACATCACTTTTAGCCAAAACCCCTTGGCAAACTGAAATGACTATTGACAGACAGAAAGAAACAAACAAAATGTCTCAAAGCACTTCATGGTATAAATATTAATAAATTAATGATTGAAAAGAATTTGAGGCTTTCTTTATAGAAAGGGCATCATGGTTGACCTACAAGGGAGCAATGTCAGAAGAATGAATTCTATTCCGTGGAGTCCATCAAGGATCCTCTTTGTCTCTAGTTATATGTTCCATTTTTGTAAGGGATCTAGGGTTTTTTATTTAGAAATTAGGCTTTATGCATTAGTTCTGTGCTGATGATTTCCAACTTATGATACCTGATTCTAGTGCATTAGAATCTGCCATATCTTAACTGTCAATTATATGAATGCAATCTACAAGTGTATACTTTTGAATTTCTTAAAGTTTAATCCAAATAAAACTTTGATTTTATTTGAAAGGGAAATGACTTGATGATCTGCTTTCTGAGAAGGTTAGTCTGGTACAAACATACAACTGCATTCTAATATGAAAAGTCCACTCTTTCGCTAGAGGATCAGGGTTTCAGCTGTCTTGAAGAAAGCCTTTCAATACTTGTGTGTTGCATGACAAATGTGTTCTTTTATAATATAACAGGATTTTAAAATGATGGTTCATGCTGATGTCCTCTGTCTTATTTGTTGCTGTAATGTTATTATTGCCTAAAAAACCTTGGGTTGCCTGCAATTATTACTGAACTTGGCAGCTAAGATTATTTAAGGTGTAAGAGACAGACAAGGGCAACACTTTTTCTTGATCACCATGAACTAGTTCCTTGTGGATGTAAAGGTTCCTTTTAATTTATTGATGTTCCTTTTTAAGGTATCACCATATATTAACAGTGAGTCAAGTATATCACATAGATATAAAGTTATGGTATTTATTTATTTATGGCATTTATATCCCACAATATTCCCACCCACAGGCATAACAGTACACAAAGAAAAAGACCTCAAGCACTCAGACACCTGGAATCCCTGGGTCTTTCCTGGGGTTGTGAATATCATCGGTCAAAAAAACTTTGTTGTTGCACCATGAAAAATGTAACATTCATTATTTCTAATTTTTTTGTAATATTTTTTCTCAATCACCATTAAAAACTGCAACCAAATTCTTGCAGTGTATCAATTCTTCAAAAAATAAGAAGAAGCACTTAACTTAAACCCAACGGTGGCCCAGCCATTTCACTCTGTTGGCTTCCTTAGGGGTCATGTTATTCCATTTAATTGTGGAGGAGATATTAAGATAACATCATCGGCTTAATTTTCTGACCAAAAAATGATACATTAAGTTAAATTAAGGAGATGTTGCCTCAAGAAGCCCCCGGCTCAATTATATTCAGAGCTCATGAGGGCTGGACCGCTTCATCATTGGCAACACCCCCACATTCATAGAGCAGCCTATCCCAAACGTATGTTCTAATACTCTTTTTTTCTTTTTTTCTTATGTATAGATTTTTCTTTTTTTCTAACATATGATGGGCAATCGTAAAGTTAAACGTAACAGCTACTTAGCTTTTGCAAGGTCCAATCCTTCTTTAGTTAGTTACATGCTGAACGCGACCAAGACCAACAATGGCCAGCGTTTCGTCGCCTGCTTCAGGGTTAAATGGTCTGCGTCTAACTCAGCTGAAGGATCAAACATTTCCAACGGACCAGCCTCCACACTTGAATGCATTATTTGTCAATAGAATTAGAAGGAGATTACCTTCATATTTATTTATTCCATTTAATTGCACATCCCAAATTTGCATGCGCAATGTTTAGCGCTTTTTATAGAAATCAGGGGTAAGCGTAAAATTGTGCACACAAGTTTATAGAATTAGAGAGACAGAGCCCTGAGTGATGCCACTCTTTTTTACCTAGTAACTTAGTAAATGATGACAGATAAAGACCACGGTGGTCCATCTAGTCTGCCCAATAAGGTGTCTAGACTTGTATCTTTGTTTGAATTATAACTGCCTCTCCTCTATGCCCATGTATGAGGTTGTTCTGCTGTTCTGTTTATGTTTTGTATGTTTATTTTGGAGCTTAATATACCGTCTAATTTGCCAAAAATATAATTTGGAAAAAGAAATTCCAGAATTATACAAGAAAGACAGTCACACCAAGAACAAGGTTACACCCCTATATCTACACTTGTTTGAGGTTGTACCTGCCACTGTTTGCAGGTTACACCCGTCTGAAGCCTTGTTTTGAACTTTTTTGTCAAATGGATGTTCTCACTTTACAGGCCACCAAATAAATTAATTTTTTTCCATGATGTTAAGCACATTTTTTTCAAAAGGCCATATTGGAATTACTATTTTAGAAAAGTTGTGATTCCAACATAGATCTACCAGGCACATCTAGATATCATCGTTTAGGAAGAATGTGAATTGGGGATGTGGCACAAATATCTAGAAGCTGATTTTTCTTTTATATTTTTCTTCTGTAATGGATTTTAATTGCAATTAAAAAAAATAAAGCAACAAAATAAAACCCATCTAAGAGCAACTACATATAGCACATCAATCTGCAAGTCAGAAGGATTCCACGTTGTCATTTACAAAGGCTATAAAACATGGACACACACTGGCTCTATTGTCTTTTAGGACTGCTTGCCAGTGACAGGAGAAGCGCTGATAGAGGTGTTGGCCTGACTGTTGTTTCTGTCCATTCAGGTCTGTTCATTGAAGCTTATGTAAAATACTGTGCAAATTTTGAACAGCGCAGTTTCAAAGTCCCTTTCTAAACATAAGTGACCTTTACAAAACTGGGGTTTAAGCTGGTGGAGAAGTATATGCAATACACTGTCCCCCAAATTCTATCAAAGTTGCTAAAAATTACAAGCACAAATTTGGGTATGTGCTCAATTTGTACACATAATTTCATTGAATAGCGAATCACTTAGCACTGATAACTGAGATTTTGACAAACAGCTATTGGTGCTAATTGGATTTAATTAAAATTTACATGCATAAATTTGGGCTTGGCTGAGGGAGGGTCATGGGTAGATCAGGGGCGTTCCTTTAATTTATGCATAATGTTATATAATAATGGGAATCTCTGCCTAATTTAGTCACAGGGATTTACAGTAAGATTTCATTGGCATAAATGGTCACACCTAAATGTAGTTGTGGCTCCCAGCGCTAAGCACTATTCTATAAACGGCACCTAACTTTAAGAACCAATTATAAAATAGTACTAAGTGCTATTGTATAGGCGCCATTTATAGAATTTAGTCCTGTATGTCTGCTCATGCACATTGCTAATTGTGTCTCTGGACATCATTTATAATCATCAAAACTACGTGGGAAAAATCCTACGTGGTGATTCCGCCATTATAACATGATTGCTTAGTTATGATTGTTCTGTGCCTTCTGTGAAAAACCAGTGTTTTCTTGATAGTGATGATTAGTTTACTATCACAACCACTAAGAATCAGGATAAATAATATAAGGGAAATGACTCAGTTCTTAAAATAATGAATCGCCACTTAGAAGAGGAGAGGAAGGCATTAGCGTGCAACTGCACCACTTCCTTTGTGCACAAGGGCGCTGCAGTCAGCTTTGGTAAAGCAGCAACCTCAGAGGTAGCATGACATGTTAACAACACCCATAATTATGAGGTATGAAAGCTTCAGGTAAAGAATATGGAGGGAATAAAGAAACAGAAAAACAGCACTGCATTTTTCGACTTTGAAGATCATGGGCACAAACCTCTTATTTGTCACCTCTCATCAAGCCATGCCAGATCGTCCTCCTATGCTGTCTTCCTCTCCCTTTAAAAGCAGCAGAGCAGAGCAGATAGCTCATGGACAGTTAAACAAATTAAGTGATTAAGATCCCTTTCTTTGTTGTTGCTCTGATTTATATTTCACGGGGAAATGTCTGCAAATGGGTTAATCTTGCACATACCTCATCCCTGCACCAGGGTATGTTGGAGATTTATTTATTTATTTATTTATTGCATTTGTATCCCACATTTTCCCACCTCTTTGCGGGCTCAGTGTGGCTTACAATAAGATATGAATACTAGAAATACATTTGTAACAACTTGGATATGGAATACATTGTGCAGAGTTGTGTGAGACATTCGATTATCATTAGGAATATAACAAAGGGACATCAACATAGAAGCATTGGGAGGAGACAGTGGGACAATTGATTACGGGATGAGGGATCTGAAGTGGATGTATGTTGCATTGATGAGCAGTGAGTATGGACTCTATGTGTTTTGGTTCTTTCCGTAAGTTTGTTCAAACAGGTACGTCTTCAGTAGTTTTCGGAAGGAAGCTTGTTCGTTAATCATTCTTAGGTTGCGCGGTAGTGTATTCCAGGCCTGCGTGCTCATGTGGGAAAAGGTTGACGCTTGTAGCGTCTTGTATTTCAGGCCCTTGCAAGTGGGGAAGTGGAGGTTGAGGTATGTTCGGGATGACCTTTTAGCGTTTCTGGGTGGTAGGTCTATTAAATCAGACATGTACGCTGGGGCTTCGCCGTAGATGATCTTATGGACTAGTGTGCAAACTTTAAAAGTAACGCGTTCCTTAAGTGGAAGCCAATGTAATTTCTCTCGTAGTGGTTTCGCCCTTTCGTATCTTGGTTTTCCGAGGATGAGCCTGGCTGCTGTGTTCTGGGCTGTTTGAAGTTTCCTCATTATTTGCTCTTTGCAGCCCGCGTATAGTGAGTTGCAGTAATCCAGGTGGCTGAGGACGAGGGATTGCACTAGGCTGCGGAAGACGAATCTTGGGAAGAATGGTCTTATCCTTTTCAATTTCCACATGCCGTAGAACATCTTCTTGGTTGTATTGTTTGCGTGGGTTTCGAGTGTTAGGTGGCGGTCGATGGTGACTCCAAGGATTTTTAGCGTTTCTGAGACTGGGAGGTTTAGGGTTGGTGTGTTTATAGCGCTGAATTCATTTGTGTTGTATTGGGAGGTGAGTATCAGGCATCGGGTTTTTTCTGCATTTAGTTTCAGGCGGAATGCGTCTGCCCATGTGTTCATGACGTGTAGACTTTGATTGATTTCGTTGGAGATTTCTTTGGTGTCTTGTTTGAATGGGATGTATATTGTTACATCATCGGCGTATATATACGGGTTGAGGTTATGGTTTGATAAGAGTTTTGCTAAAGGGATCATCATTAGGTTGAAAATAGTTGGTGAAAGAGGTGATCTTTGTGGGACTACACATACAGGTGTCCATGCCTTGGACGTGGTTGAATTAGATGTGACTTGATACGAACGTAGGGTTAGGAACCCCTTGAACCAGTTCAGGACATTTCCTCCTATGCCAAAATGTTCGAGTATGTGTAGCAGGATTCCATGGTCTACCATGTCGAAGGCGCTTGACATGTCAAATTGTAGGAGGAGTATATTGTTGCCAGTTGCGATGATTTATTTGAATTTGGTCATAAGGGTGATTAATACTGTTGCTGTGCTATGATTCGATCGGAATCCTGATTGGGCGTCATGCAGTATTGAGTGTTTATCTAGGTAGTTTGTGAGTTGTTTAGTTACCATACCTTCAGTTAACTTGGTAGAACTTAATCTCCCAGATTCACTGCTAATGCTGTCCCCGGCATCTGTGTTGTTCCGAGGAGAGCTTCTTTCTGGAGTTCGTAAGGTATAACATATCAAGATGGACTTGGAAATTCTTTTTTCTATCAGGCCAGTGGTTCCCAACACAGTTAGGATTTCTGTATCTTTCCACCACATTTTCTTGGTCTCTGCAATAGTTGGTATTTGAGAATCTTTTCTATCTCCACATATAGTGCTTCCCCTATTACAGGCCGAATAGAGAGAGTAAACAGTAAATCCAAGGGGCATTGCTGTGTCAGGCCTTAGCCAAACCCATGGGCCGATGATCAGAAGCCCCGCGCTGTTCCTAACAGCGCTCTAAAATTAGCGCTGGAACAGCACAGGACTTTAACACCTCTATGATCAGAGCTACTAGCATGCAAATTTAAGCACGCTATTAGGTCTGATCATAGGGGTACTTCTGGGGGAGGATTGTGCCTGGGCATGCGCCCAAGGCACAGTCCTCCCACAGAAGTTGTTTGACAGGTTCTCATATACTAACTATTGTAGAGACCAAGAAAATGTGGTGGAAAGACAGAAATCCTAATTGTGCTGGGAACCATTGGCCTGATGAAAAAAAGAATTTCCAAGCCCCTCTTGATATTTTATACCTTATGAACTTGTATCTTTGTTTGGGTTAAACCTGCCTCTCCTCTATGCTTTTTTATGAGGTTGTTCCTGCCGTTTTGTTTATGTTTTGTGTGCTTATTCTGGAGCTTAATACTCCGCCTAATTTGCCAGTCAAGTCAAGACAGTATACAAACAATAAAATATTCATTAAAGCCTGGACCTGTCAAACAGCAGTCTTGTACATCAATGACCTGACATGCACCTGTGTCAGGGGTTGTATGATAACATTAATTTTATATGAACTTGCCCAGTGTCTCAGCATAAGGAAAGAGGCAAGAGGCTGATCCAAGCACTCCACTGAAATTTCAGTGTAGCTTCGCCTATTGAACTCCCAATATCAATGACCTTGATATAAAATTAATGTTATCATTCGACCCCTGACACAGGCACTGAAACATGATGCATGTCAGGTCATTGACGTACAAGACTGATCCACGTTGTGAAATAAAAAAAGACTTGTTCCGTTTTTGAAGGCTCTTGGTGCTTTTGTGCTTTGGTCAAGAAGAATGAATATATGTAGAGAAGCTTATTTTTCATTTGTCTTTAATAAAAATGATTTCAGCATACATGTACTGAATACAAACACTGACTCATGCATACATATGAGCATATATGTCAATATTTCACTTAAGCTTTATTCTGTAATGGCACTCCTCATACCAAAATGCAAGAGAGCATGGGCAGGGCATAGGTCAGGCTCCCATGTACGTGGCTAACTTACAAAATAATGTAATTTATGTGCGTCCTTGCTGTATTTAGGAGCCGCAGTTAAGCCAGCTGTACCGCTGCTGTAACTATGGGTGTCTATATTTTACCGGATTACACCAATGTTCTAAACCAGAACCTGGGCACTGTGCAGCATTTGGGTATCTAAATGGATGCACCCACTTATAGAATTGACCCCAAGCTCTTTTCCCCATAAACACAAATGGGGAAAACTCTTTAGTGCAAAAGGCTTTCAAACAGACTTTGAGATCAGACGTGCATAGTTACTACAGAGTGCTCCTAGAAATCTTATTTATTTATTTATTTATCACATTTGTACCCCGCGCTTTCCCACACATGGCAGGCTCAATGCGGCTTACATAGTAACAATATAAAGAATTACAAAGTTGTAAGAAGAATATACAGTTTGTAGTAAATGTGAAATCTTCTTCCTATTCTTTTATGAAAGAACAAGGGTACATCACGCTCTGGTTTCTTTTAAATACTTTAAGTGGATCAGCCCTTTCCTTCTTTTAAACAGGAGTGAAATACGTTCAGTGATATTGCAACAAAGAGTCACAAGCTCTACTTCTACAGTGGCTCTTGACAAAAAGCACCTTTCACTGTAGAAATTTAGTGGGGTCCTTCCTATATCACACTTCAGGAACGCCATGATAATAATAGATATACAGCCATCAAGTCCAAGTCATTCAATGCTAATACATGCACACACAGGCACTCACAAATCTGCCAAACTAACTTATGGTTATGGTCTGTAAGCACACTATGGAAGTGAACGTATTGCACAATATAAATTGTAATGGTTTAGATAGTTAAGACACGGAGGTTACATTCTCGTTAATTTGTAGAATGTTAAAGTGAGTCCTTTATCTTTGTTCCAGGTATGCTAGTTCTGTTGCTGACCGTCAGGGAAACACATCCATGAGGAAGGTAAATATTTGATCCAGTTATCATGAAAATATATTACAGTGATGTATTTCTGTTCCACACCTTTTTTTTAACATTGAATCATGCCTACTTTGAATAAAATATTTGTCTCAAGAGTTTTTTCCAGAGTTTCAAGATGTATTTGAATACATTTCTGTTTGCTAGAGCAGAAATGTGGAGGGGCATAATCGAATGACGCCGGCCATCTATATGTCCAGTGCCGCAAGAGCAGTCCCGAACCGTATTATCAAAAAAGATGGCCGGCCATCTTTCGTTTCGATAATACGGTTGTGGGCGGCCAAATGTCAGAGATGACCGGGTTTGAGATGGCCGGCATCGGTTTTCGCCGATAATGGAAACCGATGCCGGCCATCTGAAACCCGGCCAAATCCAAGGCATTTGGTCATGGGAGAGGCCAACATTTGTAGTGCACTGGTCCCCCTGACATGCCAGGACACCAACCGGGCACCCTAGGGGGCACTGCAGTGGACTTCAAAAATTGCTCCCAGGTGCATACCTCCCTTACCTTGTGTGCTGAGCCCCCCAAATCCCCCCCAAAACCCACTCTCCACAACTCTACACCATTACCATAGCCCTTATGGGTGAAGGGGGGCACCTACATGTGGGTACAGTGGGTTTGGGGGGGGGGGTTGGAGGGCTCCCATTTACCACCACAAGTGTAACAGGTAGGGGGTTGGGCCTGTGTCCACCTGCCTGAAGTGCACTGCATCCACAAAAAACTGCTCCAGGGACCTGCATACTGCTGTCAGGGAGCTGGGTATGACATTTCAGGCTGGCATAGAGGCTGGCAAAAATGTTTTGGGGGTTTTATTTTGGGTGGGAGGGGGTTGATGACCACTGGGGGAGTAAGGGGAGGTCATCCCCGATTCCCTCCGGTGGTCATCTGGTCAATTGGGGCACTTTTTTGAGGCTTGGTCCTAAAAATAAATGGACCAAGTGAAGCCAGCCAAATGCTCGTCCGAGTCGGCCTTCTTTTTTCCATTATCGGCTGAAGCTGGCCATGTCTTAACAACGCCCCCATCCCGCCTTCCATACCCTGCGGAAACGCCCCCTTTAACTTTGGCCGGCTCTGCGACGGAAAGCAGTTGGAGCCGGCCAAAATCGGCTTTCGATTATATCAATTTGGCCGGGTTCAGGAGATGGCCGGCCATCTCCCGATTTGTGTCGGAAGATGGCCGGCCATCTCCTTCGAAAATAAGCAGGATAGACTTCTAATTGTATAAAGTCAGATAAATTGTATGTAAACTGTTATCACCTTTGGATTAACATTCAGTGGAACTTATCAGGATAGGAGCTGCTTTTACCTGGATAACTCCCGCTTACTGGGTCATATCCATATTTTCAGCAACCTTTACATGGATAGTGTCACTGAAAATCTAGTCAGACTAGGGGGAGCCAGGAGTTACATGATTACTGGAAATATTCCATTTACTAATGGGTATCTATCCATATAAGGTGTACATTATACCCAGGTATTCAGTACAGATATCTGAGTATGGACTGTTGCTGAATATCCAGACATTAAAAGCCTGTGGCACGAGGGATTGATCTAAAAGAGAGTTCTCTTGGTTTGGACGCATAGCTATTATCCGGATGAATATCTTAATCAAGATGACTATACCTTTTTCAGTCTTTACATATCTTGGAACCAATTCACCTCTTGGATCAAAGGCAATGGCTTCAACAGCATTTTATTTGGCACAGAAAAAGGGCTGTGGGTCCCTAGTTTATACACATATATAGGTTAGATATTTGTGGGACTGGGGCTTTCCAACTCATGGCAGGCTCACATGGAGCTATGGAGGGTTAAGTGACTTGCCCAGAGTCACAAGGTTGCCTTGGGTTTATAGCACTAAGAAACAGGAGGCGGGGATTCGCAGTCTATTTATGAAAAATGTTTTACAAATATGGCACTCTTTTGTTACAGGTTTGTGGGGAAAACATTATAAATCTTGGGTCACACCTTTGGCAGTACTATTAGACACTACACCTCCTGCTTACCATACATGTCTAAAACTTTGAAAAGCTAAGAGCCTGAGGGTTGTCTATCAACTATACCGGGACGAAGTTCTGAAGTCCTTTGCCTTGTTGAAAGATGAATTTCAACTGGATAAAGCAAACTTCTATCAATATTTACAACTGAATTATGGTCTACTTTACAATGAGTAGAAATTGGTGATGAACAGAGGCTGGCATCCTATTGAATCACTTTAGGGTTCACTATCAAGGTGCAAAAGGCTTGATTTCTGCACTCTAGATCACCCTGCAGATTACCTCCTTTAAAAAGTTCAGATATATGAGTACCTGGAAGAAAGATTTAAATGTAGAATGGACTAAGGCTCAATGGGAAGACATATTTCTTTGCAATTATAAGATGTCATCAGCAGTCAAAGTGAAGGAACACAACTATAAAGTTTTAATGTGCTGGTATATGACAATGTGCTGGTATATGACTCCTCAGCAAATTCATAATATGAATGATAGTCATAGAGTGCTATGCTGGAGATCTTGTGGAGGGCAAGGTTCTTACCTACATATATGGTGGATGTACCTAGTGATACGCCCCTTTTGGGATTTGATCAGGCAGGTGTTGTGATGTTGGAGGATGCTGGGATGGTGGGGTGGCTAATGTTGCTGTTGAGAGGGTGTGGGGATGAGGGGTTCCATTGGCCTGTGCAACTGCCGTTCAAGTTGTCTCTTATGCATGCCTTGGGTAAGCCTATGTGGAGATTTTTAGATCTCCAGGTGTATTCCTCTTGTGAAAAAGGGCATTAATATGCATTCAGATTATCACACTTCCCAAACTACACCCTATCCACATCTACGCCACATCCCATGTTACAGATCTCCTTATCTAAAAAGCAACTTTATAAAATTATTTGGATGTTTAGCTTATCTACAGATGTAAAGGCTGCTAATTACACATGGAGGTGCTTGTAAAATAATCCCCTTTATATGTTAATAAAATGATTCTTTTATTATGAAATATTATAATTTCTTATTCCTTTGATTAGTATTGTTCTGTTCCCTTTGGTTATAATACCTCTTTGTTCTTCTCCCTCCACGGCATGCAAATCTATCTCATGCATATTAATTGTGGTTATCCTCAAATTCAGACTGGCCAGAGGGTATTCCAGAGCCAGCCTGAGACACAATGATCTGATTTGATAATTCCTGACAAGTTTTCTGTTGCTTGCAGTCAGAAGATCTGGTTCTTCCTGGGAACATCTTGACTTTCAGTACATGAGTTTAATGTGCAGCTGCAGCAAATCACCCTGTTGTGGCTTTGAAATTTGCTATGTGTTCTGGTCCCCAGAATGTCCAGAGCCTTTGATACTAATAGTAAACATTCTCTTAATAAGTGTGTTATATTTTCAGAGCTGTCTAGTTTCGCAGTTGTTTCCATCTGCTTGTGTCTTTTTTTTTTTCACTGTGGAGAAAATAAAATAACCTTTGAAATTAAACGTTTGGAGATCAAAATAATTTTATACCAGTAGGAACAGTAAATATGATACAGGCAGAAGAGGTTAAGAATTATGGATACAAATTCTTGTAATTAGCAGGAGGAAAAGAGATAGAAATGATGGGCTAGATTCAAAAAGCTGGCGCTGAACTATAAGCCACGCTTAAAGTTAGGCGTGGTTTATAGAATAGCACTTAAATGCCCAGGAATTGAGCCTAACTTTAGGCACGGCCATGTGCGTGAACTGAAACATGGTACAAATGTACGCACCTTCATTAGGCACATATCTCCATTATTCTATAACAATGTACATTAATTTTAGGAACACTGCCTTCTACCCATGCCCCTCTCATTTCTCTAACCACATGTAAATTGTAGGTGCATAAATGCCAATTAAATCTAATTAGTGCCAATAATTTCTTGTTAAAAAGCCAATTATTGGTGCTAATTGGCTCATTATTCAATTAAATTACACACGCAAATTGGGCATACGCCCAAATTTTCAAGCACAATTTTTGGCAACTTTTATAGAATTAGGGGGTATAGCTGTAAAACCAGATTGTTGCGCATTCCTTGTTTCAAAGTTCATTTGGTATTAATAGCTCAGTGCTTTAGAGAAACATGTCAGTGGTTCTCCGATTTTATAGTCATTTAACTCTAACCCGTGATGAATACTGAGAGAGACAGTGCACCAGAAATACTTTATCTTTGCAGCGAATATAATGACAGCATTTATTATAGGCCAGCAAGGTGGTAGCTTATATAATTAAATTCTCACTTGCAGCCTTTTCTGTATCCCATATTACCCAAGATGCCTACCTGAGCGTCTCATAAATAACGGTTTCTTGTAATATAGCTTTTGGTGTGTACTGCTGTTATTACTCAGAAAAAGAGAAGAAGAAGTCTTACTTCAGAGGAACAATGGAAGGAGAGAAACATGCCATGATGTTCCTTGGATCTGACAGCTGCCTAACCGTTCAGCAAAACCCAGACTTATCCAAGCAGTTCTCAGATACAAACCAGGGCCTCACCGATTCTCTCCTGATCTGATGTCTTAGAGTCTCTGCCTTCCTGATTTTAAATGCTACTTTGGGATTTCCTCAGGTATAAAGAGAAGCTTTTCTACTGTACATATTGTGAGCAACAGAATGTTTATGATCTGGAGGAAATAATGGATAGGTAAACAAGTTTGTGTGTGTTTGAATTGCACATTAGCTGTGTTAAAACAGCTCAGGTTTCATCCTATCACATATCAACCACTCAGTTTAAATGACACAATATTTTTAGAAATCTTTATCTAACAATTAGTGATAACAAATAATTGGCTATGTTTATTTATTTTAATTTTTGCACATTTATTGTATCGACATTGAACAAATTTCATGGTGATTTACATTGTCAGAAATACAACAGGAGCATAAAGACAGTCCCTCCCGATATTCAGCTGACAACAGGCAGTGCGGTAGCTGCCACCAGATATTCAATGCCGGGCTGTATCTGGTAATCGCCGTTGAATATTCGGGTTCAGTTTTGGCCATGGCAATTTAACTGACTAAACAAATATTCAGCGCTAGTTGCAGTAAAAGGGGCCTTGGCATGCGGCAAATCCCATGTGCCAAGGCCCCTTTTACTGCAGCAGGGTTTTTTTTAAAAAAGGAAAGGGCTGTGCAGGAAGTACAAACTTGCTGCACAGCCATTTCCTGGAAGAGCTCTTACCGCCTCCTAATAGGAGGCGGTAAGGGCTCTCACACTAACCCAGCAGTAACTGGGTAACGAACGGCACTGCCCAATTACTGTTCATAAGCCCCCGGTGGTAAAAAATTTAAAATATTTCCAGTCACACCAGAAGTGGTGCATGGCAGGGTGGCACTACCTGCGGCTCCCGCTGTGGACTGGCAATAGTGCCGGATTAGCATGTGCGTGTAGCTCTACCAAGGCATTGTAAAAGAGCCCGTTAGTTAATAGTGGTTAAAGATAAGCCTGCTATTTAAGCAGCCTATCTTTATTTATTTATTTATGCATGCATGCATGCATGCATACACGGATCTGTACCCCACATTTTCCAATCAGGTAGTCAGTTCAATGTGGCTTAAAAGTTACTTCAGTTAGACATGTTACATAGCCGTTAGTAGTTAGATCTGTCCTTAATTCAGGTTCTGCTAGTGCTCAGCTATCATAGTGTGGCGTTTGGTGCTTAGTTTGATTATGTGGGATCATCAGAGAAGAATTTTCTGAAGAAGTGTGATTTCAGGTGTTTTTTCGGAATGTTAAGTAGTTGTGCCAGCATTTGAGGGCTTTCGGTAATGCATTCCATGTCTTGGGGCAAATGTATGTGAAGTTGGTTGAGTATGGAGATTTAGATATGTTCGTGTTGATTCGGATGTGTTTCTGGTTGGTAGGTCTATGAGGTCTGTCATGTGTTGTCGTATTATATTACATCATGCTGCATAAAAATGTTAAAAACTTTATATCCATGCCATGTTTATTGCACCTTACAAAAACAGTACTTGACAAAACTTGTTTGTGCAAGAACCTGTTAAATCTATTCATCTTAAACAGTCAGCTGCAGCTTCTTGGTTTCCCATTTTCATTTTGAAGTTGATTCCGTCTTGTTTTCTCACAGATACAGATTCTGGGTGGCACAATCTCCAGTTTTATTGAAAGTTGAAAGGATTTCTTGCTTACTTTAGTTATTTAAACCATCTATAGAGCGGAACTTGGAACCAAAATCAGGGCCAGTAGACTGCGCCGGTATTGTCTGTCCTTTTCCATTCACAAATTCCTGTCCCTTTGCACACATGGAGGGGCATTTTTGATATGATGTTCAAATGGCAAAATAAATGTTTATGTTTAAAAACACAAGTCCACAATGGAACAAATAAATAAACATGTTCCAATATTCACAAATAGACAAAAAAATGTAGAAAGAGAATTTACTGAAAACAATGGACAGTAATTTGTTTTCAGAGAGAGCCTAATTTCAGTGTTGCAGACAGAGCTCCTGGTCCTCCTGTGCTTCAGGTGCAGGAGGAAATTTTTTAAACACCACTCCCATCCCCCCCCCCCCCCCCCCCCCCAACGTCTTCAAGAGGGCATTAAGATCCATTAGAAGCAACCTGGCAAGGAGAGTGTGAAGCAGTGCCCCCCTCCCCCCCACAGGATCACAGCACCACTCATGTGCAAGCACCATAAGCAGGCAAGGTCACATATGGTGAGGTCCCTTTGTTGTTGCAATACATATTATTGATGTTTCATAAGCAAGAATAACAAAACATTGGTGAAATATGATGTCCAGAATATCCAAAGTGGAACAAAAGAAAGAAGCAGACCTTATTGCAGAAAACACAGTCTTTAATGAGTTCTTTCGAAGCTCCCAGGACTTACAAGCAGGTGTTCGACATGGCCATGTTTCGCCAAAAGTACAGGCTGCATCAGGGGCAATAAGAACTGTGGCAATAAATATAAAAATAAATCAGTAAAAAATCCAATGAATCACATGTAAATATATAAAAGTGCAAAACATATGTACATCTATTTAAAAGCCAACTAGATAAAAAAAAATCAATAAATATTTAATAAGGTCCATACATAATTAGAACAATATAATTAAGAGTGTGCATCAGCAAGTAAAATAATACCATACTAACACAAAGAGACAAAGCTAAAAATACATAAAGAATGGCTTACCCAGTTGGTACCAGGGGCGTAGCTACGTGGGGCCACGGGGGCTTGGGCCCCCACAGATTACGCCCTGGCCCCCTCTACATTTGCCCCCCCACCATTGCCGCCCACCCCCCTCCCCACCACCGCATCAGGTACCTTGTTTGCTGGCGGGGGTCCCTAAACCCCGCCAGCCGAAGTTTTCTTTGGCGACGGTCAACTCCGGCGCCTTCGATGTGGGATCATCTGTTTCTGATGCCTTACGTCCTGCACTGTGCATGTAGCCCCTTGCAGGACGTAAGACGTCAGAAACAGATGATCCCACAACGAAGGCGCTAGAGTCGACCGGCGCAGAAGAAGACTCTTCGACGTGGGGATTGGGGACCCCCACCAGCAAACAAGGTACCTGATGCGGTGGCGGGGTAGGGGGTGGTGGGGGGGGGGGGTTGCGGTTGCGGTTGCGGTTGCGGTCCAAAGTGGCGGCGGGGGGGTTGAGTTTGCGGTTGTGGTGCCGGGGGCTCCAAAGTGGCAGAGGGGTTGGCGGCGGGAGGAGGTGGCTAAACAGTGCCCCCCCCCCCACCTCGGGCTCTGGTCCCCCCTCCCGCCGAGGTCTGGCTACGCCCCTGGTTGGTACTAACCTAAAATCTCTACCAATGCTGATCTCTGCCAAAGAAAATAAAATATCATTAAGCCAGACAGTTGCAGTAATGAGAGATTAAAACCATAAAAGTTAAGGGCCCTGTTGACTAAGCCGCACTAAGGGTGCACTAACATTTTTAGCATGCTCTAATGATTAGCATGTGCTAAACGCACCCATGGTGACTCTAGCGTTTAGCACATGCTAATTATGCTAGCGTACCTTAGTAAACAGAGCCCTAAATTTGCTTACTTACTTGGGTCCGTTTGAAAGGATAAAAACATACTTGCTGTGGCAGCCTATCTTTTATGCTGGAACCAATGTGAATATGCATGAAAAGATATTTAAATAGCATTCCAAGGGCAAAAATCAGTTTTTAACCCCACAGAACATGTTCAATTGTATTAGCTTTCTTGTCAGCAAATGGAGACTGAGAACCACTGGCTCAAAGCCCTTCTCCTAAAAAGGGTTCCGTGCAGTCTGCATCCAGCCAGTATTTCACTAAAAAAGCAGGGTCAGAAATACCCTCTCAAGTCCCAAGGGTAAGAAACCAGAACAACACAACAGTTTAAGTACCGAAACTTCAAAATTCAAGAAAACTACAGTCTGAGAATGTCGCAAATCAGAAATATACTCATCATCAACTCCTCCAACTGTCCTTGGGTGAGTTCTGTTCTGGACTGGTCTATAGTTTCCTCATTTATGTTACTGGAGATGTGCAAACTTTTCTACATAACTGGAGAAATTCTGAAATTGGAGCTGTTGAATTTTATCCAAGTCTTAGTTATCACTCTATTTTCTTGTAACTTTGAACAACCCAGATAGACTGTTCTAGGTTTTTTTATTTGTTTTTTTTTTATTTATTAGGATTTATTTACCACCTTTTTGAAAGAATTCACTCAAGGCGGTGTACAACAAGAATAAGTCAAACATAAGCAACAGACGACTACAGCAGTAAAGCTATTCAAACAACAATACAAAATGTGGCATAGTATGCTACATTACAATGTCAACAAAATACACAATAAAACATTTTAACAGACATCATGGGGTGTAAGCAAAGATAGCACATATAGATAGATAAGATATAGTAACAGGAGTAAGAAAATAAGGGACTAGTTTAAAGAAAGTTACTTGAACATTAACTTAACTATGGTTGGAGGGGATAAACATGTCCTGCTATAGTATGTGCAGCCAGTGTCATTTACTTCTTCCATTAAAGGCCTGAGGCCCAGATGATCAAAAGCCCTGCGCTGTTCCAAACAGCGCCCTAAAAATAGCGCCGGGACAGCGCAGGGCTTTTCTGCATCGATGATCAAAGATAATGCATGCAAATCTAAGCAGCGCTATTATCTTTGATTATCATGTTGAAGTGCGGGAGAATTGCACCCGAGCATGCGCTCAGCACAATCCTCCCGCACTTCTTTGACAGGTCTGGGCTGTCAAAAGCCCAAAACTGTCAAAGTGGCCTGCTGATCCCCCAACAAAGAGGCCGCCGCCGCCACCGGCCAAACCGACTCCCACCCTCCCACCCAGCGATGGGGGGGGGGCTGGAGGTCCGGTGGACCTCCAGTCCCCCCGATGACCCCCCCCATGTTCACGGAGGGCTGGAGATCCGGTGGTTCTCCAGCCCCCCCCCCCCCACGAACCCCCAGAGGACTTGGTTGCCGGCTTTAGAGAAACGCTGCCCTACCCTCCCATCTGCGATGGGGGGAAGGGGGCTGGAGGATCGGTGGGTCTCCAGCCCCCCAAACCCCCAGAAATCATTGTGATCCATCGACGGGGGGGTGGGGCCTAGAGGTCCACCGGACCTCCAACCCACCCCAACTCCTCCCCCCCGGCGTTCTCCACAAATCCCTGGTGGTCCGTGGTGACACGGAACCCCACCCTCCACCCTCCCTCCCGGCCCCCCTACCTTTGTTGGAGGAGGGACGCAGCCTGCATGCCTCCCTCCTCTTCCTTTCGACGCCGCTTCAAAATGGCGGTGCCCAGCCCTGCCCATTGCATCCTGGGATGCGCTGGGCGGGGCTACATACCATATAAGGGAGCGATTCCCTTACATGGTATGTAGCCCTGCCCAGCGCATCCCAGGATGCAATGGGCAGGGCTGGGCGCCGCCATTTTGAAGCGGCGTCAAAAGAAAGAGGAGGGAGGCATGCAGGCTGCGTCCCTCCTCCAACAAAAGGTAGGGGGGCCGGGAGGGAGGAGGGTGGGGTTACGTGTCACCACGGACCACCAGGGATTTGTTGAGAACGCAGGAGGGGAGGAGTTGGGGTGGACCTCCAGCTCCACCCCCCTGGTCAGTAGATTACAGCCCTTGGCCGGAGGTGGCCACAAGGATTTCTTGGGGTTTGGGGGGCTGGAGGCCCACCGAACCTCCAGCCCCCCCCCCCCCCCCAGCGCTGGTGGGAGGATGGGACAACGCTTGGCCGGAGGCGGCCACGAAGATTTCGGGGAGGTTCAGGGGAGGGTCGGATCGTCGGGGGGGGGGACCGGAGGTCCACCGGACCTCCAGTCCCGTGTGCTGTTGCCTTGGGGGGAACAGGGGCCTGCCAGCATGCAACTGCATGCTGAACAGGGCTCACCATTCCTCCCCAATGATCCGCAAAATCTAACGCCAGCTTGGAGCTGGCGTTGATTTTGCTGCGGCCAGCGACCCAATCTTTGGCGCGCTGGTCGCTGATCATTGGGGATGAATGCGTTAAGCACCA
This sequence comes from Microcaecilia unicolor, assembly GCF_901765095.1. Classification (NCBI taxonomy): domain Eukaryota; kingdom Metazoa; phylum Chordata; class Amphibia; order Gymnophiona; family Siphonopidae; genus Microcaecilia; species Microcaecilia unicolor. Next base: position 57,036,183 of record NC_044037.1, read on the forward strand.
ATTAGCATGCATTTGCAAGCTAATTGTGCTAGAAGCCCTGTTTAGCATGCATTTGCATGCTACTTGCGCTGAGAGCCCTCGAGTGCGCTGTTTCAGGCGCTCGAGGGCTCTGATCATGGGTCGGCTGCAAACTCTGGCGCTAGTATGGCGTTAACAGCCTCTAGCGCCAGAGTTTGCTTTTGATCATGAGGGCCTGAATGAAGAACCAAGCTTTCACCTGCTTCGTGAAGCAGAGATAGTCTTATGTTAAGCAAAGCCTTTCAGAGAGTGCATTTCAGAGCGTGGGGGCTACTCCTGAGAAGGCTCGTTTGTGGGTATCACATCGTGTGATGTCCTTTGGAGAGGGTGTGGTAAGGGAAAATCCTTGGGTGGACCTTAGTGACCTTGATGGTGTGTAGAGGGAGATCCTGTTCTTCGAGTACTCTGGGCCATTTTCATAAAGGGCCTTAAAGGTCAAACATAGAGTTTTACATTTGGCTCTGTATTGTACTGGTAGCCTGTGAATTCTATGCAAAAATGGTGTGTTGTGGTCACATTGCTTACAACCTTCTATCAGTCTTGCTGCAGCAAGGTTGTCACATATTATTCTAACACTTTCCCTCCCATTTCATTTCAACTGGGTCTGCCTTTTCTTAATCAGCCTGTGAGTATCTCTACAGACTGAGAGGCTGATTCTCAGTGATTCTCTAGTGATTCTCTACCAGTCCTCAGAACACACCAGCCAGGTTTTCAGGATATCCACAATTAATATGCATGACTTAAATCTACATGCACAGCCTCCACTGAATGCAAATCTATCTCATGCCTATTCATTGTGGAGATTCTGAAAAGAGGTATATCCTGAGAACTGGGTTGAGAACCCCTGTCTACCACAACACATCTTCAACCCTTGATGCAGGAACACACATTATTTGACACTTACTGGCAAGCAACTCTCTCTGTATTTTGGTAGACTTTCTTTAATGTATAGTATTTAACTGTCTTTACTGTCCTGTGGATTAATATTTTGTAAATTATATGATAAAAAGTATTTTGTTTTCCTTATATTTATTAACTGCCCATCCAGTACACCTCAAAGCAGTTTCAGATTAAATGAGAAGGCAATGTTCTTAGTTCACATTCTTGGAGCTATTAAAATGAGAAATTGTCAAAGCAAGCAAAATAAATGTTTAATTACTATTGTAATTTTAGTGATTACATATAAATCAGTTTATAGCAGCAGCAAATTCCTATGGTTGGCATTATTATCTCATAATACCTGCATTATTAGAGCTGCTGTGGTTTTCGTAATTACTAACCTATTCCCTTAGTATACCTTGAGCATAACAATGTCATCCTTTCTGAATTTACTGTTTAATCATCATTGTTTGCTAGGGTAATTCAACCATGTTCATTACAGCTAATCTATTGGTACACAGTTGTTGCACTGTTGAGATTTTCTGTAGATGGTGGTCCCTAATGCCAGTGATGCTGACAGAAGTTTCAGATACAAGAAGTACCACTGGAATATCCTACCATAATAATCTGCACCATTCTTGGTATGTTTCTCAGAATGATCTATGACTTTCATGTGCTTGAACAGAAGGGATCTTCTGCCCTAGAATATATTCCAGTTCCCTAACCCAGGGTTCCTTTTGCTAAGGTGCACCGAAAAGTGGCCTGCACTGGTGTAGATGTGTATATTGGATGTTCGCAGGTCCATTTTTCAGCGCACCTGCAAAAAAGGCCTTTTTTATTGGTCAAAAATGGACGTGCGGCTAAATGAAAATTGGCGCGCGTCCATTTTGGGCCTGAGACCTTACCACCACCCATTCACTTAGCGGTAAGGTCTCATGCATTAACCAAGCGGTAATCATCAGTGCACATACAATGCCGATTACCTCCCGGTTAGCGCCCCGCGTCGGAGAATAAAATATATTTTCTGGCGCATGTAGTGGACGCATGTAAAAAATGAAATTACTGCCCGGGCCACGTGGTAGCCAGGGGGTAGTTCTGAACTGGTGCACATTGGGCATGCGTTGGGCACGCATAGGCACCTACGCAACTTAGTAAAAGGGCCTCTCAGTCATTCTACAGAGATAGAACACAATAAACACCATCCCACTGATAACTGAGCCCATGGCAGTCAGCATTTTGTTTTTACATCTCAACTTCCGTATCCATATAGTGGCTGCCACTGAACATCTGGCTACTGTGGTATGTGCGCAGTACTATTCGGATAGCAACGATGTTCAGCCGCTATTAGGATAGCTGATCTGGATACACTTAGGGCATCTTTTTTGAAAAACGCCACTACCAGATAACTCTGGTATCTGCCCCAGTTTGTGTATCCAGTCCAACCGACACCATCCAGATAGTGCCGTTGAATATCTGACTAAGGGGGACATCCAGGTAGCAGGTGTTGATATCCAGATAAATTCCTATTAAATATCGACCCCAGAAGCTTTCGTCATTCACACAGTTTTTTTTTATTGACTTGCATATATTGATACTAATTTTTAAAACATTGCTCTGCCCATGGAAATAAAGTTTTATAAAATTGTGCCCTCCCCCCTTCAATGTGAAAAATTACACACTGACAACCTGTAAGCATATAACTCTACCCACTGGTCGAGGAAGTATTTCCATTTACTGGTTGGGGGCAGGTTTGCGCTTACATGTATATTTTGGGCCTGATATTCAAAGCAATTGCAACAGACAGGAAACGGTCCTGCCCACTTACATTGCACTTGGGTCCGGCTGCCAATATTCAGCAGCATTTAACTGGTCAATGCTACTGAATTTTGGCAGTAACCAGCCATTCTAAGTCTGGGCAGGAGAGGGGCATTACGAGGCATAGTCAAGGAGGAGCCGGCAGCTATACGGGTGCCAGCGATATTTATTGCCAGTGCCCACATAGCTGACCAGACATTTCATCAGCAGCATAATTATAAACAACCATGGGCTCAGCGCCTGTAGGTGTCTTATACCTTGTTGACTATTTCATTCCATTGATTTCTGTCTAGTGCAGCGTGGCTTAATTCTTGAACAATTGCTCTACACCATTCGTCAATGTCATCTACCCATTCTCCGTGAGGTCGTTCACATCTGTTGGGGGCCATCCATTGTTCCAAATACCTTAGTTTTAATCTTCCTCTCACTATTCATTTTACATATGTGTCCAAAAATCCTCAGCTTCCTCTGAATTATTTTCTGCATTAGATTTTCTTTTGATCGTATCCTCATGTATATTTCTTCCTTTCTTACCATCTGTGACCATCCTATTGGCAGAGTCTTTCTGTAACATTTTCTCTCAAAAGCCAGCACTCTTCTTTCAGACTCCTTTGATCACCCATGTTTCATAGGTATATAACATGCAACTGAAAATACATGTTTCCAGTCTAGAACACATATCATGTTACATCCAAGATATATGAATTTATCTACATTCTCCAACTAAGTTCCATCCTCTGAAAAGTTCTTAGTAGTTATCTTTTCACCTAATACCAATATTTTGTTTTATCAAAGTTCATAATCAGTCTATAATGCTTCCCTTATTGAGCATGTGCATGATGGGCTGCAGTCACAGAAACAGCAGTCCTAACTTTGCCCAGTTACTGTAGATGCCAGCACTGAATACCAGATAGCAGCTGCATAGCTTCTGAGTACCTGCCTGCAGACCAGAGAGGACCTCCCGTTCCCTCCCAGTCCCTCCTCCCAGCTCCAATCCCCCTCCTGCCCCCCCCCCAGCTTTGATTTCTCCTCTCCTGCCCACTCCAAAGTTGTAACCCCCCCCCCCACACACACACACACACACACACACCACCACCACCACCACCACCCTCAAACCTACCTTAACTGGCCTGGCAGTCTAGTGGTCTGAAGGGGGCAGAAGCAAACCCCACTCGCTGATACCCCTCACGGCTCCTGAGTGAAAATGGCTACCGCAAATTCTAGCAGTAGTCTCGCAGTCAGTATGCGGATATTATGTCTCAGAAAACCTTTGTGCATCAAATAGTGGCTCTAAGTGTGTGCATCTAGTTTTCCTGGAGTAATTTGCAAAGTGAAACCACATGAGGACTTTTGTTTTGAAAATCTGTCAGGTAGTTATAAAATTACCCATTTAAGATTTATAATTAAATGCTGCTGTTTGCATGCTTGGATTCAGTGTCTGGAAGCCATCCTGTGTAGTAGTGTTTTTTGAAAACCCACATACAGTATGTGAGATTGCTTGTGTGATCCAAAGACTTGCTGACTTGTTAGAATAGGTAGCAAATATACAGTTTTGTTTCATTAAAGTGTTGCTCAGAATTTGTTTCTATTTTACTCATAGGGTTTTTGAAGCATCTGAAGTAGCCTCTGAAAACATTCTCATTGCTACCTTGCATGTATAGAGGGCAAGTCATGAGCTGCACACACCCTGTTCCTCCCTATCCTTTCTAGTTTGATTCCACAGTGGTTCACAAGAATGTCCTCATGTGAACCAGTTGGGTTCTCAAGATATCCACAATGAATAAACATGAGATAAATATGTATGAGAAGCATAATTTTATAACAGGGTACCTAGGTTACTAGAGCAGAAAAGCACCTATGTGTCTTTATAAAATACTAGCACACAGAAATCGCGCCTAAGTTGTGGACATCATACTTGCTGGAGAGCAGGTGTACATGTACACATGTATTTTATAACGTATGTGTGTAAATCACAACACCACTGATACTCTGCTCGACACTGTCCCTGTGTATGCCTATTGTGAACACACCGACTTGCACTGCACATATTTTTAGGTGTGGCAATTCTATAAGAGCCCATTTACACACATAAATCAATGCTTGCATCAAAAATGGTTTAGAAAGTTACCTCAGTACTGTTGGGTCAATATTGAAAAGAATTTGTACATTTTAGACTAGATTCAATATATGTCGCTGAAAAATTGGTGTGGAAAAAACCACACTCAGCGCTATTCTATAAACATTAGGTGCAGTTTATAGAATTCGCTTTTGGGGGATGGGGGTAGGATGGCTCAGTTGCTGGTACTCTTAATGTTCCCCAACGTGTTCAATGGATCAACCCTTTCTCAATGTGCAACACAATAGTTATAAGTTTGCAAAGAGAACATGGTCTTATCTTGGTCAGCTGAGTTTACTCTGCAGTATCCTAGTCAGAACTGTATTACTAGGTGTTTGTGTTTTATTTTGTTACCTTGTTTTATTTCCTTGGACAATGCCGTCTAAGAGAAAAGAGAAGGTGAAGGTCTTTCCCCCTGAAGTTACCTCAGCTCCCTCCCATCAGCAAATGATGGACTCCTTTGTCTGTCGAACCCCAGGTGAAGTGACGGTTCAGAGCCCAGCTATACCCAAGAGTGTCCTGGCCTTCAGGTGAAATATCCTCATCCCTACCAACTCTGCCCTCACTGAGGGGTGGAAGTGATATGGCCTAGGTGGAACCGGTGTTAGTGAAAAACACTGTACACAGTGGAGCTCCAAGGGGAAAGCTTGTGCCATCAGGAGTAGAGGGTACTCTAGAAGGCATCATCTCCTTGGCTTAGGCTGCTTTGGGTAGTCAGATTGTTGAAGCCCAAAACATTGCAAGTGAATAACAGAAGCAAGTGATGCCTTTAGTTAAACCGGTGTTATAACTAAGAAGGCGAATTGGCCTTGATTTATATGGAGAAATCTACAAACATATTCATTTGAAGTAACTACTTTGGTGCAATCTATCCAGCTCCTGACTCAAATCAAAAAATTCAGTGCAAGGGGTTTTGGCATTTGGATATCTACTTTGGAAGGAGAGCCTGTTAAAGAGGTTCAGTCTGCATTGATTAAAGATGAAGGGCCCAATATTCAAAGCGATTTAGCAGGCCACTGACCGGATAAATCGCTTGGTCAGGGCTAGCTGCTAATATTCAGTGGCACTTAACCGGCTAACTGCCCCTGGTTATTGCAGTTAGCGCTGAACTCAAAGCTGGCAATGGTGAGGGCATTTCAGGGGGCAGTCAGCACTTGGTCACTTAAGTGCTGATATTTGGCCCTTAAGTAGCCAGGTTTACCACGTAAATGGGACCACATAGAAGTGTGTCCTATTTTTATGCGGTAACCCATGGCTTCTTAAGTGATGAATATCGACCTAAATGGTTATGTCTTGATCGGTTTAAAATAACTGGATATTCAAAGCCAAAGCCTGCACAGGTCCCAGCTTTGAATATCCAGGAATAACACTGTTGGCGGTGAGCCTGACGGCTGAATATTGACCCCAAAGAGGTTATCCATTAGAGGTTGGAAACTTTTCAAAATTACATGAAGCATTTGAATCTTAGATTTTTTAACGTTCCTAAATTGGACAAAGTTTCTTCATTAAAAGTGTTTAATGATATTTGATTGAGATTCTGGAAATTTTTAAGGAAGCTATTCCTGCTGTAGCTAAAGTATATTAGTTGCCTAAGATGAAAAGAATTGCCACTGTTCCATTAGTGCAGGGATGGGCAACCTCATCCTTGAGGGCTGCAACCCATTTGGGTTTTTCAGGATTTCCCCAATGAATATGCAGGAGATCAATTTGGATGTACTTCCTGCATTGTTTGCAAATAGACCTCCTGCATATACATTAAGGAAATCCTGAAACCCCGACTGGGTTGTGGCTCTCGAGGGCCAAGGTTGCCGACCCCTGCATTAGTAGAAGCCTTGATTCTTCAGGTTCTTTAACATCTGTTGGGATAGTGGTAGAAACAGCTATTTTATTGGTACCTGAAGCTGTCATCAAGCCTGGTATCCACTGTCACTCTCACTTAAGGGGGTGGGAGAGAGTCAGTAACCACTAGGGGATGAAGATGGGGTCATGCCTTCATCCCTCCAGTGGTCAGCTGCTCAATCAGGGCACCTTTTTGCACCCTGGACATGATTGAAATAGGTCTAGATAAAAACATCCTTCTTTTTTGCCTCGGATGTTTCTTCCTGTTCCATTATTGCAGAAAGATGCCCAAGACACACATCCAACATGTCCCCTTGCTATTTGGACGAACTGCAATGTAAAACATTCAAATTCTGCCTTTCAAAAATTGTGATTTGGATGTTTTGGGCAAATGGATGTTTTTTTGGCCATTTTGAGACATCCATCTGCTTCGAAAATGAGCACCATAAGTCTTCTAAGAATATTTGTAGCTGATATAAGTTTGGTACCGAGATGTCTGCTTTTAGTGATAATTTGATTATATAGTTTGTTTTTCCTTATTATATATTCCTCACTGTCTTTGTAAACCCCCCCCCCCCTCTATTTCATTTGTGGACTTATGCCTTCAGGATACTTTTATGTCAGTTTTCCTTGTTTTCTGGGGAGGTGTTGTTGTTGTTGTTGTTGTTGTTATTCCTTAAAATATCCTTTTGGATTGTTTTTCTCATGTATGATGTTTTTTCTTGTGAGAATTGGTTTGTAAATTGCACAAATATAATTTTTTTTTTTTAAGGCGACAAGCCCACGTTCCACCCATGCTCCACCCACATACATGCCCCCCTCTTGCAGTTATGCGCTATAGTCAGTGCATGTTTCTAGCAAAAAAGGTGCTGGTACTCAAATGCTAGGCCACCCTTCAGGAGTGGGATAATCACTGAGGGACCCACCCCACAATAGCCAGAATTGGTGTGCAGAGCCTGAGCTCTTTCATTAAAATTTGGGGTCCATGGGTCAATTTTAGCAGACAATGGAAAAGGTGCCAGTACTCAGTACCCCCAAATACCCCCCCCCCCAAAAAAGCCTTGGCTATAGTACTTATGCATTTGCATACTTAAATATCAATTAAGTTACCACTTACTGCCTAGTTACAGACTTTCCCTTTAAATGCCTATATCAGGGGTGGGCAACCTGTGTCCCACCATTGAATTATATGTGGCCCATAAAACCATAGGAAGTATACACAGAAAACAGCTGCACAAACATCATTAACCAAGTGTTGATGTCACTGAAGGATACAACAATGGGACAAGACTTGTTTATCAGAAGTATATGGTAACAGACCATTCTGGTCATAATTTATATTCATTCAGTCATCACATTGTGTTTTGTTGCAGTGAATTATATGGCTCATTTGTTAATTTTCTGGGTGCGGCCCTCTAGGGATAGTACTGAATAACATTCATGCGGCCCTCTGGGTATTAAGTTGCCCATTCCTGGTCTCCATTATATATCTATCTTGGCTGAACAAAAAGCAGATATAGGTGAAACATCTACTGTGGCCGTTCCAGTTAAACTTGTATCTTCAGTGGTGCTGTATTAACAGAAAACACTGATGAATATGTGTATACTCTGAAATCCTCTAAATTAGACATTTCAAATTATGCACTGCCTGTCCCGCTGAACACTAGTTTCTATGTCTCCAATGTAGGCCAGTGTATCTCACAGGTATTCAATGTAAATATTGGGAAAATCAGACTGGCTGGGGTGCCATCATCACAGTTTCGTGAATCCCTGCTCTATCTCTTCTAAGACTATGTTGTGTAGGGGAGCTGACCCTGGCTTGAACTGCTTGCTTTTAAAACCAATGTAAAATGAGGTTTATCATCACAATGATACTTCACATGATTAAGTAATCTTTGTCCAAGACAGTCTAACATGGAAGTTGGATCAAAGGAAGTTTAGCAGATTGCTTGTTCTATTGTTCTAAGTTTGTCTTTGTCTTGACTGCACACCATGGCTAATTCCCTATTATCTGTGTTAGGAAAATGGCTGCAGAACAAGGACATAAAGTCCTGATAAGCAGAGCCCTTAAATCACTAAATAGGACATTAATTCATCAGGGTGCACAGTGAAGCAGTCTTCATTAAGCTCTTCAGAACAGATGTGTTGCCTGCTTATCTCTACAATAGTTAGACATAAGGCTTCATGCATGCTGCAGTATATTTATTTATTTGTTGCATTTGTATTCCACATTTTCCCACCTCTTTGCAGGCTCAAAGTGGCTTACAATACATCGTGGATAGTGGAAATAATAAAAGAATAGACATTTGGTGTTACAGAAGGATTTTGGTTTGTATGGTAGTGGAATACATGATAGTACCAACACAGAAGGCATTATTAGACATTTCTGGATATCTATGGGGAATTTCATTTGTGTTGATCTTTGTGGTATATTTTGTCAAAGAGTTGGGTCTTCAGCAGTTTGCGGAAGTTGGTCAGTTCATGGATCGCTCTTAGGTTGCGTGGCAGCGCGTTCCAGAATTGCATGCTCATGTACGAAAGGTTGATGTGTGCATCAATTTGTATTTTAGACCTTTACAGTTAGGGAAATGAAGATTAAGTAATGTGCGTGATGATGTTTTGGCATTCCTGGGTGGTAGGTCGATCAGGTCTGACATGTAGGCTGGGGCGTCGCCATGGATGATTTTATGAATTAGGGTACATACTTTGAATGTAATGTGTTCTTTGAGTGGGAGCCAATGTAGCTTCTCTCGTAGGGGTTTTGCACTTTCATAATTTGATTTTCCGAATATGAGTCTGGCTGCCATGTTCTGGGCTGTTTGGAGTTTTTTGAGTATTTGCTCTTTGCAGCCAGCGTAGATTGAGTTACAGTAGTCTAGATGACTTAGTACCAATGATTGTACCAGATTATGGAAGACGTTCCTTGGGAAGAATGATCTTACTCTTTTTAATTTCCACGTTGAGTGGAACATCTTTTTGGCTGTATTTTACCAAACGAACAAAAATCTAATGAACATAAGTGTTCTCACTAAAAACTTCTAGGTGTCATTTTTGTTTCATTGTACAAAGTGGTTTTGAAAAGTACAATCTAATACATTTGTGGCTTATTTTTCAGAAGCTATGGGGCCCGTTTACAAAGGCGCAAAAGGGAATATACACAACCAGCATGTGCCAAATTGGTATTACCACCTGGCTACTGTGTGTCCCGAGTGATAATTCTGAATTTGGCACATGCCAAAAACACGCAGTAGAAACTATTTTCTACCATGTGGCGCTTACCCAATGGTAAACAGCAGTGGGCGTGTGCTGCATTCCTACTGCCCGTGTAGCGCATGAGACCTTACTGCAAAGTCAATGGGTGGCGGTAAGGTCTAAGGCCGAAAATAGACGCACACTGGTTTTTATTTTGCTTCATGTCCATGTTCCAGCCCCTTTATAAAAGGCCCCTTTTCCAGGGCCACTTTTTCCCGCAGCTTAGTAAAAGGGCCCCTTAGGTGCCCAACTTCCATCCTTAGGCACCAGAATCTAAGGAATCTTCAAAATCCAGTTTTTATATACCTGAATTCATTAGATGCTTAATCTTAAGAAGTGCCTGGCTAAGCTACTGTGTCAGAGACCGCATGAGTGAAAGCAGCTGGGCCTGAGGTGGCAGAAAGGAAAATTTGGCTCAATACAGAGCAACTCTCCTTCTCCTCCTGCAGCCAATCAACACAGGAGAGGGAGGGATTTAATTTCCCCCCCTCCCCACTAACACATACACACAAACACAGGTTCATGGGGGGAACTCAGCAAGGAGACACACACACAGGTTCATGGAGGGAACTCAGCAAGGAGATCAGGAAGGAGAAAGAGGATGGAAGAGCAAGAGGCAGAGTAAGGAAAAGTGGAAGGGGCTAGATTCAGTAAATAGCATTCAAAACTGAACAGATCAGTGCTAAGCACAAGTCTATGAAGAGCACTCACCCTTTATAATACCTTGCTTAAATGCCAATCTCACACCTACCTTTGGGCCCCAGACTTATGCCTGCTGAAACCAGGAGTAAATGCTGGCACACAAGTTAAGCACACTCAGGCAGTATTCTGTAATTTCACCCTGACACGCCCCCTGGCCACGCCCCTTTTCAGATACACACCATGGGATTTAGTTGCCATGCATTATAGAGTCAAAATCAAAACACCCAGCTCCCTACAATATCACTTATTTTCACAATCTGTAGTAGAAAGTTGCTATAGGATCAGTCAGAACTGCTTGCTACCACCACATTGGCATTATACTTAAGCCAAAACATTGGTCTGGGTGGGCATGTAATCGTCATCGATCCAAATTTGCAATTTAGTATACGTTTTTGTATAAATTTTTATATATTATGCTCAATTTCCTAAATAGAGATACGAAAAAAGTACTTAACTCCATATGATTTTCATTTTCAATCAAAGTGTTCCACTGTTGTAGTCCAAAATCATTAAGGAGACTTTTCCTGCTGACATGAATTCATGTTTCGCCGGGGGCTGTATCAAGGGTCATCTCCACACAAGTTCTCTTCATCACGTGCCCAAATTTAGGTGCACAAATTATGGTGCCATATACAGATCCCAGGGGAAGGAGGCAAGATAATGAATGTGGAGATAAAGGAGAGAATGGGGGGATGTGGTGGAGAAGCGAGGAGTTTGGAGGGGCTGTGTGGATTGTGTGGAGGGAAGGAGAAAGGTGAGTGAGGGGATTAGAGGAAGGAAGTGGAGAGAAAGTGAAGGTGAGACCTGATAATCAAATCCTCTGCACTGTTCTGAACAGCAATGGAAAATTAGTGCCAGAACAGTGCGGGGGGCTTAAAGCCCTCATGATCAAAACTAATCGCATGCAAATTTATGCATACTATTAGTTTTAATCATCGGGAGACTTCTGCGGGAGGATTGTGCCTGGGCATGCACCCAGGGCACAATCCTCCTGTAGAAGCTGTTTGACAGGTCCAGGCTTTTTCAAATATCGGCTGGTAAGGAGCCATAATATACTTTACTATATTGATGCCTTTGGCATCTAACCGTCCATCCCACTTAGGCATCCAATCTAATTTCCAGGTGGAATTTTCAGAGATGCCAAGGGTGAACCATACCAAAGAGTGAGATTCATCATGCCAAGGAATGAGATTGAAGACCTAAAAGTGAGATTTTTCAGTCGGTACATCCAGGGTATAAATCTAGAATGATATAATTGTAGTATTGCTTTACAAAGGAATCAAGGCAGCATTAAACAATATTGGCTTTTCTTTGGAGTCTCTAGAAGAATACAGACAAAGTGAAGAGCAATTTGGGTAAATTTTTTTTTAACTGAAAATTGTCTTCTATCCAGTAGTTAAAAGAATGTACATCGGTTTCAGAGCACATTTACTTGCAGCAATGGGAAAAAGGACAGGCAAGGGGAAGCATCAGGCAAGAAGGTGTGCTCAGATTTCTTCTTACTGGTTGGACCACTTGGTTTACTTCTTTAAGGCTTCCCTTTCTTGAAAACAGTGATCAAGATCAGTGCACTGGTTCTGAAGCTCTGATGAGTGAGAGTGAGAAAGCTTTCAAATGAGGGTGATACACTCCTAATGAGTGAGACTTGGTATCCCTGAGCTTTAAATGTCCAATACTGATTGAAAATCTGCCCTGCTTTTATTTGTAGCAGCTTACCTAAATTCCCATTTAGTATGCAACACAACTCTGTTAAAGTGATACTTTATGTACCTTTCTGTAAACTGTACTCCATTTCTCCCCTATAATAAAATGTTATATATATAAGAAAAAAATTATACTTTGGGTCACACTAACTTGTGGATGCATTAAAATAATCATATATGGCAGACTTCTCAGTCAATAAAAGTTGGTAATGCATGAGCACATAAAATAAAGCTTTACAGAAATGAAAATGCACCGCAAGCATAATCATTTTTTACCTCAGTATTTTGGTAGATACAGGGCTGGTGTGACAAACCAAATTGCACAGAGTGGCAATTCCAAGGGTGAAAAATAACATCCATTCACTAGAAACTTGGGGGCCCTTTTACTAAGCTGCATAAGCGTCTATGCATGCCCAGCGTGCAGTAAAATGGAGTTACCGCCCAAGTACCTCGTGGCTCTTGCAGTAATTTCATTTTTGGCACGCATCCAATACGCACGTTTGAAAAATATTTTTTATTTTCGGTTGCATGTAACGGAGCCGTGCCAAGTGGCATTTGACGTGCATAGGTCATTACCGCCCAGATTCTTTACTGCTAGGTCGATGGCTGGCGGTAAGGTCTCAGACCCAAAATGGACGTGTGGCAATTTTGATTTTGCCGCACGTCCATGTTGGGAAAAAAAGGCCTTTTTTACAGGTGCGCTAAAAAATGGGTCGGCGTGCGCCCAAAACCCACACTTATACTACCGCAAACCATTTTCAGCTCGCCTTAGTAAAACAACCCCTTGGTATCGTGACTCTAACTGCTGCTGTACCTACCTGTAAGCAGTGTTTAGGCAATTATAAAATTTGCGCCTGGGAAAAAAGAAGTCTGTGAAGGACAGTTAGAATTCAGGGTAAGCTTTTATGGGGAAGGGAGCAGCAGAAGAATCATTTGCACAGAGCAGAATAATAGCACTGCTAGCTAAACAAAATATACTGTAATGACTTTTCTCTTTTCTCCCTTGTTTCTGTTTAGTCTTTCCACTACGCTTCCCTGAGGGTAAAAAGCAAGAAAAGAACGAAAGGTAAAACCAGTGATATACGAATATTTTAAAATAAACTGATTAAGATTTTAAACTCTTTTCAGTTTAGCCATGTGTATGCTGAACTCATCCATAAGCAATCCCAAAATTGCCATGTGACATTTCTATTAAATCATAATTTAACAGATGTATTCATTCCCTTGGTTTCTTTGTAGTACTTTATGGCATAGCTTTTAAACATTCTTGAAATAAGTGTGTACTCCATTCCTCGGATTCTATATAATTTACCCAGGTTTGGGCACAGATCCTAGACTCCCACACAAATTAATTTGTAAATGAGCCATTAACAATGGTGTTATTTGGCACTAATTTGGGTTTAGTGCATCCTTATTTTTAGCGCGCCTTTGTAAGGACCCCTAAGTTAGCCAATCAACTAGGACCACAATAGCAGGCCTATCTTTGGCCAGTTTAACTTAATCAGTTAAGGCACTTTTACAACACCACGGTAGAGCTACTGTGATGTTGGCACACACCAATCTGGCACTAACGCTGGCCCACCACACGCCATTTCCAGCACGACTGTAAATATTTTTTATTTTTACCACCAGGTTAGCACGGGAGCCCTTACTGCTTCCTAAATTGGAGGCAGTAAGGGCTCCACAGGAAATGGCTGCATGGCAAGTTTATACTTACCGCACAGCCATTTTCCTTTTTTTAAAAAAGCACTGCAGTAAAAGGAGCCTCAGCGCACGGCAAATCCATGCACTGATGCCACCGCAGGGCCCCTTTTATTGTCACTTGGTAAAAGGGTCCCTAAGTGTCGGCCAGCCACACATAGCCGGATATTCAGTGCTGGTGCAATATCTGGGCATAAAGCCAGCAGTAGTGGAAAAATAACTGACTGCTGCTGGCTGAATATTTACGTGTAAAAAACAATAAACCACAATGTACAATAAATCATAAATGATTAAAATATAATAAACATCATTAATACAACCCACGGACAGGCTTAAAACCAGAAAAATTGATTATTCCAATTGAAATGAAACAAGCAATTGTTGGCATTAATTAGAGTTAATTGTCATTTATGAGTGTAAATTTAGGTGAAGGATCAGCACCTAAATTTTACGCATGATCGGAAAAGGAGGGCACAGAAATGAGAGGGGCATGGGCGTAATGGGGGTGTTCCTAAAATTAACATGCGTTGTTAAGAATAGTGGGGATACACATGCACATTTGCACCATGTTTCAGTTGGTGCAAATGGCCGCGCGATTCCAGGGTGTAAGTGCTACTCTATAAACTGTGCCTAACTTTAAGTGCGGATTATAGAATAGTGCTTTATTTGGCACCAATGTTTTGGGCACATAAATAGAATCTAGACCTATATGCTCATTAACCAAAGTGGTAGAAAATCAAATAGAAAATATCTGAACTTGGGTAGGTCAGATGGGCCAGTTGGTCATAATCTGTCTTCCTCTATTTTATTACTCTAGCAAAAGTCAAAAAAGGATTGAATTAGCATGTTACAATTTACACTTGTGAAAACCTTATATATATATTATATATGCTGGACCCTCACATTTTCTTCTGATTCTCAGGGGGCTCACTGACCAGTGGGAGCAGAAGGCGAATTTCTTGTAAAGACCTTGGCCATGGTGACTGTGAAGGTTGGCTTTGGAAGAAAAAAGATGCCAAAGGCTATTTTACACAGAAATGGAAAAAATATTGGTTTATTCTGAAGGATTCTTCACTGTATTGGTACACTAACCAAAATGTAAGTAGACATCATAATGGAGAGCATTCAGTAGTTTATATAGTAAAAGAGGACCATATTCAGCTGCATACTGAATGCATAAAGATATCTGTATAAGTTATATGGATATCTTTATGCATATATTCATCCAAAATACATATATATATATATATATATATATATATATATATATATATATATATATATATATATATATGTTGGACTGTTGACTACACGTGGATCTAGCTTTACATGGATAGCTTTATATGGATAGCTCTCCTTATTATTGGAGTTTCTGTATAATAACGTAAACCACTTTGAATCCTTTAGAGAATAGTGGTATAGCTTGGAGAAAAGACAGCTAGTGGTATAGCTTGGAGAAAAGACGGCTGAGGGGAGATAATGATAGAGGTCTATAAAATAATGAGTGGAGTGGAACGGGTAGACATGAATTGCTTGTTTACGCTTTCCAAAAATACTAGGACTAGATGACATGCAATGAACCTACAATGTAGTACATTTAAAATGAATCAGAGAAAATGTAATTAAACTCTGGAATTCATTGCAAGAAAATGTAGTAAAAGCAGTTAGTTTAAAAAAGGTTTGGATAGCTTTCTTAAAGAAAAGTCCATAAGCAGTTATTAAAATGGACTTGGGGAAAATCTACTGCTTATTTCTAGGATAAGCAGCATAAAATGTATTGTACTGTTTTGGGATCTTGTCAAGTACTTGTAACTTGGATTGGCCACTGTTGGAAACAGGATGCTGGGCTTGATGGACCTTCGGTCTATCCCACTATGGCAATTATTATGTTCTTATGATAGTATAGTACAGTAGAGTATCCATATAAAGTTAGGACTGCTATTTATGCGGCATAAATGCTTTTCAATGATGATCCCAACTTTGGTATATTGCAACTATGCCATGGGGAGTTCTGAATGATTCAGGGATAATGTAACCCATTAATTAGAGCCATGATCCATGAGTTCTAAAAGCTCCTAGGATTCTTATATGTTCTACTTATTTCAGTGGAAATTTCTAGAGGATTAGCTGTATTAGTTCGTAGCAACAAAAACAAGGAGGTTGGTGGTACCTTATTGGCTGACCAATTTATTTGTTATTCTATAAGGTGCTACCAGCCTCTCTTTCATTTTTAATAATTATAGCCATATGGCATTATTCCTTCTCCCATCTATGTTAAAAACGTTCTGATGCAAACTGTGCTCAGAAAGGCACTACATAGGTGTTTTGGTTGCTATAATAATTATTTCATAGTAATTTAAATTAGCTAAGAACATATGAACATATTGACTCAAACCAATGGTCCATTTAGTCCAGTATCCTGCTTCCAAGACTGGCCAAATAGTGTCAAGATTCATACTACTGATCCTAGGGACAAGCAGTGGCTTTTCCAATGTCTATCTCAATAACAAGAGTATGGACTTTTCCTCCAGGAACTCCAGATACACTAACTGCTGTTACTACATCCTCTGGCAAAGAGTTCCAGAGCTTACACTATTCATTGAGTGAAAAAAATATTTCCTCCTTTTTGTTTTAAAAATATTTCCATGTAACTTCCTTGAGTGTCTCCTAGCCTTTCTAGATTTTGGAACGAGTAAAAAATCGATTCACTTCTACTCGTTCTACACCACTCAGGATTTTGTAGACCTCAATCATATATCCCCTCATCCGTCTCTTTTCCAAGTTGAAGAGCCTTAACCTCTTTAGTCTTTCCTCATATGAGAGGAGTTCCATCCCCTTTATCATTTTGGTCACTCTTCTTTGAACCTTTTCTAATTCCACTATATCTTTTTTGAGATACGGAACGCATTACTCAAGGTGAGGTCACACCATGGAGCGATACAGAGGCATTATAGTATTTTTGGTCTTATTCACCATCCCTTTCCTAATAATTCCTAGCATCTTGTTTGCTTTTTTGACTGCCACTGCACATTGAGCAGATTTCAGCGTATTATCTACAACGACACCTAGATCTTTCTCTTGGGTGCTGACCTCCAAGGTGGACCCTAGTATCAGGTAACTATGATTCAGGTTATTCTTTCCAATATGCATCACCTTGCATTTGTCCACATTAAATTTCATCTGCCATTTGGATGCCCAATTTTCCAATTTCCTAAGGTCTTCCTGCAATATTTCACAACCTTGAATAGTTTTGTGTCATCTACAAATTTAATGATCTCACTCGTCGTTCTGATTTCCATATCATTGATAAATGTGTTAAAAAGTACCAGTCCCAGTGCTTGTTCATGTGGCACTCTACTGTTCACCCTCCTCCATTGATAGAAATGACCATTTAACCCTACCCTCTGTTTTCTGTCCAATAACCAATTCCTAATCCACACCAGAACATTGCCTACTATCCCATCACTCTTTAATTTTCTCAGGAATCTCACGAGGAACTTTATCAAAAGCTTTCTAAAAATCTAAATACACTACATCAACTGGCTCGCCTTTATCCACATGTTTTCTTCATGCCTTCAAAGAAATGAAGCAAATTGGTGAGGCAAGACTTCCCCTGACTGAACCCATGCTAACTCTGTCTCATTAAACCATGTTTGTCTATGTGTTCCGTAATTTTATTCTTTTTATTAGTTTCCACTATTTTGCCCGGCACTGACATCAGGCTTACTGGTCTGTAATCTCCCGGATCACCTCTGGAACCCTTTTTAAAAATCAACGTCACATTGGCCACCCTCCAATCTTCAGGTACTATGAATAATTTTAATGACAGGCTACATATTACTAACAGCAGATCAGCAATTTCATGCTTGAGTTCTTTGAGTACCCTTGGATGTATGCCATCCATTTCAGGTGATTTACTACTTTTTAAATTGTTGATTTGACTGAGTACATCTGTGCATAAGAGGAGGATAATATTATCATCATTCCTTAGATTTTTTGTGAAGATGATTAGAGGTGAAATATATAGTAGGGTATTTTTTATGTATGCATGTCTCGGCAGTAGGTGTGTCTCCTGGATGAGTCCTATGTCAACCCTGAGTCTTGTCAGCTCCTTAAATAGTAGCTCCCATTTGGTGGGCGTATTTAGACCTCTTATATTAAGAGTTAGTAATGTAAAATTATCCAGTATTTAAACCAAAGAATAAATTTCCAATATGTATCTTAGATATTACAAGTCTCTAAATATTCTCCAATTTGACATAAGATATAAGATATAGTTACAGCAGGTTTAACATAATAATACCCAACTTGTCCTTTGATTAGGTACTCCTGGAGTTCCCCCCCCCCCCCCACCTTCCCTTCCCCAATCCCTTCAACCCAGTGTATGCACTCCACATCCTCCAACAGCGGGGCGCAATCTCAAAGAAGTGTTTCTCCCATCCCAAATCCCAGTGCTGTAGAGATAACATCATCCAGGAATAGGCATATCACTAGTCAATAGGGTGTCAATCATATGAACTCACTAAAATGTTGAAGATCACTTTGAATCTACATGAACATTATGGGCTTGGTAAGCCATACCTCTCCATGGCTGTAAAAGTAGAGTACTGGAGTTAATACTCATATTTGGTTATCTTTTGAAAAGTTTCTAACATTGATTTGAGGAGTATTAACTCCAGTACTCCACTTTTACAGCCATGGAGAGGTATGGCTTACCAAGCCCATAATGTTCATGTAGATTCAAAGATCATATCACGTTGTATCTGCCCGAGTGATCCTGGTATTCAACAGTTGGCATTTCAATTGTTTCCCTTAGTGATTCATTGCCACTTGGGTTGCATTGGTATCACTGAGGCAGTCTTTGATGGAAATTGTTGACAGCCATCATAATTCATTGCTGGGAAGCACTCCTGTGCTTCTTGGATGTTGTGGATTTGGTGCATTTGCCCTCTTTCTAAAAAGCAAATACAAAAGGATATTGCAACTTGTATTTTATGCCTTGCTTTGTCAGTTTTGATATAAAGGGACTCAGCTCTGATCTGCACTTAAGAGTGGATGAGGACAAATCCAGATACATCTCCACATGATAGGAATCCCAAATGGATTTCTCAGTGGTCCTTGCTTTATGAAAAATTCTTTCAATTTATAATAGCCAAAATATGCAATTATATCCTTAGGCTTATTATTCCTGGGAGTTCCCAGGGCTCAGTATGCTCCTACAATTTGAACCATCATGGGGTCAATAGCCCACAAAATCAGAGATTGCATTGTCTGCTCCTATTCTCCAGATCTTTGATTTTGTCTAAGATGCTGGTTTGTGTGCTACTGTTACCGCAACTTCAGTTCACTTGTTCTCCGTATCAACCACTGTATTGCCCAGCTCTCTGATTTCTCCCCAGAGATCCTCACCCAGTGTATGCAGCTCCGTGCAAACAGCTTTCAGATCAGTTTTTTGAAGCTAATGTTGGATTTCCCCCATATGAGCAGTTGATGTTGTTTCCACAGACTCTTTGTCTGTAATTGATTCTCTTTGGAGAGCTTCTAAGGCCTGCAAAGGATGAAGGGCCTCCACTATCTTAGCATCCTCTATGCGAGCTGCCGTCAGGTTTCCAGTGTAGGCAAACTCCACCAGAGGCGACTGACAATATTGAAGACTCATCTCCTCTCTTAGTTTAGTTTACAATTCTCTGGTCTTAATGGTTCGCTCTTGTGCCTATAAATTTATTGATGGTGGCAATACTGCAAGATATGCTCTGGGATCCCACAGATCTAACTGCTTAAGTAGCCATTCCTGTGGGTGGCATCACTTACTCCTAACCATATCTGTTTCCTTTTTCTCTTGTTTTATTTACTTTCCTCATATAAAGGTCAGTAGCCATTTATATAGCTCCTTTCAGCCTGGACCACTGTCTTTCCACTTCTCATTTGTCCTCCCAGCCCATCAGCTGTTTTTCAGGTATTCCCCCATTTTACTAAATTCAGCATGTTTGAAATCCAGGACTTTGAGTTTTGTGTGGCTGCCCTCCACTTTAGCTGTTATATCAAACCAAACGGTTTGATGATCATTGCTGACCAGAGGACCATTAGCAGCATTAAGATATCTGTATAAGTGATATGGATATCTTTATGTGTATATTCAGGCTTTTGTAAATTTACCTGTGTAGATATATGGATGTCAGCTGGCTCTCCCTTTGGTGGTGCTCGCTATAATATACATATAGTCAGCACCATCACTTCTGTGGATAGTGGTACTGAATATTTATCAAGTATTTAATCCTACAGATGACATTTTAGAAAAACACTGGCCAGGGCATTTGAATATTGACCCACGGGATAAGATACTCCAGGTAGCTGGAATTTGAATGGGCTTCCTCTCATTTGCCACACCGAGAATCGCTAGTGCGGCTTTGTAAAAAAGGCCCTTAGCCCTTAATTGCCCCAGGTAGAAAAAATTTAGATTGTGATTCATCCAGGGACAGAAAAAATACTTGCGTGTAATAAATGTAAACTGCTTTGGCTGTAGCACAGAAGGTTGTATATCAAATTCATGACCCCCCCCCCCCCCCCCCCCCCCCCCCACCTCCAACACACTTTGCTGGCATTATTGTAGTATTAACCAATATACTTGGTTAATACTACAACAATGCCAGCAAAGTGTGTTGGTATACTTGTTCAAGTTACTATTGGGAGAACTTAGTAAGTGAGAGAAAAGTGCCTAATATATACCGGTAATGCTATATACTCTTTCTTTATAAAATTTATTCCCATTATTCCAATGTTTTACTTAGTGACCTGATCACTATTTTGGATTGCATAATGTTAGCACTTTATAAGTGTCTAAGGAGGTTCAGTATGTAGCAACGTGAGCAGATTGGTGTTCCTTGAGCTTCAAAGCAGTGAATTACATTAGCATTTAGGGTGAGATTTTTCAGATGGTGTGTCCAGGGAATGCATCTATGAACGTTTAAGCATATTGCTTTGCAAATGAAAACAAAAGTTGCAGCATAAAATATTTGCTTTTCTTTAGTGCCTCTGAAAAGGATACAGACAGAGTGGAGACAATATGGTTAAATTCTCTGGGGTAAAAATATGCCTCTGCTCAGTTGTTAAAAGTGTGTGCCTAGGTTTCAGAGCACATGTATTTGTAGGTGCAGGAATAAGGCAGTACGCACGAAAGTGTGCTCTGATTTCTTCCTATTGGTTGGGTCACTTGGCTTTTCTTTTCTTAGGCTTGCCTCTCATGAAAGTACTGATCATTACCTGTGCACTGGTACTGAGGCTTTAATGAGTGAGAGAAAGGGCTTAAAGTGTGTGAGGGTGACACATTCCTAATGTGTGAGACTCAATATCTTTGCTTGTGCCACTTGTCGATCTGCTAACATTTACCTCAGATTGTATAAACAGTGCACAAATTTCTGCACACAAAATTGTGTGCTTTCCTGAGATGCATGTGCAATTTAAATTGGTTAACGAGCCAATGAGTGCCAATAATTGAGTGCTAACAATTTGGATTTGCACGCACATCTTGCTAAGTACTATTCTATAGAGGTCCCTGCACAAATTTTATAATGCACAATTCAAAAGGAGGCATGGCCATGGGAAGGGTATGAGAGGGTCATGGAGATTCACTAAAGATGCACACAGTATTACTGAATACTAGGGACCCGCGCCTAAATTACATGCCAAGACTTATGCCAAGATTTACACCAGATTTAATTTGGTGTAAATCCTCACACTCAAAGTTTGGCATGGAAATCGGCTCTAAGCACTGTTCTATAAATGGTGCCAAACTCGGAGCACCGTTTATAGGACAAAGCTCTGCGTGGAGTTTTTTTCAGTGCTGTTTTTTGAGGTCCATTACTGAATCTAGTCCACAATGGCTGGCTGAAATGCTTTAGATGCTACTAAAAGTACTTTTCCCATTTGTTAGCAGTTCTGTTTTCATTAACAAAGAACTGGTGTTATTATGAGTGGTTTAATCAACTGATCAACTGACAATTCATTTACCTCCTAGAAAACTGTGAGGCAAGCAAAATACACTAAATGGTGTTCTTTATCTTTGTTAATTATCGTTAACCTGGGGCTTAAAGATATCAGACTTCATTGGTGGATTCTGGCTTTCATTTCTTCCACAATCTGTTATCTCTATTCCGATCAGCATTTTTTTTTCTTTTTTTTTCTTTTTTTTTTTGCAACAGGATGAAAAAGCAGAAGGTTTTATCAGCCTGCCTGAATTCAGGATAGATAGAGCCATTGAGTGCCGAAGGAAACAGTGAGTATGAGACAGCAACCTGTACAAACTTGCACTACAAGCCTTATCAGCAACAGGCAGCCATGACTTTACCTCTGCTGTATAAGAAACAATAGGGTTCCCTTGTTTCTGGATGATCTTGAGAAAGGACAGTAATTCCTCTTTCTCCATGAACAGATGCACTTGGTTTTCTCCTGTTGGCTGCTTGTTCATAACCACCCTCTCTAGCTAGATTGTTTTTCAAACTGAAAGGAGCTATTTTAAGGGTGAAACCTTTATGTTAGGAAAGTAAAAAAAAAAAAAAAAAAAGTAAGAGGAAAAGAAGGCTGCTTTGGTTCTCAAAAGTAGTAGCTGGAAAGATAAGGGAATAGAGGTTAGCCTTCATAAATTACAAGACATCAGAGAAAGAGGAAGACAGGCAACAATACTTGGAGAAGCTAAAGGACATTGTAAAAGTAGTCAGGAAAGCAAAGATGCAAGTGCAAAACAAAAAAAAAAAGCCAATACAGTAAAATGCAGGGACAAGACATTTTTTAGATATGTTAGTGATAGGAGAAAGTGTCAAAGTGGCATTGGGAGACTCAAGGGTGAAAAGTAGCAACATGTTGAAGCAGATAAGGATAACGTTGAATTGGTTAACAAATATTTCTGTTCTGTATTTACAGACAAAGGGCCAGGGGTTGGACTGCATAAAACAAATGCTAATGGGAATAGCTGTGTGGTAAACGTAGACTGATTCTCAGAAGACTGTGTTCATGAGGAACTAGCTAAACTAAAAATAGACGTGGAGGGATATTTTTGATATGACGTCTAAGTCTGACTTTGGACGTTTGCTCAAAACATCTAGAATTCAAATATAGTGGTTTTGAAACAGCTAAACGTTGCTTTTTTTTTTTTAATGGCCACTTGCTAGATGTTTCTGGGCTCTGTGCGTTTGTGAGACTGGGCATCCAAATGGCATATGACGTTTAATGTAAGCAAGTGCAAAGTGATGCATGTGGGAAAGAGGAACCTGAACTATAGCTATGTAATGCAAGGTTCCATGTTAGGAGTCACTGACCAGGAAAGGGATCTAAGAGTCATCGTTGATGATGATATGTTGAAACCCTCTGTTCAGTGTTCGGCGGCAGCTAAGAAAGGAAATAGAATGTTAGGTATTATTAGGAAAGGAATGGAAAACAAAAATGAGGACATTATAATGCCATTGTATCACTATGACTGCACCTTGAATACTATGAGCAATTCTGGGCACCGCATCAAAAAAATATATATAGCGGAATTAGAAAAGGTACAGAGAATGGCAATGAAAATGATAAAGGGGATGGGACAACTTCCCTATGAGGAATGGCTAAAGCGGCTAGGGCTCTTCAGCTTGGAGAAAAGATGGCTGAGGGGGCGATATGATAGCAGTCTATAAAATAATGAGTGTAGCGGAACGGGTAGATGTGAATTGTTTGTTTACTTTTTCCAAAAATACTAGGACTAGGAGGCACTCAATGAAGATACAAAGTTGTAAATTTAAAACAAATCGGAAAAAATATTTCTTCACTCAATGTGTAATTAAACTCTGGAATTTGTTGCCAGAGAATGTAGTAAAAGCAATTAGGTTACAGAGTTTAAAAAAGGTTTGGATAGCTTCCTAAAAGAAAAGTCCATAAGCCATTATTAAAATGGACTTTGGGGAAATCCACTGCATATTTCTAGGATAAGCAGCATAAAGTGTATTGTACTGTTTTGGGATCTTGTCAAGTACTTGTAACCTGGATTGGCCACTGTTAGAAACAGGATGCTGGGCTTGATGGACCTTCAGTCTGTCCCAGTATGGCAATATTTATGTTCTTATATCTTTTTGGTCCAATTTAGACAAAAAAATATGTCCAAGTGAAAAATGCACAAAATCAGGCCATTGGAATGTAGGAGGAGCCAGCAATCTTAGTAGACTGGCTGGCTACACAGGCATCCCAGCAGAGCAGTGGGGCACCCTAGGGGGCACTGCTGTGGACTTCACATAAAAGCTCCCAGGTACACATCTTATCCTTACCCCTTTGTATTGTACAGGGAGCCCTTCAAACCCCGCCAAAATCCTACTGTAACCAACTATACACCACTACAATAGCCCTTATGTCTGCAGGTATCACCTATATGTGGGTACAGTAGGTTTTTATAGGACTCCTATATGTGGTGGGTTCTGGAGGACTCGCACTTTCCACCACAAGTGTAACAGTTAGTGTGGATTATGGGCCTGGATCCCCTTCTCTGCAGTGCACTGCACCAACCACTAGGCAACTCCAGTGACTTGCTTGCTGCTCTAATAGGACTGACTATAACATCTGAAGCTGTCATAGAGCCTGGTATGTACTGTTTCTTTCACATTTTGGGAGGTGGGAGCAGGTCAGTGACCACTGTGGTATTAAAGGGGGTCATTCATTTATTTCTGCAGTGGTCATCTGGTCATGTAGGGCAATATTTTGTGACTTAAGTCATTATTAAAATGTCTTAATTTTAGTCCTAGATGCTTTTGTTTTGTTCTATTATGGAAGAAAAATGCCCAAGTGTTAGGAACACCCTAATCCCACCCCAACACCCCCCCCCCCCCCCCCCCCCCGATATGCTTCCCTGTGATTTGGATGCACTACTGATGAAATGCATAGATAAACGTCTGAAAAACAGTTTTTTAAAATAGAGATTTGAACATTTTAGCAAGCAAAACATCCAACTGCTGCTTTATACATTACTTTTTAAATATTTTTCTCTTTTGAAAATGAGCCCCAAAGCGATGGGGCCTGATGGGATACATCTAAGGGTATTCAAGGAACTTCTCGAAGTTCTTGCGGCTCTGCTATTTGACCTTTTCAGTGCTTCTTTATAGTCTGGAGTGAAATTCACCCTCTTTCTTATAACTTAGCTGTTCCTTCATTAGCTAGCTTCCTCTTCCAACCCAGTACAGCAAGATATTTCTACTGCACATGAATATGAAGTTCATATTAAAAACAAATCCTCAAAGATCTTTCCCCAGAGGCTGAAAATAGTTTTACTGAGAAAAATGATTTTGAAAGAATTCTCAAATTCATTGATGCTCCCAAAAGTCCTATTGATGTACCCATTTCTTCTGTACTTCAGTGTTTACAGCCTACGATATGGCAAAATCATCATGCTATTCAATCTATTTCCAAAAGATTGGATGCTAAATGTAAAATCCATCCTGCCCCAAGTCATGACAGACCTCAATTGCCACACCACTCTGTAGTGCTTGAAGCAGCAATAAAAACATCAAAATCTAACAAGTCCACTTTTTAGTATCCTCCAGGCAAAGACCCTAAAATCTGGACACAGTGGACAGGAAAGAATACCTCAGAGCCATACTGGGAACAAGAATACCAGCTCACCAACTAAAGGCCTTCATTACCAGCAATCACAGCTTAATCAACAAGTAGAAATGTTTGCTACTAACCCTTTCCGAACCCCATCTAATTACTGTCACATCTGTGGCCATGACCACCCTCATTCTTACCCTGTTTCTGGGAGTCAGTGGCTGTGCTGGCTTCTGCTTGTCTCTGTGTCTGTCTGTCTTAGTTTCTCTCTGGCTCTGTGTGCTGATTGCCTTACTGGACCTCACCAGTGTGGGCTATGCCTCTTCCAAGATGGCTGCCGACTCCTCTATGCCAGTATCCAAGATGGCTCCCGCTGTTCCTTCCTGTGGGCTGACTTCTCTGTGTGTCAAGCCTCTGTTTGGAGGCAAGGAGATTGCTGCAGCTGTGCCTCTGATGTTGAAGGGCTTTATTAATCACTTAGAGACTACAGCCCTTGCCTTTGCATTTCGTCTAAGGGCCCTGGTATGTAGAGTGCTCTGTACACTGCTACATTGTTTGCACTGTGTGAGTTTCTAATGTTTGACTTGTTAGCTTGGGCACAGCTTTGCTTGTTAGCCTGTGTACAGCTTTACTAGTTCTTCTGAGATTGCTCTGTGTATGTTTCTAGTGTATGACTTGTTAGCTTGGGCACAGCTTTGCTTGTTAGCCTATGTACAGCTTTACCAGATCTCCTGGGTTTGCTTAGTGTATGTTTCTAGTGTATGACTGATTAGCTTGGGCATAGCTTTCTTGTTAGCTTGTGTTCAGTTTCCTAGTCTTCTTGTGTTTAGCTTTCTGGTTTTTCCCGTGTTTGTTTTCTTTTGCTTCTGGAACTTCAGCCCTTGTTCAGTCTGTTGCCAGTACTCCTTGATACTGAAGCTCCAGCCATAGTCTTGCTTCTTGACCTGACCATGGCTTTGAACCTGCCCTCTGCCGGAACCCGGACATTCCCTGCCTGTCTGCCTTGCTTTCGCCTAGGTGCCTGGGGGGCACTTCTGTATCCTGATTCCTGCTGTTCCTGCTTGCAAGTTCCAGTTCCGGTTTTTCCTGTAAGTCCTGCCGGCTGCCCGAACCTGAGGGCTCAACCCTCGGGGAAAGGTGGCTAAGCGTAGGTGAAGCCTAGGTCCAGTGTGTACCTGTCCAGCGGGTTCCGGTTCCGTAGGTTCCAGTCCAGTGGGTTCCGCTCCAGTGTGTTCCAGTCCAGCGGGCTTCACTCCTGTATGTTCCAGTCCAGTGGGTCCACTCCAGTGTGTTCCAGTCCAGCGGGCTCCACTCCAGTGCGCACCCGTCCGGTGCGTTCCAGTTCCAGGTATTCCTGTGTAGAACTCCAGTCTGGGGTTCCGGTCCAGTCTTGTCTCGTCTCTACCTTGAAGGTGATCTTGCCTGCCACTGCCACTCCACAGTAGTGGCCCAAGGACTCACGAACCCAGTGCTCTCGGGGAAGAAGCCTGACAGTATGCCAAGGTCCTCGGGCACGCAACAATTACCTCAGTAACACTGAAAAATGTACTCTTCATCTCATAAGAAACACATACAATATATATTGTGCCACGTCACAAATTGGAGCAGTCTCTTGCAGTTTGTGAAGTAGCTTGGCTCCATGCTTCAGGGTTATGTAAAGATTTGTATGACCACCTTGAAGACCCCCATGTCCAGGGGATAATTTATTCAAAGACAAAGTAAAGGATGCTGTTTCTCAGGTTAAGGGCAATTGTTCTAACCTTAGTGAAAACTTACCACTCCTAACTCTGATAAGTCAGCATTTTACTGAAGATCTAATTCCATATCTCCTCAGAAATCATACCATTCCCAATGTTATTCTCAATCCTACTACCAGAAAAGGTATCTAGTCAACCACAATCTCAACCATCTCCTTAGACTCCTTTCTAGTGTCAGAGATTTTGTGAGAAGAAATCACAGCCATCATCTTCAATGACAACTGTCAAAAGTAGCCCAAGTTTTTGAAACATCTAGCTGGAGGATGGCATTGCTTCTTCTGGGAAGCATGGCACAATATTACTTTAGCGGGTACTCAGAATCATCAACCATGGTTACACAATGAATTTTATTCAGCTCTCTCCATTGTCTCTTCCCTTGCAGGTGAACCATCCATCCTCTCAGTATGAAAGGAAAATTCACTCATTGTTTCAAGCGCAAGTCATAGAATAGATTCTACCACAAGATTACCATCATGTTTTCTATTCTCATTATTTTCTGATTACAAAAAAATCAGATGGTCTACATCCAAAACTCAATCACAGGAAATTATACCTGTTTGTAAAAACAACAAATTCCGTGCATTCATTGAAGACCATCGTACTTCTATTGGGGCTCAACAACTGACTTGTATCCCTAGACTTCAAAGACGCTTAGCTCGTATCCCTAGTCACCAGGATCATCAGAAATAACATTGTCATTTGGGGACATTCATTATCAATACAAATTTCTCCTCTTTGGACTCTCTTTTAGTTCCCAGTGTTTTTACAAAATGCCTTGCAGTAGTTGCAGCACACCTCAGAAATCTGGGATCTTGTGTATTTCCATACTTCGACAGTTGGCTCACTTCTGCAAATAACAATCACCAATCACCACTGTTCACACTGTAGGAGTCATCATCAACATGGAAAAGTCCATGGAAAAGTCCATTCTTAACCTAACTCAAACTATGCAGTTTACTGGAGCTCAACTAGACACAATTCAGAGAAGAGCTTATGTTCCTCAAAATGGCATCAACATGATAAAAACTGTCACTTCAGCTTTCTTCAGCACACAAATGTGCATCAAGAATATTCTCAAGCTTCTAGGGCACATGCCAGCTTCAATCATGCAAATTTCACGTGAGACCCATACAATGAGGTCTCAAATCTCAATGGGACCAGCAGAGAAAGCCTTTTTCCCACAAGGTTTTCGTTACTCAACAGATAAAGAAAGCATTGAGTTAGTTGCAAAACCCTATCAATTTAGCAGTCAGGACTCCCTTCAGACATCCTAGTCAAAACAAAAGATTCCTCCCACAGTGGATGGGAGTCCATCTCCTAAACCTGCATACTCACAAAATATGGTCAGTCAAAGAATCCAAACTCCACATCAATGTCTTGGAACTTCATGACATTTACTATGTAATCCTCACTTTCAAACATTTAATAAAGGGAAAATATTTTTTCTCCATATGGACAATCAAAAATCTATGTTTTAAATAACAAGCAAGAAGGAATGAAATTCCTGAATCTCTGCAGAGAGGCCCATCACATTTGGACTCTGGCCCTACAGTTCAGTATCTTCCTTCAAGCCATGTGTATTCCATGAACACAATGGGGGCAATTCTATAAACTGGCATCTAGAGGTACGCACCACTTACGTATGTCAAAGACACTATTAATTGACAGGTGCCTACATGTATTAGGCACTATTCTATAAAGTAGTGCCTAAGTACCATCATGCCTAACTGCAAGGAGGGCGTACATGTGGGTGGAGCATGGGTGGCCATAGGCATGTCTCCCAGTTACAAGCATAGTTTATAGAATACTATAAATTATGCACATCACTTGGTGCACCTAGGTGCGCAAACTTATGCCTAAACTTATCCCAACCTAGACACGTTAATGCTCTCAGCTTGGTGACGTAAGGACTAGATGCAGAAGCTCTTCCTTCCTTAATTCAGAATGTCCACAGTGCACCCAGAGTACCATCTACACACAAATCTTCACACATGCATTTAGCTCACACCAGTTTAGAACTTACCGCAGGATGCCTGAGCACATCCCTCAATATGCCATTTTAAGCTGTGGTAAGCGCATGCTAGCACTTACTGCAACCTAATAAAAAGGCCTCTTAATGACCTTACTCATTATTACCATTTTCAGATAATGTATAAACATGTTAAAAGCAAAAACAGGAATAAGCCTCTACGTCAAGTCCAAGATGAGTAGAAAATATGTCTGGTGCACAAAGCAAAGAAGAACTTGCCAGCACTGCAATCTTGGTTCACAGTGCAATATAAGATACGGATACGGTAAACGTCATTTATTTACTGATCCTGGATGCTGTTTTCCATGTCTGTATTTTATTTTATACTTTTGAATTTAGAGCCTGATTTGTGACCCCCTGAAGCAGGTGGCTGCGTCCATCAAAACACGGCATATGTTGGGGTTTTTTGACTGGTGCTTTCAATAAAGAATTTACTTAGATTCATCTCCATGGCTGGAGGTTATTTGTGTCAGCCTCTACTCTTCTTGGACTTAAATATGTTAAAAAGCAGCAGTCCTAGCACAGACCCCTGGGAAACCTCACTATTTACCCATCTCCATTAAGAATACTCATTGTTTTCTCTCTTTTAACCAGTTCTTAATCCACAATAGGACACCTCCTATCAAAGTACTCCTGAAAATCCAGATACACAATATCAACCAGCTCATATCCAAATGCAGCTAATACAACTTTTATCCACATGTTTATTCACCTCTTCAAACTACTACTAAACTACTTTATCACCACTTGCTTAAACTGCAAGACACAGGTTTCATTCATGTGATGTTTCTACCAGCACATTACACAAAGGCCTAAACCAGTAAAGCAAAGCTAGTCTTGCAATTACTTACCAATTCGTGTAGTATTGTTTACCTCGCAGTGACAGCACTTAGTGAGTTTCACCATCTTTGTATATGATAATAAGTTATAACTGAAGAAATTGGAACAGATATGTAATCCTTTTAAAGAATATACTGTTTTCAAAATGTTGCTGTGTCTGAATTTAAAATCTGAAGAAACATGCTGCCTGATATGTGAGATGAATATGAATGTTGCAAGAGGTAGTTATTTTCAGGCTCAGAAATTTCCACTAGAGAATACTGGCATCAACAGATCTGTTAAACACCCAACAGGTAAGAGGTGATAATGTAGAGAGCAGCAGCTTCATCCCTCCAGCCGTGAATGGAGATGAATCTGTCACTCACATTTTAAGATGTGGCAGGGTGAATTAATGAGGGAAGGAAGCAAGCAAGTGATTTGCAATAGCGGTGCACTCGTACTTTTAAAAAATGAGATGTTGACATTTTCACCTCTACCAAGATAGGCATAAGTGTGTGCCTCTTTGAACTTGGGGTTTGTATGACTGATCGAGAGGGCAATTGTGCTTGGTTGCATGTTGTATGGCTCCTTAATTAGCTCTTCCTAGATGTCCAGTTATGTGAACATCCTACACATACACAGGTTGTTTGATCACTGCTTTCACCTGTAATACAGACTCTTCGTTCACCTGAGTTCTCATATAGGGGGGAAATTATCAAATTAGGCTACTATGAGGACAGGTTAATTTACCACAGGGACTACCATGAGGACAAATTAGTTTACAAAGTTGTACTATTTTAGCACAGTTCCAATTTTATGCAATGAGACCTAGTTACTAATAACCCAGGTTAACAGTAAAATAATCCATCTTAACAGTAGCCCACATTGATAACTTCTCCCCTAAGGGGCATAGTTA
This sequence comes from Microcaecilia unicolor, assembly GCF_901765095.1. Lineage (NCBI taxonomy): Eukaryota > Metazoa > Chordata > Amphibia > Gymnophiona > Siphonopidae > Microcaecilia > Microcaecilia unicolor. The sequence continues at coordinate 57,067,291 of NC_044037.1, forward strand.
TCAACCCAGGCTTCTGTTAAGACATGTTATTTAACCACTAAGGGGGTAACTCATCAGTGTTGGCTACCATTAAGACAGGTTTACTGTTAACCTGGGTTATTATTAATTAGGTCTCATTGCGTAAAATGGCACCTGTGCTACAATAACATGAGTTGTGGTAAAATAAGCCATCGTGGTGGTAGCCCACGTTGATAACTTCCCCCCTATCATGATATTTTAACACAGGTCTCATTTTAGTCAATGAGACCTAATCACTAATAACCCGGGTTAACAGTAAATTAAGACATCTTAACCATCGCCCATTTGATAACTAAGTGGGGAAGTTATCAATATGAGATACCGTTAAGATGGATTATTTTACCTCATCTTGTGCTATTTTAGTACAGGTTTCATTTATGCAATGAGACCTGGTTACCAATAACCCAGATTAACAGCAAAATAACTGTTCTTAACTGTAACCCACCACGTTGATAACTTCCCCACAAAAGTGCAAATAACTCACACTATCATTATTGCAGGTTACCTCACAAATTAGTTACTAATGAGCCCCGTTATTTCAAGTGGGGCTGATTCACTTAGAAATATGCGGCAACCTGCAATAATGATAGGTCAGGATACCAAGGTTTTGTGAATCAGGGCTTTAATAACCATATCATTAAACTTTATTTAACCAACTTTTCCTGGAAACACACAGAAAAATATAGGATGCCCTACTTTTATGAATTCTGACTGTAAAAGTTTTTGGAAAGGGTGTAAATCATTTGGGGGTTAAGATTTGATTTTGAAGTGGCAAGCCAACCAACAATATCCCAGATGAGATGATGAAGTCCATAGCCAGTGTATTAAGGTATGAATGGGTTTAGAAACAGGATAGCACACACTAAGGGGAGAAATTATTAATGTGGGCAACCATTCAGATGGGTTGTTTTACCACAAGTCGTGCTGTTTTAGCACAGGATCTCACTGCATAAAATGTGACCCTGTGGTAAAATAACCTATCTCAATGGTAGCCCACATTGATAACTTCCCCCTTAAAAGATAGCATAGCACATTTTATCATGTGTGTGAAACTTACTACACACTATCTAGCACTTCAATGCATGTTTTTGTGATTGCAAACCCATTGCTAATCAGCAAACAAATCAGAGAAGAAAGCTAATTAGCACATTAAATTTCATACAGGTGCAGTTTATGCCAGACCTCACTACACCTCAAGGGCATCTACTTAAGGTTATTGCAAAAAGCTTGCAATTTCTTCTTAAGGGTCTTAATTTCCATTCAGTTTTCCCCATAGACACAAGCTTGCAGAAAACCTTTAGTAAATAAGTACCTAATCTTTTTACATGGAATTTGATGCAGGATCCATTTGCATAGTATGCAAATGACCCCACACTATAAATAAAACATCTCATAGTATCAAGCTACTGTATTTCTACAGAAATGTCCATAGGTTAGTACATTGGTTCCACTGTTTAAAGCCTTTTGTGACTGCCCTGAGATTATGCTGATGATGCACTGATGGAAGATAATGAATTTGATTGGATTGACTTTTGTTTCAAAGGAGTAGGAGTATTTATTTAATTTTGAAGGGTTTATTTTGTATTTTTGTTCAGTTAATTACCACAGTTTTTAAAATGGGTGATATGACCTTGTTTCGATAATTTCCCTCTGTTTAAGAGCTCTTCACTATCTGCAGTATAATAAAGCCAGCACTGTGCTTTTTAAGTTAGTTGGAAGTTATCAAGGTGGGCTGCTGTTTAGTAGGGATATTTTACCACAACTTGGGTTATTTTAGCACAGGGTCCCATTTTATGCCATGAGGCCTTGTGCTAAAATAAACCGACTTGTGGTAAATATCCTGACTAAACAGTATAGTTACAGTTAGATAATTTATAGCCCGCTAATACCATTCAAGATAGTTCATAGTGGATTACAACCAAGATACTCAATTACAATAAATCTAGGATGTAACATTCTTAAAAGTGTCGAAACCCAGAAAAAATCTAAATTTAAAAGGCAAGAAATTCCACAACTTAATGGCCTGATATGCAAAAGAACAATAAATAACTTAGTTGAGGTGATACCTCAGGGACTAGGAAAAAAATGAACATACATAGTGACATAGTAACATAGTAGATGAAGGCAGAAAAAGACCTGCATGGTCCATCCAGTCTGCCCAAGACAAACTCATATGTGTATACCTTACCTTGAATTGAATTTGTACCTGTCCTTTTCAGGGCACAGACCATATAAGTCTGCCCAGCAGTATTTCCTGCCTCCCAACTACCAGTCCCGCCTCCCATCACCGGCTCTGGTACAGACCGTATAAGTCTGCCCTCCCCTATCCTTGCTTCCCAACCACCACCCCCTCTTCCCCCCACCTGCTCCGCCACCCAATTTAACGAAGGGGCAATGTATCCTTGGTGAATTATGCACATAAAATTATTATCAGAAGTCATTCATTTTTTGTTTCAATTATTTTATTTAGCAAACATCATCCAAGTTATTCATTGTTAACTTATCAGAACCATTTATTTATTTATTTGCTGAAAAAGAACTATGATATTGACCAACATTAGAATAGCATACAAGAGAAATCATATATTGCGGGACCGACCATATACAATCTTTTACAGTAAACATCCTAATTTAAATAATATCCTAGCCTCCGCAGTAAGCCAATGCAACTCAACAAGATTTAACTCTATCTGATTTCTTAACAGAAAAGATTAGGCAAACAGCCACATTTCGAATAGTTTGAATTTTTCTTAAAATAGTGAGTTTTGAATCTATTTTTTGATTCTGCCTTGCTCCTAGTAGTAAAAACTTTATTTTTTTCCCCTATGAAGGGCCCTGTTTACTAAGCCACACTGTATGTACACTAACATTTTAACATGCGCTAAAAATTAGCACGTCCTAACGAAAGAGACACCCTGGATGTCACTAACGTTAGCATGTGCTAATTTTTAGCACACACCATAAAATTTGCTCGCCTACAGTGTGGTTTCATAAACAGGACCCTTAATCTAAGAAAATGGGAAGCCCGTCCAATTGGTAATAATTGAAAGACAGTAGCCCATGTTGATAACTTTCCCCTTAAATATTAGCTAAAGACTTCTGGATAACATTGGCTCTCTTTTTCAGAAATGGTTTAAGGCACGCTTCACTTTAACAAAGGGGCAATGTATCCTTGGTGAATTATGCACATAAAATTATTATCAGAAGTCATTCATTTTTTGTTTCAATTATTTTATTTAGCAAACATCATCCAAGTTATTCATTGTTAACTTATCAGAACCATTTATTTATTTATTTATTTGCTGATGCCAGATAGAGTTTCCTTTCACTACCTGTGTGGCAAAGATCAGCCTTGCTTAGCAGGAAACAGCTATCTATCCTTGCATCAGTGCAGGAATTCCTTCAGATCACATTAGCATGCCATATGCATTGTATTTTTTCAGCATAATACAACTATCAAACAGATATGTGACAACTGGAGCACGAACTCAGTTAAGTGAACTCTTGATGTTTTCATTTTTAAAATTTCTAATTTTTTTTTATTTTGAAGTTGTTTTCTCAGAATGTTAAGCATTAACATTTTCTTTAAAGTTCAGGTATCATGGTGGCTTCAGTGCAGCTGTTTCATTTCCAAGTGTTCATGATTAATACATCAGTTCATGTAAATGTTTTTCTTTCTGCTAACTAGAAATTAATCTGGAACAATCATTTTATAGGGGGTTGATATTCAAAGCGATTTAAGTGTTCAGAAATGGCTGCTGGCTGGTTAAATTGCTCGTTTGGGGCTAACTACTCATTTTTGGCGGCAATTAATAAAACCAGCTATTTTGGGGGCATTCCAGGGCCATAAGTGCCAATATTCAGTACTTAACTGGACAAGGTCACCACGTAAATAGGACCACATAAAAGTCACTCCTATCTTTATGCAGTTTGCCATAGTTAGTTAAGTGCTGAATATCACACTTAGGGGCCCTTTTACTAAGCAGCAGTAGGGCTAACGCGCAGGTAGCGTGTGCCAAATTGGCAATACCGCAGGTGTAGCATGGGTGTCCTGCATTGATGCATTGTTTCCCATGGTAGAAAATAATTTTCTATTTTCTACCATGTGGGGCATTCCCAGCGGTAATCTGCAGCGCAGCCACATTGGCACACACAGCCTGATTACCACATGAGTAGCATGTGAGCCCTTACCGTTAGGTCAGTGGGTGTCGGTAAAGGTTCAGGCAATAAATAGCCACGTGCTACTTTTAATTTTAGTGCACGGCCATTTATTGCCCCATTAAAAAATGCCTTTTTCCCAGCCGTGGTAAAAAATGGCCCAGCGCACACCAAATAATTTTCTATTTTCTACTGTGTGGGGCATTCCCAGCGGTAATCTGCAGCGCGGCCACATTGGCACACACAGCCTGATTACCACATGAGTAGCATGTGAGCCCTTACCGCTAGGTCAGTGGGTGTCGGTAAAGGTTCAGGCAGTAAATAGCCACGTGCTACTTTTAATTTTAGTGCATGGCCATTTACTGCCCCATTAAAAAATGCCTTTTTCCCAGCCGTGGTAAAAAAATGGCCCAGCGCACACCAAACACTTGCACCCACACTACCACAGACCACTTTTTACCGTGGATTAGTTAAAGGACTGACTAAACCAGCTATGGTTTAGCCAGTTCTATAAACTCGGAAATTCAATGCCAGAGCCTGGACTTAGCCCAGTATTGAATTTCTGGGCATAATGCTGTCAGCGGTCAGCAAAACACTGAACGCAACCATATCAACCCCATTACATATGTCTTTTTAGTATTATCTGAATTCTTTTTGTCTCTTGAAATACTTGAATATATAGAATGACATGATGCATATATATTTTTTTCTCTGTGATGGAAGATCCTCATCTTTTTCTGTGGCCAACTCCATTTCTTTGTTGTGCTTGGATTTTTCCATGCTGTTTGGTCCCCTCTCTTTGTATCTTTCTCTACTGGTTGGGGCATCAGTGATCCCCTCTGGAACTGCCCCATGCCTGCCTGAGTTAAAGATGGTGCTTCTGCCTCATCCGTTACACAAAGTTACAAAGAGAAAGGAACCAGAAAGTCCCAGGGGGTGTCAAGGGTAGGAGAGAGTTAGCTTATGGTACTTTGATGGAGGGGGGCTTGGATGAATGGGATGACTTGAATTAGGAGGATTAAGTTAAAGAGGGAGGTCTTGATCCTAGTGGGCTTAAGGGGAGGTTTGATAGGGGTTTATGAGCTCTGGTGCAGATTGCATTGCCACACATGGAGGTTTTCTTTTTTTTTTTTTTTTTTTTTGGGGGGGGGGGGTTATCAGCACTGCAGTGCACATTATATGCCAAAGCTTTGCTCTGTGCAGTAAATATTGGGCAGGTGCTGACCATGTCCCCAACATTTACCACACAGGTTTTGCACTTACTGAGTAGAGGAGTAGCCTAGTGGTTAGTGTAATAGACTTTGATCCTGGAGAACTGGGTTCAATTCCCACTGCAGCTCCCTGTGACTCTGGGCAAGTCACATAACCTGTATATACTATGTACATTGCTTTGAATGTAGTTGCAAAACCACAAAAAGGTGGTGTATCAAGTCCCATTTCCTTTCCCTTACTTCTGAAGTGCAGTAAATGCAAAAACTTAGCACCCCTTAGTATACAGGCACCTTAGACTACAGGATTATGAATTTGTACTCTACTTAAGTTCTGTATCACTTCATATTTAGAAATCTAGTGCTTATGAAATGCATCATGCATTCATAACTGTATCTACAGTGCCTCAGCATAAAGCATATGGAGTGACAGTCTACATCCCCCATGCAATCATGTTACTGTGCCGTATTGATATTTGAATGCCTCTGCTGAGAAGGTGTTATATTACCCATCAAAACTACATTTTCTTCTTTTTTTATAGTGCATTCAAAGCATGTCATCCGAAAATTAAGAGCTTCTTCTTTGCAACTGACTGTCTTGAAGAAATGAATAGGTAAGATGTGCTTTGCATAGCACCAACACTGATATCCATCCAGTATGCGGGTACAAAAGTACCTTGCTCCAGCTGAACATCCAAAATATTATTCTTCTGCATAACACTATGGGGTATGTCTACTAAAGGGCATTAAGCCCTAACATTTGCTTAGTGCATGTGAAAACACCGCAAAACGTGTTAAAACATTTTGCAGTAGGTAATCTTTATACCCTTGGATTCTATATATTGTGCCCAACTTTGTTCACACATCGGAGATGTGTGCGCAAATAAATTGAGTAATGAGCTCAGGAACATCAATAATTGGGTGCTAACAATCAATTCTTGATGTTAATAGTCTTGAACATTTGCATATGCATCTCGCTGTATGCTATTCTATAAAGAATGCATATCTGAAAAGGGGGCAGGACCAGGGTCGTAGTGTTCCAAAGAGTTACAGATTTGATAAACTTTGCCCAAAGCACACCTAAGTTGGGTGCTGGCATTGAGACTGAGTTTAGCAGGCGTAACTACAGCATGCAAAAGTTAGGCGTGGGATCCATGCCAAATGCTAGTGTAGTATTTTCTCATATTTCCAAAAAGTTGAGTTATGCATATGAATTTGCATATGTGCATAAGTAGAGATTTTAGAAAAGGAGCAACTTATACAGTACATATAGATTGTAGAATACAGGAGTTTCTGTACACGGAAAGGTGCCATGCTCAGCTTGATCCTTCATAGTTTAAGTGCATTCCACATTTTACTTCAGTAATAGATGTATACCTGAGCACTTTTACCCTTTAGCTCTATGTCATACATTGCACTCCACTACCTTGTCTTTAGGAGCTGTGACTTGGTGAAGTGCATGATAGTGCAGATTTGAAGTGCCAAGTTCACCTCCCCTCTACCAAAGTGTGCCTTCTATGGAAAGCTTCTTAATTACCAGCTACAGTGTGTGCAGGTTTATAAAATGTGCCACATATATGCAGGACAGGCAGGGGTTTGGGATTTTAGCTCATGCATTTTTTGGTAATACCTCAAGTCAAGATATATTCAGGTACATTAGGTCACAGCTGTTTATAACGTTGCGGCATATATGTATGTAGTATCAATTAAATAAGTACGTTCCCACTGTAACACTGCTGTAATTTGGGCATGTACTTTTATACAGTCATCCTCTCTCTTTTTCGTAGCACCAAATATGTTTATCCTTGACAGTGCTATATATATTTTATAAAAAGCTCAGCATTTCAATTCACTTTTCCCTCCTCCTCCCCCCCCCCCCCCTGTCAAAACTGAGTCAAAGGTCTCTTCTAATCATCGGGCCTCAAAGTTGTTTTTATTACTTGTGAATGACTGGTCTGTCAGGAACAAAGTTGAAGTTCTGAGAGATTTGCTTCAGGCCTATTGTCCTGATTTGTTATGTGTAATGGAGAATTGGTTATATGATGCCATATTAGTTAATGAACTTCATCCTGAGGGTTACAATATTTTTATTAAGTATCATGTTGGGCGAAAAGGAGGTGGTTTATTAATATTAACAAAGCATGGAATAGCCTTCACACAGAAATCCATCTTAAATTCTAGCATGTGTGAGGTTCTGTTTCTCTCCTCTCCAGAATTAAATATTTTTCTCTGTTATTGCCCCCACCCCCACCCCAAGGTTCTATATGCTGAAGGCTCTATTATTTCTGATATTTTGCTTACTAATGACATTTCTTCACACAATACCAGCTTTCATTTTGATTCAATTGCCACTGATTTCGTTATTTCTGGTTTTTTTAAGTCTCATTTTGGTTTAGGCTGGAAACAGATTCTTTGTTCTTGTTCTCATACTGCAGGTCATTTACTGGATTTATGTTTTTTTGGACGTAAATTTTCTAAATAGCCATTCTGGGGTGGAACAGAGGTGTGGTTTTGAGTTAGATGCGTAATTACAGAATAAGGGTGAACCGCACATAAATTTAGATGCGGGCATTTGCACCACATTTTCATTGGTGCAAATGGTGGTGCCTAAATCTATATGTGATCATAATGCTTAACCATTATTCTATAAACCATGTTGAACTTTAAGCGCAGCTTATAGAATAATGCTTGAGCAGGTTTTTTTCAGTGCTGAATTTTTTAGACGCCATTTACTGAAATCTACCTCTTTCTTTAAAGAATAGTGCGTAAGTATAGTTCTGTGCATAACTACAAATTAGTGATAATTAGAAACAATTAACGCCACTTAAGAGCTATCATTGATACTTAATGTCAATTGGCACCTAATTTAACAATTAAGTTAGGCACTGAACTGGCACTATTCTATATCTTGTGTGCCTAGATTTACATGCTAGTCATAAATTTGGGCATACATCTTTATAGAATCTGCAGGTCTATGGTTTGTAAGTTATTAAAAGCTTCCATTTCGATTGTTTCAGAAATTATTATTGCACACAAGCATGTTGTATTATAGATGCTGAATACATCTTGGAAAATCCTGCAACTAATCAGACTTTTAGTTATCAATTCAGATGTGTTATTTTCATTAACAGAACTTTCTGCGAGAAACAAATGCACAGCATAATTTGAAAAGATCCCCCACCTTTAATTTTAATTAGAGAAAACAGCAGGGTATTAATAATTTAAACTACATCCTACTGATTTAAAACACATACAGTAATAGGTATCAGGGAACATATTTCTTAACAATTGATTACTTTTATTGCCAGTTAACATTTGATAAGAAAGAAATCCCAAAGGCTGCTATTCTGTGAAAACTGGAAGTTTGCAAAAAACTATGCATAGGAAATAAATCTTCATAGCACAAAGTCAAATAGCCTCCAGATCACACCAGATCTCATTTTTGCAGCATGAACAGATATCCTCCAGGGCCACCATCTCTAGTTCCTTCAGCAATTGTGGAGAATTAAAGATAAAAATAGAAACAAGGCTCCCAAAATCTTTTTTTGTTGACCTTGTTTGAAGTAAAGCTCAGTAGCTCTGACATTTAGGGTACACAAGTGAGAACATTCTGTATTGTTTTCTAATCTTTATATTGCTACAGACAAATCTCTCAAAATAAAAGACTGCAATGAGGCCACTACCCATTGTTTTCAAATGTATTGGAACTTTTATATCACCTGAATAGTTCCCGATCTGATAAAATTCAGCTTAACATGATTTCTAAGAGCTTTTAGGAGATTCAAATGCAATTTGTACCACTTTTACAGAAATGGTCCTCCAAAGGTATTTTTTGAGTAGGGCCTTTCTGGAATCTCCTTTTGAATCTGTAGGGCTGCTTAAGTGAAGGAAAATCCAAGAGTAATACTTTCTCTTACTTTCATGGTTGTGTATGGCCAAGTGGGGAAAAGGAGAAGACTTTTTCAAATGCCTATCAACCGGCTCACCTTTATTTTTTTTTCTTTTATTTCATAGTCCAACATCACCCTCCCACCATGATGATCAGCATTTCTCTCCTTTCCTCCCCTGCCCCTTTGTGTCCAGCATTTCTCTCCTTCCTTCCACCTGTCGTTTTCCCCTCAATGTATCCAGCATCTAACTACTACTACTACTACTAAGCACTGTACACTGAACACATAAGAGATAGTCCCTATTTGACAGAGCTTACAATCTAATCAAGACAGACAAACAGGAGAAATAAGAAATAAAGGAATTACTTAAGGTGGAAATGATAAAACAGATATGGCTACTGAACAAGTGAATAGGAGTTAGGAGTTAAAAGCAGCCTCAAAAAGGTAGGTTTTTAGTCTAGATTTGAAGAGGGCCAGAGCTGGAGCTTAAAGTACTGGTTCAGGAAGTCTATTCCAGGCATATGGTGCAGCAAGATAAAAGGAACGGAGTCTGGAGTTGGCAGTGGAGGAGAAGGGTACAGATAAGAGAGATTTACCCAATGAACAGAGTTCCTGAGGAGAAGTGTAGAGAGAGATAAGAGTGGAGAGGTACTGAGGAGCTGCCGAGTGAATGCACTTGTAAGTCAATAAGAGGTGTTTGAATTGTATTTGGAAATGGATAGGGAGCCAATGAAGTGACTTGAGGAGAGGGCTAATATGAGCATAGCAACACTGGAAGAATATAAATCCAGTGCAGTGATGCTACAGTCATCATTACAGAAGACACATCGCGACTGGCAAGAGCTGGGTCTTGAGCACCTGTGCATGCTTAAGTGTGCTACCTTCTGCTCTCTCTGAGCTTTCTCTTTCAGAGGGGGCAGAAGCCATCAGGCTCTGAGCATGTGCAGATGCATGAAGTCTTGATTGTGATGCATCTTCTGTAATGCCGTTTGTAGCTGGTGCCCTGGGGAAAAGAAGGAAAGAAACTAAACACCTCATGGTTGAGGAAATGAAGGAAACTTTTGGTGGTGCCGTGCCACCTTTGGCTCCTCCATTCCAATGCCTATGTAATTACAGATCAAGAAGATGTGATGTCAGCTGTCCTGTGATTCATTAGCATGTAATAAACACATTTAAGGAGTAATTCTTTATAGATCACCTAAAGTTAGGCACCGGGATGACAGGGCCGGCCCTAGGGTTTCTAGCGCCCTCCTGCAGTCTATTAGTTGGTGCCCCTACCCATCCAGGGGCGGGATCACTATGGCTCTGCCCCCACAGTAGACACACCCCTTTTACCAGCCATGGCATCATTGAAAATATTACACCAGTATAGAAGAAAAATAACTTAGCACACAGACCAGGAATTAGGAGAACAGACAGTCTTGCCAACTCTGAAAAACAATGTGTTATCAAAATTTCAGAATCTAACAAACAGATCCCTATTCAGACACTTGGCCTTGCAGTCACATATGTAGAACAGAGATAGCCCCTCTTCAAATTCTTCAAAAATTAATCTGAAATCCTAAGAAGTTAGACTCTGCATGCAGCACAATAGCCTTCCCATCCAGCACAGCTTAGGATCTAGCTAGGGCAGACTTAATCAGCATAAACTAACATATTCTACAATCTGAGTTGGACAGACTAACAGGAGTTACTGAAGTGGGAATGAGAGATAGGAGATTGGTGATGGTTAGGAATTGAAAGCAGCCATCTAGCCCTCCTGTCTTGTGAGTTGTGAGTTGCTGTGTTGGGGTGGGGGTGGAAAAGGGTGGGTCAGGTGCAGCACTAAACAGGAGTCTCTGACAAAACAAGGGTCCAGGCTGTGCTGTGCTGTCTCTGAGCCCTCTCTGGGCTGGATTCCAGCTCCTGGTTTCACTCTCAATCTCAATGTGTTTGGAGCAGTGAGGTCCTCTGACAAACACAACAGGAGGATATTTCTCTGCTTGGGAGGGGGAAGGGGACTGGACAGAGAGCTGACAGCTCCTGCTTTGGAGCCAGACTGAGATGAGCAGGAGAGATTAGATAAACAAAAGCCTCAGCAGGCGCCCTTGAAGGCAGACGCCCTCCTGCAGTGCATAGCCTGCTTACTGGGTTTGACCGGCCCTGCGGGATGATGCACGCTAAGTGCAAATTCTATAAGGGCAATCACGTACACAGTTGCTTTTATAAAATACTAGCATAAATCCGCATATATGTGCCTAACATTAGGAATTAGCACCTACACTAGCTCAATGTCGGCAGTTAAGCATGTAAATGTTATTATTCCATAACCCGACAAAGGGCAAGTGGCACAGCAATAGTGAAACGAGGAGCCTTTTGTCGCGCTTGGCAGAGCACGCTGAGCGGAAGATGAGAATGAAGATGTCTTTAGATAAGTGTTAAGCCATTATGACTGTGCTGTAATGCTTTTTTTTCTACACCCCAATGCTACAGAGTGATAGTCTAGGATTATAAACGCTGTAGCTCTACGACTGGAATCGAATTTCCATGTGGGGGCATTTAGCACTGAGGCTGATTTAACTCTTTGATGCAACAGGGGTTGTTACAGGCTTTTCCCCCTAATTCTATATATGGCGCTCAAAACTGCACGCTAAAATTTGGGCATGCGCCCCAATTTGTGTGCACAATTTAATGGCACAATGAGCCAATTAATGCCAATAATTGAGCACTAACAATCAATTATTAGCACTAATTGGCAACAATTTGAATTTACGTATGCATCATTATAGTTGTAATTCTATGAAGATGTGCAGTGTTATAAAATAAGGCAGATCCACGCCTAATTTAGGTGTGAGGATTTACACCAGGTTTCATTTGGTGTAAATCCTTGTGGCCAAAATTGGGTGCAGTGCCCAACTTTGAGTGTCATTCCAAGCATCCACCACTCTCTCCGTGAAGAAGTATTTCTTCACCACGGAGAGAATGATGGATGCTTGGAATGCCCTCTCGCGGGAGGTGGTGGAGATGAAAACGGTAACGGAATTCAAACATGCGTGGGATAAACATAAAGGAATCCTGTTCAGAAGGAATGGATCCTCAGGAGCTTAGCCGAGATTGGATAGCAGAGCCGGTAGTGGGAGGTGGGGCTTGTGGTTGGGAGGCGGGGATAGTGCTGGGCAGACTTATATGGTCTGTGCCAGAGCCGGTGGTGGGAGGCGGGGATAGTGCTGGGCAGACTTGTACGGTCTGTGCCCTGAAAAAGACAGGTACAAATCAAGGTAAGGTATACACAAAAAAGTGGCACATTTCTTGGGCAGACTGGATAGACTGGGCAGGTCTTTTTCTGCCGTCATCTACTATGTTACTATGTATTTATAGAATAGCACTTAATGCTTATATTTTCTTTTGTGCCCACATTTATAGAATTTAGTCCTTTATGTCTATAGTAGAGAATGACACAAGGATGGGGACCCACAGTTTACCACGGGATGGGGACAGGGATAAAGCCCATGGGGAGAGAGCCCAAGGGGATGGGGCAGGGATGGAGACAGAGCCTGCGGGCATGGGGACAAACTTTGTCCCCATCCCCGTGTCATTCTCTAATGCAGATGACAGTGTTTTGATTTTTTGGAAAAGCAAGCAAAAGTGCTGGCCAAAACTGGCAAAACTTGCACGGGGACTCCTATGCATTCCTGCTACCAGCATGTCTTCTGAGAAGACATTTTCTATTGTGGGGAGGACTATGGAACACAGGAGAGCTAGACTGAATCCTGAGATTGTTGATGACTTATTATTATTATTCTCCACAGATTAAAAAATCATGATAGTGCTTCATAGGGCATATTTCTCCCCTGCTAGGTCATACAGAGCAGGTTGTATTTTGGACATTTTAACAAGGTGGATTAGGGTTCCTTGGAGTAGGAGAAGTCAGCTATTGTTGGGGTCGGAAGGGTAAAGGGATGGCAGAGGAGGGGTATTATAGTTGCTCGTTGTTATTATTGATATCTATTTGTGATTTATAAACAGTTGTACAGAATATTGTTTATTTTTCTACTTTAATAAAAAGATTCAAATATAAAATCATACGTGTTTGAGGCTTGTGCAGATGAGGGCAGCGCCCATGGGGACAAGGTGGGGGCGGGGACCGAGCTTAAAGGGTTGGGACAGGGACAGAGCCTGTGAGGATGGGGCGGGGACAGGGACAGAGCCTGTGAAGATGGGGGGATGGGGACAAACTTTGTTCCAGTGTCATTCTCTTGTCTATACAATCATATTGTAACCTGTAGTGTTGAGCAAGCTTGGTTGTATAGTCAGATTTTAGACTTGCTCCCTCTGAGTAGGTTAGATTTTGTAGTATTCTATAACCTACATACATACATAATAGACATACCCCTGGCCCCCTCCATGCCCTCCCAAGTCCATATGCCCATGCAGATGCACACTCTGGATTCTGTGCACACAATTTATAGAATACCATCTAATGGCAGTTATTGGTATAACTATTGATTAGTTCCAGTTAGTGCCCATTAAGACCAATTATAGCCCCTTGGTCATTAATGCCAATTAGTTAATAATGCTATTAAGTTACATGCACAACTGACATTCTATAACTTGGGCATGCAATTTTGCGCACTAAGTGTAAAATTGTGTGCACAAGTTTACAGAATTAGGGGTTAATGGATACATTCCTGCAACCAGGTTATAATAGTGCTAATATCCACAGAAATCTAGTTACTTAAACAAATTGTGACTTGATGCTGGTGTCTGAAAATCCTGTTGGTCTGCAGAGTAGTCCACCTTATTGAGACATGGCAGATGAGCTACCTATAAGGCTTCATTTCAGGAAATATGGCTTAAAACAACCTTCCATCTACTTTTTATCAAATACTGGAGGAAGTAGAGCAAAGCTGGCCATGCATGGATCAGTTCTAGCTCCCTGCCTGCCCAAAGAAATAGAATAGGTCTGCCATCTGTTTCTCATCTCTTCCCAAAGAAGTAGAACAGAGCTAGGCCGCCTTGAAAACTCCAGGGTATACTCTCCTGTCAGAGCCATAAACTTCCCCCTATACAAAGAAGCTGTACTGCAGCTGTTGTTGACAAAGTGCCAACTTGTTTCAGAGGTCATCTTCCTATCTGACTGTCTGGGCTCCCTTATAGAGACCAGGGAACTTGTCACACATGTTGGCAGAGGCAGTGTTCTCGGGTTCAGGCTTAATGTTAACTCACTCCCAAAGGAGCGGTCTACTTCTCCTACAGAAGCTGAGCCCAATGGGATCTGCATCAAACCAGTCCACAATTCTCCCCTGCAGGTCACAAAGAATCAGTGGAGCCAATCAAGGGCCCTGCTAAGGACTGTGGAAGTCAACTCACCTGCTTCCCCCTACATTTCCCCAGAACGAGGAAAATAGAAGCAAAAGGTAAGAGGCACCACAGCACAAGTCTAGCATGCAGCCACCATCATGTATCCTCCTACAAAACTGCCTTCCACTGAACCACTAGTAGTCATTCCCAACATACTTAAAGCTCAATCTTCCTTCAAAGTCAACCCAGAGCCAATGCCCCATTTGGCTACTGGGATCGACATCTTTCAGACAACACATAAGAACATCCTAGCTATTCTACATCCCATCCATGTTTTATAACACCATTCTTCATAAAGGTGCCATAGTCAGGCCTGATGACAGGGGGAGGGGCAGCGGGGTATAGGTGTCAGGGGTCTGGCCCACCACACCTGACTATAATGTTTTAAAATCTGAAAACGTGCAATACAGACCTGAACTGAGACCAAAGCCTTGCTGGGGCCTCTTCATGCCGAGCACTTACGTGAATCCTGTATATGTATGGACGCAGTCTCTACAACTGGTTATTGCCAATCCATGATGCTCTGCACACCAGCAACTGCTGGCTTGGCGTGCCCTATCCTGAGCTGTGCCCCTTTATCGATAATGTATCATCACAAATCTGGGGCACAAAAATTGACAGAAAAGGCTGTAAGGAAAGAGAACGAATTTAAATTGAATTATCATTAAGTACTTACTTGTTTTAAGTTTTTGACCCATGGAGACCCATGACCCATCGACCCATTACCAGGTTATGCCAACTCTGGACCCCCTATATAGGGGCCCGTGTACTTCTCTGCCTCGGGGCTCATCCTGGCTGTTGGTGCACCTGGTCATAATTAAATTCTGCTCCATGTTTTAGCCTCCAGTTTGCTGATATTCATAAAAGGAAGCTTTAAAAAAATCTGTCTCATTGTACGCATTCTTATTTAGGTAAACAGGGCTCTCAAAAAGATGCTGTAGAAATGAAATAATCATCAGGTTATTTAGGGGCATGGCCACTTACTTAATCAGTGAGTGTACTCAATGTTCCCTCTAACCAGTTAAGTACTGGCTCTGCCCATGGACTATCCCTGAATACCAGTGGATAGACAAGCACAAGCAATTCAACAGGGCAGTAGGCTATCCTGCCCAGTTAAATCTCTTTGAATATTGACCCCAATGTGATAAGATCCAGTATTGCTTATTGCATTACTAAAGTGAATTGTACTTTGTCCCTAATTATTTCAGGTGGAATGCTATGTCAAGTGAGATTTGGAAAAAGAAGGAAAATTCATGATTTTTAAATGGATATTGGTTATTTTAGTTAACTAGTGAGGAAACTAAAAAGGAGAATCAGTTGACCCATGCTTTTGGCATTTGTTCACTTTTTATGTTGCTTAAAGGGGGAAGTTTCAATACGATGTCTAAATCCCATTTTGGACATTTTGCTGAAAATGTCCAAAAATCAAGTGACAAACATAGCAATTTTCGAACCAGAAAAATGTCTATATTTTTGTTTTGAAAATGGCCATTTCCTACATGTTTTATAGACGTTTTGTGCTTGATGCACTTTACTTTTGTGACTATGTTCAAAAAAGAAAGTCCAAGAGAATAAACACAAAAACAAGTCATTGGGACATGTAGGGTGCCAGCATTCATAGTAGACTGGCCACACAGACATCCCAGCAGAGCAGTACACAGTTAGAGTGAGAATATGGGCCCAGGTCCCCTTCTCTACAGTGCACTGCACTAATCACTGGGGTACTACAGGGACCTGCTTGCTGCTCTAATAGGACTGGCCATAACATCTGAAGCTGTCATAGAGGCTGGTATTTACTATTTCATTCACATTTTTGGTGAGTGGTAAAGGGTCAGTAAACAGTGGTGGAATAAGGAGGGGGGATCATGCCTTAATCCCATCAGGTCATTTAGGGCACGTTTTTGTAACTTAGTCATGAGTGAAATGGGTCTAGATCAAAACATCTAACTTTTTTAGCCCTGGATGTTTTATTGTTCCATTATGGTAGAAAAATGTCCCAAGTTATGGGAACATCCAAATTCTGCCTCGTTGTAAATTGTAATTTGCAACGGAAGTTGTTTTCTTTGTGTGGGTAGCCTGCTGTGATATAAACTGAAACGCAACATATAAATGTTGTTAGATAAAAGTAAGTTTCTTGATGGATAAATTTGTCTCATTTGGACTTCAAAAGGATTGCTGGCATGCAAACAGGTTTATTATGTCTCAGATAAGAAAAATTGTGCATGTTGCTGAAAGGCTGAATGGTTAACAAAGTTCTCATTAAGTATATGGAAAAGATGCACACATAGAAATGCATAAGTTGCTACGGTTCACTTGTCATCTGTTTTAGCTGTCTAGAGTTTATTCATCTGTTGCTGACAAATCAGTGAAGACACTAATTTGTAACAAGTGCAACAACATCACATCAAATTATCAAATTGGAGGGAATGCTTATAGTTTATCCCTTGGAGAGAATTTATTTATCAAGATCCAGCTACTGTGGCAGGAATAGCAGAAGTGCAGCCGACAGCTGAAATCCTTCGGCAGATCAGCTCATTAACATGACTGTTGACTCACCTTTATGTGCAAAATGAATTAGAATTGTTTTCCATAAAGTAAAATATAGAGTTTAACAAATCATTCCTATCTATGACACACAGTAAGAACATAAGTACTGCCATACTGGGACAGACCGAAGGTCCATCAAGCCCAGCATCCTGTTTCCAACAGTGGCCAATCCAGGTTACAAGTACCTGGCAAGATCCCAAAACAATACAATACATTTTATGCTGCTTATCCTAGAAATAAGCAGTGGATTTTCCCCAAGTCCATTTTACTAATGGCTTATGGATTTTTCTTTTAGGACTCTATCCAACCCTTTTTTTAAACCCCACTAAGCTAACTGCTTTTACTACATTCTCTGGCAACAAATTCCAGAGTTTAATTACACGTTGAGTGAAGACATATTTTCTCCGATTCATTTTAAATTTACTACTTCGTAGCTTCATTGTGTGCCCCCTAGTCCTAGTATTTTTGGAAAGAGTAAACAAGCGATTTACCTCTCTACCTGTTCCACTCCACTCATTATTTTATAGACCTCTATCATATCTCCCCTTAGCCATCTTTTCTCCAAGCTGAAGAGCCCTAGCCGCTTTAGCCATTCCTCATAGGGCAGTCATCCCATCCCCTTTATCATTTTCGTCACCCTTCTCTGTACCTTTGAAACTACCTGATATGCAGCTTTTCATTTGTTTATTTACCTATTGAGATTTATTAGTTATCCGATCACCTTAAGTTTTATCTATTGGCACATATTCAGTACTGTTGCACTCCTACCTGTCAGACGCTACTTAAGAGGAGACAGTGTTTTACATTCAACAGTAGAGAGCACAGTTGTATCATTGATGTTTGTGTGCAGAGACTCACAACTGTATACAGTTGGACTATTTGACACCTGTTGCAGGCATTTTCACCGAAACACTGCCATGTTGAGTCTTTCTAGTTGTTTTATGTATTGATTGACAGTGATGTGGACTGACCTCCATTTCATGTGAATTTATGATTAAATTTAAAGGATTTTTAAAACTTCTTCTGGACTCTTTGGTTTTTGGCTTGTTCCATTCTCAATTTTCCTTTATATTTGGCATTTACCTATGAGGATATTGTCTTCCTCCTATCAGGCTGGAAACCCAATGAAATCATTTACAGAACTTTGGTCCATCTGAAATTAGTTTCCATACAAATGCCTCATGCGACTCTGATATCATGATGTGGTGGTTTGACATTTTAGAACATTTATAAATGCAGGTAGAAAATGGAGTCATTCTACTTTAAATCAGTCATTTTGACTAGACTTTTTGACTGTATCAATGTCCCTTTGTTTATTTAATATTGCTTTTCCTTGTATACATCTGTTGTTGGTTACTGCTGAGAGCCATTTTGTGATCAGATATTCTTTTTGCTCTGATACACTGGGGAAATATGCATAAAATGCAATATTATGTAGACATATGTCATTGGCTTGGAACCCTCATGTGGAATTAATAAGCTGTAAAGTGTATTCTGCTAAGTACCCAAACCAGAAGCCTTGCTCTTTACACATCTGTTTTTATTAATTTTATAGCTGGATTCCATTAAGAAGTAATTATGATCTGTATATGCATGTGTTTTGCTATTGATAATATTTCTGATGAGAAGCTAAATGATAGAATGCTGAATCTGCAACATATGGATTAGGTACAGTCTAAAAGCTATTTAATGCAGAGTACAAAAAAATGTTTTTATTCTTATGCAAAAGCTATTTTACAAAGATACTGCTGTCAACATTCAGCAGGGTGAGCTTCACAGAAAGATACACACTTATGTTTATGTGGATTTTTAGCCACAGTATCTGTTTAAATAGGACCACTGAATGTTCAGTCCAAAACTTAAACGGACAAGTTATCCATTTATGTTAGAAAGACTATTTGTGCATTTCTAGTTAGGGGGCAGTTACTAAGCTGAGGTACAATATGGTGTGGGAGTCACCACAGGGTTGTGTCTCCGACAATAAAGAATAATGCAACTTGAAATCAACGTCTTAAGTTGGATTATTCTGCTCCCCAGAAGCATCAAGCCACTAATACACAACCCGATGTTCCTACAGAGCCTCTCTTAAAGGAGCTGGTGCAGTAAGTATGACAAAAGGTCCTGGGATCCCACCCCTATCCCTCTCCAAAGATACATCAATTTAGAAGGGGTCAAGCCTCATGCCCTCCCCATTGTGGGACTCCCTGGACCTACCTAAATAATCATTGGTGATCCAAGGGTCTCTGGATAAGAGCTTCTGTTAGCAGTAGTCTCATGAAACTACTGCTAGGGGTCAATCTGCCATATAAGGGCCTCTTGATGTGCTGTTAAGTGCTATTGGCAGTTGTGACAGCTAGCACACAGCACCAACCCATACACTAGCTGTCATAGTTGGCCATGCCAACACTCCACCTCATCACAACCACAAACCACCACTACCTGTGTTGAGCAGCTAGCATGTATGTTTTTTTTAACATACTGGCTGGTTTTAACATCTGGTAGCCATTTACATGGGTCTATGCTAATGGCTACTGCATGGTAAAACCTATACTAGCTGCTTATAATACAGCTCAGTGAAAGGGCCCCAGTGTGAAGTAAGCCAGTGCCACTTAGAGAGGAAAAGATGCTGCCAGCTTGAAGGAGAAAATCTGCAGCCTGAGAATGAATTTTGCACCCAGCTGCCAAAGTTCTGTGTGGAAATCATAAAAGGCCTGGGAAGTCGCTGAACCAGGAGAGTGAATTACTGGAAGAGATATTCTATGCTCCACCAGTGTTGACCTTCCAATATGCACCCAATCTGAAGCACAAATTAGTAAAAAAAAAATGTAAGCTCCCAGCAGAAGCTCAAAAAGGATCAAATGGACATGCTCCTGCCATATACTAAGCTGCAGGTTGTTAAAGCTCATATCATAGGACTCCACAGTTATACACATAGGAAAAACATTCAAGCGAGAAATATTTCAGAGAGACTCATTGTCACTGCTCTTGTTTTGTATAGCACTTAATCCTTTGAGTATACTACTTAACTCTTTGAGTTATGGATTTAGCCTTAATCCTAGGGCTGGCAAGGACTCAGGGGTTGCATCACATCTGCTGTTTGTAGATAACTTGAAGCTCTAGAGTCCCAGCAATCAACATTTGATGGGAACCAACTCCATTTAGTAAAAAGCTTTTCAGATGACAACAGGATGACTTTTGGTCTATACAAATATGTTAAAATAACTGTCCTCAAAGAAAATTGAGCAAAACTGAAAACATCTCTCTGATTGATGATTGTGCCATCGAGGAACTTGAACAGGAATGGTATATAAATATCTAGGGGTAGAGGAAAGAGTAACAAGTTAGCATAATATACTCAGAGAAGAGACTACCAAAGAATATTACAGGAGATTAAAACTGAAACTGAAAAGTGCCCTAATATTAAAGAATAAGATACAAGCCATCAACCAGTTTGCAATTCCAGTACTCTCATATAGCTTTGGAGTTGTGAACTGGCCTCTCGAAGAATTGGATGTATAAACAAGAAAACTCCTCCATGCTCATGAGGCAGCCTATAAGAATCAGTGTATGATGAGATTGTACATTCCTACAGCTGAAGGAAAAATGGGACTCATAGAAATAGATTATACATAGAACTAGCATCATAGGTTTCAAGACCTACATAACAGCATCAGTGAATCCAGTTCCATCATAAAACTTGGATAGGCATTCCAATGAGCAGAAGAAATGAGTGAGAATCTAACTGTATATACAGGAATGGAATCAACAGAATATGCAAAGATGTAGAAAGGGCTCTTGAAAGATATGTATCAACAAACAAGGAAAAACAATAGCAAATGCACAAATGCAATCGGAAATACAAAGTCTTACTGTAGGAACCGTACATGGATCAAGCCCAGACACATGAATGGTTGAGAGAAGAACTGAAAGCTAAGGATCAGAGATTGATAGTTGCAGCCCAGGACAGTGGATAAAAGATGAGATGGTTCACAACAAGCACAGAAAAATCTGTTACAATAGACATCTGTAGATTCTGTAAAAAAAAAAAAAAAAAAAGAGGCTGCAAAGTGCTGATGGCAGAAAGTTTCTATACAGAAAATGACTTGTCTTATTCATTAGAAATTTTGTAAACATTACAAAATCACTGTACCAGAAAAGCATTGGGATCATGACACCTAAGTGAATTGTAGAGAATGAAAACCTGACTGATTAAAAGCTGGATGCAAGAAAATTGGACATAGTGGTTAAAGAGAAAAACACCAGAATAGCATTAATCATAGGGCTGTCAGTCCCAAACGATTACTCTGTGAATCACATGGAGAGAGAGAAGATCCGCAAGTGCCAAGCAAGGCATTCTGAGACTAAGAAAACATGACAGAAAGATACCAAAAGATTTCACATCATTTTGGGTGCTACAGGCTTGATCAAAAAGAACTTCCCAAACACACCTGAATAAGTTATACATATTACATTTCACAAACTCTAGACAGAACCTCTCTTTGGCACGATGCAAGTTTTATGGCAAGAGTTAGCAGTAAATATGAGAGACTGAGATCATACTCTGCATGCCCTGGCTTAGGAATGAGTTTCATTCTTGTCATGGTATGCACAAAACTAACCCATTTGAAGAAATTGCTCCTGAGACAAACAAAGGTAACATACTCCACATAACCCTAGCTTGAGAGTGAGGTTCATTACTGTCACGTTATGTGCAAAATTAACCCATTTGGAGACATTCCCCCAATTCTATATATGGCACCTTAACTTGTGCATGTTAAGTTGGCTGCATGGCCAAATTATGCGCACAACTTAATTGATTAACAAGCCAATCAGCACCGATAATTGGTACTTAATAAGCAATTAACAGCACTAATTGGCTTTAATTAGAATGTACATGCACAACTTTCCAGGTGTATTCTACAACGCAGTGCATGTAAATTCTAATGTGCGCAGTCAAAAAGGGGGCAAGGCCATGGGTGTGGAATGGGCGGGTTGTGGGCATTTCAAAAAACTATGCGCACTATTATGGAATACACCCGATCTGCGCCTAACTTAGGCACAGGTATTTAGGCCTGATTTTAGGTGGTCTAAATGGGTGCACCAACATTTTAGTCACAAGAACGGTACGTGAGCATATTCTATAAACTACGCCTAATTTTAGGTGTAGTTTATAGAATCATGCTAACCGCATGGTTTTTTTAGCACTGATTTTTAAAGCATCATTTATAGAATTTGGCCCAATGCCCTGAAACAAACCAAGGTGACATTTCTATTAGGGAACACGTCTCAGAACCAGAGCATTGCATAAATATGGTCAAGACAACACACATAAATTTTGGAACCCCCACAAAACTCCCATTTTCCTGCCTATAACTATGACCCTCTTAGCCTGCGTGCATTAGAATTTAGGTGCAGTGCATTACAGAATGCGCTTAGCAAGTTATGCGCATAAATTCTAATTTTGCCAATTAGTGCTCATTATTGCTTGTTAAGTGTTGTTAACAATGCTGATTGGCTTGTTAAGCCAATTAAGTTTCACACGTTGTTACAGAATACGCTTGGATTTCAGCATGGAATGCTAGGCATGCTATATAGAATCTGGGGACTTTGTGCAATCATTTACATAGGGTAGGCTTTGGGTAAGACAAAAGCTTACTTGTTCAATGGCAAAAGCTGATGGGTAAATGGCATGTATATCTTTAAACGTATAGGACTAAATTGCAGAAATCTTAGGAATTGTTTGCACATATAAAAATCAGTTTTATACTTATAAATCTCTATATATACATATAAGTGGCCATTTTAGAAAAAAGCATTACATATACGTATATATGAGCACATCAGTTTAAAGGAGGTGTATTTTGAGTGGGACTTCCAGGTATACATGTATTCTGTGATTCAGAATGCTAGTATTTGTATACCTTGGAAGTTTTACTGGGCATTTTTACCTGCTTTGAATCGTGCATACATCCCAGATGACATCTCTATTGGACCTAGGGTTTAGAGGAGTATTTGAGGGGGGGATGGTGTGCAGCTCTCTGACATTCAAAACCACCTCCCTTGGGATATAGTGTGAGTTTCAGAGGATGCCTCCTTAATTAAATAGGAAGCAACAAGTAGTGTTCTATGATAAGTAACATAGTAAGTGACGGCAGATAAAGGCCTGAATGGTCCATCCAGTCTGCCCAACAGTCACACTCATTATCAACTGAAGATTAAATGAACAATGAACTTGATATTATATACTTAATCATAAGTATTCTGGGGAATGGGAAATGCAATATGAGGTCCGACAAGGGTCCGTTCTCTCCGTGGCTTCTTTTTGCAGAGTTTTGATCCCAATATTCGAAGGATTTATGCTCCTAACTTTGAGAGTTATGTTCATAAATTGAAAAAAAAAAAAGTGGGCCTTTTCCTTTTTATGACTGCAGCACATTGCCTATTTTCTTTGCGTTCATGCTCATAAATTGGCCTCTTTGAAAACTGGCTAGTGCTGAGTGCATAATTCTATACTAAAAATTTCACTAAACTCCTAAATTTAGGAGCATAAAAGTGGGTGGCAACAGGGCAGATTTAGCTGCCAAATTCTAGATCATTCTTCAAGTTTCATTAAATCCCTTCTTATGTTATCCACGTCATCTAGGGTGTCTACCATATATTTCACTAAACTCCTAAATTTAGGAGCATAAAAGTGGGTGGCAACAGGGCAGATTTAGCTGCCAAATTCTAGATCATTCTTCAAGTTTCATTAAATCCCTTCTTGTGTTATCCACGTCATCTAGGGTGTCTACCATATTGCAGATTTTGGTATCATCTGCAGAGGCAATCCTTACCTGACAGCCCTTCAACAATATCGCTTAGCAATTTAAAGTTATTATGTGGAGTTTTGATGCCTGAATTTATATGGATAGTGCCACTGAAAATATGCAATAACTTTAAATGTACAAGCTGCTCAAAATTACATATAAAATATTACAGACAGTGCAGAACATTGCTGTTAGATTGATGTTTTTCAATTGACAAATTTGATAGAATTTTTCCATATTTTCTTAAACTTCATTTGCTTCCGATTGAGGACTGAGTACAATTTAAAATCTGCATATTTGTTTTTTAAAATCTTATATGGCTGTACTCCATTGTACACGCTAACTCATCTTCATCTGTCTTCTGCTCGAAATTTTCATTCTTTTTGTCACTTCAGTTTCCAATTGTTAGATGCCTCAAATCTCATATGCAACTGGTCTCTTCCTTTTCATAACAAGCTCCTCTGATGTGGAATGCATTACCCACTTCTATGAAGCAGATAAGAGACTACCTACATTTTAGAAAAGCCTTGAAATCTATTTGTTCCAAAAAAGTGTGCATCCTTAATTTGTTTTTAGTTGTTGTTTTTTTTTAATTTTATCTGTAGCTCATTGGGAATTGGCCTAATTCTCTTCTTTTGTGATCCATATCGAACTGTACAGGTAGTTGTAATGTAATAATATAAAGTTAAAATTAAAGCCATGCTTCTGAATATTGAACTCGTAAAGTATGCACCTCAGAATATCCCTATTCCTGCATCTTTGCCCTGACACTCCTTCTGTTTCTCTGAGGACAGCACACATACTTATATATTGACAGATCCTAAATACTCATGATTGGTGCGTCATGCTGTCCTAGATTTTTTTTGTTGTTTTTTTTTCTTTTTGGTAGACATTTCCATAGTAATCATTTCCCTTCCTCATGTTTTTTTATTTGGTTTTAGGTGGATGAACCGTCTGGGTCTTGCAGCCATTGGTTACACCCCAGATGAAAAGGATATAAGGCCTAATGAAGGTAAAGAGCCTCATTTTTTTCATTTTTTGTGCTAAGAAGGGGGAGTAGAAATTATCAGGTCCATAGAGCAGTGTCTGAGTATATCTATACAGTATAATTATACTTCGGTGAAGTGTGGTTTCAGTCTGGGTTTGGAACGACATTTCTCATGAAAATTTGCTGCAGAGATCATTTATTTATTTATTTATTTATTACATTTATATCCCACATTCTCCCACACAAATTCGAGTTCAATGAAGACAGTAAAAAATATGAAATAAGACCATAATCCCACATATATCAACAAAGGAAATAATCATAAATACATATGAAATGGGGGAAAGAGGAGAATAATCTAGGCATCAGCATCAATTCACAGAAATTTTTCAAACAGGAAAGATTTCAAAAACTTGCAAAAAACTAAGTGGGTCTTTTACAAAGGCACGCTAGCACTTTTAGCATGCTTTAAAAAATAAGCGTGCGCTAAACACTAGAGATGCCCATATATTCCTATGGGCATCTCTAGTGTTTAGCGTGCACTAAAAGTGCTAATGAGCCTTTGTAAAAGACCCCCTAAGTAATCATGCTGGGATCTAAGTTATTTTGGCAAGGAATTCCACCACTTAGTACCTTGGTAAGAAAAAGTAGCAGAATAAATTGACTTATAGACTGCTTTCTTACAGATGTCTATAGTGAACTTTGCAGAAATGAGCCACTAACCTGTGAGGAATCCTGCAGATTAGTATATCAGCCTCTAAGAGACCTGATGAGTATGCCTTTGCTATGGCTGATGTATCTGTATTATCAGATATACAAATGCCAGTCACTGCAGTAGTTTAAAGTTGCCTCAAAATCTAATTCTTCAATTGCCATTCCATACTTATGTATACAAGGTGAAAGTGTTCAACTATCAGGTAGGGCAGTCTCACCGTAAACTTTATCAGCTACTCCATTCCAACAGATTACAGAGCATTCTTGCACCTATATTCCACCATGCTAATTCCCTAGAAATAAAAACCATTTTCAAAAAATTCAAATGGAAAATGCTCAAGGGCACTGCAATTTAGGAATGCCAAGGGAGGAAGTTATCAAGGTGTGGGAAAAGGCAAGCTTTTTTTTGGCAAAGTTTTTTACCTTCTATGGAAGCGTAACCCCCTAGTGGTAGTAGCATGAGACTACTACTAGAAGGCACCATTTTGGAGATGGTGCTGGCAGGGCAGGAGAACTGGGGATTGCTCCTGCCCAAAGACCACTGGATAGGTATTGGGCTGGTAGATCCTAGAAAATGGTGGGGGTATGTCACTGGGGGGATGGAGGGGCATAGGAGCCAACTTTTCAAAATGATTGGGGGTGCTGACATTTTTTACAGGTGGTGCATTCCCCCCTCTCTCCCTCCCTCTCTCCCTCATCCCCCCTCTCTCTCCCCCTTCCCTCCCCCCCTTGTCCCCCCTCCCTCTCCCCCGTCCCTCATTCCCCCTCCACCTCCCTCCGAGTTCCAGGCCCCCCTCCCTCTGAGTTCTAAGGTCCCCCTCCCTCCCTCCCTCCCTCCAAGTTCCAGGGTCCCCCCTCTCTCCTTCTGAGTTCCACAGGGTCCCTCCTACCTCCCTCCCTCTGAGTTCCAGGTTCGTTTCCCCCTCCCAGTTCCAGGGTCATTGTCCCTCCCTCCGAGTTCCAGGGTCGTCGTCTCTCCCTCCCTCCCTTCGAGTTCCAGGCCCCCTCCCTCCGAATTTTAAAAGTCATCTTGACTTACCTCGCCGGGGTTACAGCGGCCGGCAGCAGCGGTAAAAAGCGTGCAGGCTCGGTGCTTACTTCAGTTTTCCCTTCTCTCTCTCTCAGCTATGGTCCCGCCCTAAGAGCTGAAAGTGAGAGAAGGAAAAACTGAAGTAAGCGCTGAGACTGCACGCTTTTTACCGCTGCTGCCAGCTGCCGTAACCCTGACAAGGTAAGTCAAGATGAACTCGAAGGGAGGGAGGGAAATAGGGAGGGACGACAACCCTGGAACTTAGAGGGGGAAATGAACCTGGAACTAGGAGGGAGGGAACGAACTTCCGGTGGGTAAAATATTGGGGGTGCATGAGCACCCATGGAGTGGCGCCTATGTAGAGGGGCTTGAGCAGGGAGCTTGGGGTATGTCATTGGAGGATGAGGAGAACAACACCAGCCCCTTTAGGCTCCAGCCGGGGAGCATTGGTAAAATGGTAAAATAACCCCAGCTTTTGGGGCATTCAATGCCCCTCACACCCAAAAAAAGGTTTGGGCAAGTCGCCCCAGGATTGGTAGCATGGAATGTTGCTACTAATTGGGTTTCTCCCAGGTACTTGTGACCTGGATTGGCCACTGCTGGAAGCAGGATACAGGGCTAGATGGACCATTGATCTGACCCAGTATGGCTAGTCTATGTTCTTACATAGTAATGTGCTGCTTTACATGCATATGTATGCTTTGCATCTCATTACTGTGTAACCCGCTGTGACCTAAATATCACCACAGTAGGGCAAGACAAGCTGCGTTAGAGCCCTTTAAGTCGTATTAAGTGCACTAACACAATTTGATAACTTTCCTCGTAAAGCTGTTATTTTGCCAAGAGCACAGCACTTAAGAAAGCCAATTATTACTTCCAACATAGCCAGGTAGGTTACAGCTGGCTCAAATCTAGCTGACCAGACTAAGTGCTAGATGCACTAAACCTTAACGACCCTTTAACGAAGAAATTTTCAACCGTAGCATGCATTAAAGGCCATTTTCCGACGATGCTAGCAGCTAACGAAAACGGAACGCAAACGAGTAACTACCATTGAAATGTGGACAATTCAGAATGCACTAACCATACCGACGATTGCAACGAATCATTTACCGTGATAAATTTAACGTAAGGTCAGACCTGTCGTTAAGGCCTGAGCTGTCATCTCCCCGCTTCCCCCTGCACCTTAAAATTCCAAGCTGGCATGTTGAAAAACAAAATAAACAACACAAACATGTGGCTCCCCGCTTCCCTCTGCATACAATAGAAATGAAACGAAAACAAAATCAAAAAAAGGACTGGGAGGGGGCAAGGGCGCTCGTCAGGAGCGTCCTGTATGGACGGCCTTGCCCCCGCCACTCCCCCCCCCCCCCCCCGAGGTCGCCGCTGCTCCCCTCTTCTGCGTGTATTAAATAAAAAATAAAAACAAAAAAACAAAGTTTAGCAGCCCCGGTCCCCCTCCCTTCCTCTCTCTGTTTTTCTCCTTCTCCCACAGCTCCACCTCCCGCCATCCTCCGCCCCCGTGCCCCGTCCCCCTGAGCTCGTCGCCGCCGCTCCCCCCTCTACCAGAGCCCCCCTCTGCTTTACCAGCCCGCGCAGCGCCTCTCACCTCTGTGTGAAGGCGCTGCACGGGCAAGAACAGCTGATCGGCGATCAGTGCTGCCTTCTCCGATGTCCCTCTGTTCTTCCTGGGCCCGCCCTCCTCTGACGTGGGTAACTTACGTCAGAGGAGGGTGGACCCAGGAAGAACAGAGGGACGTCGGAGAAGGCAGCACTGATTGCCGATCAGCTGTTCTTGCCCGTGCAGCGCCTTCACACAAAGGTGAAAGGTGCTGTGCAGGCGGTAAAGCGGAGGGGGGGGGGTCCGGTAGAGGGGGGAGCGGCGGCGACAAGCTCAGGGGGGCAGGGCATGGGGCGGAGGATGGTGGGAGGCGGAGCTGTGGGAGGAGAAAAACAGAGAGAGGAAGGGAGGGGGACCGGGGCTGCTAAACTTTGGTTTTTTGTTTTTATTTTTTATTTAATGCATGCGGAAGTGGGGAGCAGCGGCGACCTCGGGGGGGGGGGGGGCAAGGGTGTCCATACAGGACGCTCCTGACGAGCGCCTTTGCACCTTTTATTTTCAACTTTTTTTTTGTTTGTTTTGGGTTTTGACGTTTGTGGCATGCGCAGAGCAACCAGCATAACGCTTGGCTGACTGCACATGCTTTACGGGCAGATTAACGACAGAGATTACACTTCTGTAATGCATTCGACTTTCAAATACCGAACCGAACATGTGGGACTTCTGTTTTTAGTGCATTCTTCGTTTTTTCAACTTCGGTAAGGACTTTTACGTTTTTGATTTTTTAAAGTATGGTTGATGCATCTGGGTCTCAGCCTGTTAGATTAAAGCCTGCAAGAACTGCATTTCACCTTTACCAGTTAGGTTAGCCAACTAACAATGAAAATCAGCGCTAGCTATTGAATGTCCTCTTCCTGAGCTAATCCTGCCTGTTTTTTGAGTGGCCAAATCACTAGATGGCTAGATCCTATTGAAGATGTGATTAGCTGATCTTCAAGTTACCCTTTCCAAACATCCTTAAATAACAGGTTTTTAATGTGGATACCAGAAAACAACAAGAACGGAAGATGTACAGAAAGACCAAACTAAAATCACAGATGTAAAAAAGCCAAATTCATTTATTAAGCCCCTACACGGTCCATGTTTCGGCCAAAGAGGCCTTCTTCAGGGGTCTAAAACAAAACAAAAATACAACATATCATATATGTTTTTATGATATATGTGTTGTATTTTTGTTTTGTTTTAGCAGTGCTTTTTTTGTAGAAAAAAAGGTGCCGGTACTCATTATGGGCGGGGTCACCACATATGGCTCCACCCCTATGATAGCCACACCCACATTAACCACACACCCTATACCAGCCATGGCGCAGATAAACAGACATCATTGAAAATATTACAGTACTATAGGAGAAAAAAATAACGTGATTTTTTTTCATTATAAATAATCTCTGTAAGCTCTTACAGCTCCAGTATACCCAGTGCAAAATAAGACAGCCAATGTAAATTCTCAAATTGGACATATTACAAACATTAAAATGAAAATAAAATGATTTTTTTCTACCTTTGTTGTCTGGTGACTGTTTTTCTTTCCATATTGGTCCCAGTCTGTGATTCTCCTTTCCTTTATTTTCGCTTAACTCTTCTGTGCCATTTGTCATTTTTGTCTCCTTTTTCTTTGCTTTCTTCAATATTTTTCAGGCTCTCTCTCTGTCCAGATTTAATTCATTCTTACTATCCATTCTTTAATTTCCTTCATCTACCTGTGGCTTTTCATCTTTTCCTCACCCTTGTTCTCCCCATGCCCCTTCCTCTTATTCTCCAGTCTTTCTCTATTCCCCTTTTCCATCCAGCAGCTCTGCTTTCTCTCCCCATCCTTCCAGTGTCTCCCCTATTTCTTTCTGCATTCTTCCATCCAGCGTCTTCCCTCTTTCTCTCCCTATCCTTCCGTTTTCCCTCGCTCTCTCCCCATCCTTCCATCTGTTTTTCCCTCTCTCTCCCCATCCTTCCATCTGTTTTTCCCCCTCTCTCCCCATCCTTCCATCTGTTTTCCCTCTCTCTTTCCCCATCCTTCCATCTGTTTTTCCCTCTCCCCAATCCTTCCATCTGTGTTTTTCCCTCTCTCTCCCCATCCTTCCATCTGTTTTTCCCCTCTCCCCAATCCTTCCATCTGTTTTCCCCTCTCTCTCCCCAATCCTTCCCTCTGTTGTTTTCCCTCTTTCTCTCTCTCCCCAATCCTTCCCTGTTGTTTTCCCTCTTTCTCTCTCTCTCCCCATCCTTCCATCTGTTTTTTCCACTCGCTCCCCAATCCTTCCATCTGTTTTTCCCTCTCTCTCCCCATCCTTCCATCTGTTTTCCCCTCTCTCCCCATCCTTCCATCTGTTTTCCCCTCTCTCCCCATCCTTCCATCTGTTTTCCCCTCTCTCTCCCCAACCCTTCCCTCTGTTGTTTTTCCTCTCTCTCCCCAATCCTTCCCTCTGTTGTTTTCCCTCTTTCTCTCTCTCCCCAATCCTTCCCTCTGTTGTTTTCCCTCTTTCTCTCTCTCCCCAATCCTTCCCTCTGTTGTTTTCCCTCTTTCTCTCTCTCCCCAATCCTTCCCTCTGTTGTTTTCCCTCTCTCTCCCCAATCCTTTCCTTTGTTGTTTTCCCTCTCTCTCTCTCTCCCCAATCCGTCCCTCTGTTGTTTTCCCTCTTTCTCTCTCTCCCCAATCCGTCCCTCTGTTGTTTTCCCTCTTTCTCTCTCCCCAATCCTTTCCTCTGTTGTTTTCCCTCTTTCTCTCTCTCCCCAATCCTTCCCTCTGTTGTTTTCCCTCTTTCTCTCTCCCCAATCCTTTCCTCTGTTGTTTTCCCTCTTTCTCTCTCTCCCCAATCCTTCCCTCTGTTGTTTTCCCGCTTTCTCTCTCCCCAATCCTTCCCTCTGTTGTTTTCCCTCTTTCTCTCTCTCCCCAATCCTTCCCTCTGTTGTTTTCCCTCTCTCTCTCTCTCCCCAATCCTTTCCTTTGTTGTTTTCCCTCTCTCTCTCTCTCCCCAATCCTTCCCTCTGTTGTTTTCCCTCTTTCTCTCTCTCCCCAATCCTTCCCTCTGTTGTTTTCCCTCTTTCTCTCTCTCCCCAATCCTTTCCTCTGTTGTTTTCCCTCTTTCTCTCTCCCCAATCATTCCCTCTGTTGGTTTCCCTCTCCCTGCCAAGTTTCCCGCGAAGGCGCGAAGTCGCGATGCACGCGGCACCAGCCCCTATTTCTGGCCGCTGCTGCTTCTCCTGTTGAGCAGCAGCGGCCGCTACACAAAGAAAAACAAGATTTAAAAAAAAAAATTGAAACCTGGCTGAACGCGGCACCCCGGCACTGTAGACAGCTATTAGGCATTGACTGTTGCCCTGCAGCCGCTCCTCCTCTTGCCTCTACGTCACTGCCCCTGGAGGAAGACCCCGGAGGAGCGCAGTGACGTAGAGGCAAGAGGAGGAGCGGCTGCGGGGCAACAGCCAATGCCTAATGGCTGTCTACAGTGCCGGAGTGCCGCGTTTCAGCCAGGTTTGAAGTTTTTTAAAAATCTTTTTCTTTGTGTAGCGGCCGCTGCTGCTCAATAGGAGAAGCAGCAGCGGCCGGAAATGGGGGCTGGCACTGCGTGCGGGACATGGACTCACGGGGCGGGGGGAGCAAAAAAAAAAGGTGCCGGTACGCCGTACCGTTGCGTACCGGCACAAAAAAAGCACTGTGTTTTAGACCCCTGAAGAAGGCCTCTTTGGCCGAAACACGGACCGTGTAGGGTCTTAATAAATGAATTTGGCTTTTTTACATCTGTGATTTTAGTTTGGTCTTTCTGTACAACTTCCGTTCTTGTTGTTTTCTGGTGTTCTTTACGGGAGATTTGGACTCTCTTTATTGCTGTTATAATGTGGATAGCCAGTTCTGTTGCTTGGTGGACATTTGCCACAGTCTTTAAATTTAGTCTTAGAAGTTAAAATAGTTTTTTTTATTTTTTAATCTTTCAGTTGAATTATTTTTTTTTCTGTGTAATTTTACTACAAAATCAGAACTGGAAAAAAATTAAGTTTGAGGCACATTTTAAAATGATGCAAATACAATTCCATCAGTTGTATTGGCCCATGGGGAAAAACAGTGGCATGGAATGGTTGAAAACCTTTGGCAATTCATGACCTGAATCAACCAGGTTTTAGTGCTTTACATAGTAACGTAGTAAATAGTGGCACATAAAGATCAAAATGGCCCATCAAGTCTGCCCGGTAAAATGCTTAGGGTTGTAACTACCATTCCTTGCAGATTACCACACCTCACCCCATGCATTTATTCTAAAATTACAAAACATGTTCTTCTATCCCTTGAGTCTCATAACTTAATGACTACAGTTCCTTAGTGTTCCAAAATCACAGAGAATATGACTTTCTATATTGTTCCTGCAATGCTCTAATTTTGCTTTGAAGAGAACCAACCAAAAACTGAATATTATTGTTGTTAGCAGATTATTGGAGTGAAAGTGACCAGGATGATATTGATGGCTCTCTAACGCTGAAACAGGAAGGACCTTCAACACTGTGTGATACCTACCATAGAACCCCCTCAGTAAGTCAGGTATATTATGTGCTCGTACCATGTCAGTAGGCATGGGCATCAGAAGGGAAGAGATTTCAAAATGTATTTTGTATTTTTAGGGATAGTTGAGTAGCCTTGAAAAGTGCAGGAGTCTTGATGTAATCTTGAACACACCAAGAGTTGGAGAAATTATAAGCAATCTCTAATTAAAATTTAATCAGTTGCATTAAATCCTGCAGAAAGTGAAATAGTGCAACAGTATTCCTGTATTCATTTGATGCTGGTTGAATTTTATAGCACAAACACAAAAAAAGGATATATCATAATGTACAAATAAAGAGGTAAATATTCAGCGGAACAGCACCTGTATGACCAATTAGCTTCTCTCGGATGAGCGGGTTTACAAAATCCACGACAAGTAAGTGGTCCCATACACATGCGTAAGTTATTAAAGTGCATCTAATATGTATCTGTAATTCTACTCATATACATACATATATGAACACATGTGCAGAAATAATTTAGCCACACCGTATTCCATAAGTATGCTTCTATTTATAATACTCCGTATATCAATTCTCCAAATTTAACAATATCCGTGTCTTCTCTCAATGGAGGGGGCTCCTACAATAATAACGCCCAGCTCCAAACCAATTACAAATTCTTCTCATTGTAGGCGCTGGGATATCAACTAAGCGTATTCTATATACCGTGCCCATCCCTTAATTAATTGCTTAGTTACTAGTTTATTACTGCTGAGCTTCAATATCTTTTCCGTTAACACCCAGCATTCCTTGTCAAAGTATGGTCCAGAGATCTCACAGGATTCTGTAGTAACATGATTAAAGAAGCGATGACAGATGTTTCCACATAGATGTGGTTTTTTTTTGTCTTTCTAAAAACAATACAATAAATCTGCATTCTATCTAACTCAGTCAGAGCCAGGGCAGAGAACTGGCACCACAAGCTTTTGTTTGCAGTTACCTGGAGAATTTCCTCACTTTTAGATTGTAAGCTCTCTTGAGCAGGGACCGTCCTTCCCCATGTTTAAACTTGTACAGCGCTGCGTAACCCTGGCAGCGCTATAGAAATGCTAAGTAGTAGTAGTAGTAGTTATTTCGTATCCGCTTCAAACTCATTTAGCCCAATCATTGCCGTGAAAGCCCTCAGCCGAGAGCCATGCACTAGTCATAGACCCTTAATCCACCACTGTGAATCCCAGCTGCATGATGATTGGGATTCCCTTCTCTACAGGGACTCTAGCCAATGAAGGAGAAACTCTGAGCTAGAATTCCTATGCATGGTAGTACACAGCATTGCCACAAAGCAAAGCAGGACTTTTAAGCGCTGCTGTTTTAGCACTACCAATTTGACCACCACTACATGTGTGCTGGACTTTTGGCCGCTGGACTTTTGGGTGCCAAAAAGACGGAGTCTAAAAGTCCTCTCTCTACTTCTTCCTTGCACTGACCTCCTGTACTTGTCGGTAGAGGCTCCTCGCTGCTATGGCCAGGGGTCCTTAGAGTAGAAGGGGGATGTGAGCTTCCCCAGATGGTGCCCATGAGGGAGGACAAAGCAGGCTTCCTGAAGAACCATCCTTCCTCATAGGCATCACCTGGGGCAGCCAACATCTCCCTTCTGCTCCTTGGAATCCAGCTGAAGCAGCGAGCAACCACAGGCCCTGCTGTTCTCTGACCAATACCAGAGGTAAATGCGGAGACAGTCCAATACCCAAATGGTGGCACTCAAAAGTCACGGGCACCCAAATGGTAGCACCAAAACGATGACACCCAAAGCTCACGTACCCGCACAACACCATTGAATCTGTCCCCAAATCTTAATGCTTTAATAAAATGATCTTAGCTTATACCTTTAAAGTCGATGAAGGCATATGATGTGAAGAAGTCAGTGAGTTAAAATGAGGGTGCCATTGTCCAGGCTATCTATAGTTAAAATACTGTATGTTACAAGTCAGTTCTTAAATGGATTTAACCAGATGACTTGAGTTAGTCAGCTCAAAACCCATGGGTGAAAATCGCAATGCTCAGAGTGACTGAAAGCATACACATGCTTTTAGAACATGAGTACAGCAAAGTTGTTTATCTATAACAGATGTTCACCATAGATAGGAGGATTAATCAAATACACAATGGGTGACATCATCTGCTGTCACAGGGAAGGCACAGCTTTGTCAGAGTTCATACTTCACAACTAGTTTAAAGTTCTGAGCATTCACCACAGGCCTTCCCACGTGAAGTAATTTCCTTAGTCCTCTCAGTTAGTTCTGTAACTTAAGAAGAAGTACAACTCTTGGGGAGGCTGGAGAGATTGGATGTCTCATTGATCCTGCTGTCTATGAAGAACATGTGTTACAGATAAGCAACTTTGCTTTCTATGTCAACAAATAGAATTGAAATAGGCACATAAGTGAGTGAGTTCCAAGTTCAGTGTTGCTCCAGATAACTTTCTTAGCACTGAGAAGTGAAAATTAATGATACAAGAGTTAAATAGATTACACATACAGATTGCTAAGTACTGTTTGTGCTTTCTCTGTTGACAAGTAGAATTGAATTAGGCACATGAGTGGATGACTTTCAAGCTCAGGGTTGCTCCAGATAACTTTCTTAGCACCGAGAAATGAGAATTGATGATGTGAGAGTTAAATAGATTACACATACAGATTGCTGGACTGGCCTAGGCAATAGCGCAAAGTGAAGATATGAAGTGAAGCCCAGGTAGCTGCTTTTCAAATACTTTCCAGCGTTGCAGATTTCAAGAGAGCTGCAATAGCATCAGTGACTCTGATTTGATGGAACTTGACTATACTGGTGTGAGGGATTCCAGTCTACTTACAACAAAATTGAATACAAGATTCTAGCCAATTAGCTAGTCTGCACTTTGCCACTGGAGTTTCAAGTCTGTTATGGTCATAAGAAACAGGAGATTGTGTAGATTTTCTGATGGATTCTATTATTTTAAAATAGTAAGCAAGAGCCTGTTTACAGCCCAGAGTAAGGAGGATCTGCTTGTGCTAGTGCCTATGAGATTTAGAATAAAAGATAGGCAGCAGTATCTCTTCTTTATGGGGAAAAAGTGTGGCAGAGATTTAGGGTGAGTGCATGGTGAAAGTACATATAAAGCTCATACGTGATTAAGGCTTAAACTGTACTGATTCTTCTAGCAAAATGTGGCTACTACCAGAAAGAGCACCAATCAGGTTACATTTTTAGTTTAGTTTATTCAATTTGATCATTGGTATACATGCTTCATAACAAAACCTTGCTGCAAAATACAATAAAATATTCCCATTAGTCCCACCATCCCCTGCCATACAATAATCAGCAGCTTAACATACTAAACTCATAATCAGCTCAAACAAACCAACAGTACAGATAATCAAGATTCCAATAGCTCAAATGGTGGTTTGTTCAGAGGTTTTTAAAAAAAGGCACTCAGGTCTTGTGGAAGAGGCTTCTGAATTGATAGTTTAACCTGAAGAAGGCCACTCATGAATTTTAAAACAATGGGACATTAGGGAGCAGAAACTTGCGATCTATCAGGACATGATAATCTGAGAGAGTGCTAAGATGAAACCTAACAGAAAATGTCTGGAATTCAAGCCTGTAGAGGTATTGAAGTATGGTATTTGGAGGACACCAAAAAGAGTCCAAGCCATTAGTAAAGCATCAGAAAAACAATTCTGTAAACTATGTGTTAACATTTATGTGCCCATTATATGCATAAATATTTAGAATACTAGCATAAGTGCATGTATATGCCAGCATATCACCTAAGTGCTATTCCACTTAACTAACATAACACGTATTTGCAAGGAGGCCATACACAGAGAGCTTGGACAGGACATGGAGGGGGGGGGCAGCCTCCCGCTTACACCTGTAATTTACAGAATACTGTGGCTGGTGTGAGTGCTCACGTCTAAATATTAGGCATATTAATACCCAGTTGTGCTTGTATTCTATAAAGGAAAGTAGGTTCCTATGTTCCTTTATAAAATAGGCTTCTACCCCACCCTCCAGACGCCTAATTATAGGTGCCCTGTTATAGAACTGCACCGCCCTTCCCCCAAATTGAAAACTTCTTCCATTTGAACAGCTATGCTGGAATGTTTTCTTACATCATTAAGGTTTCTCAAATTGGAAGCAGCAGACCAGTTGACCAGCTGGGCCTGTTCTATTTCGGTGCCTTCAGAGTCAAAGGCTTGAGGTTGGAATGCAGAAGGGAGTATAGGAGCCAACTTTTCTAAACTCAACACAAGTGAATGCTTTCTGGTCAGAGTAATGGAGTTTGCTCAATATTGGGGATTCTCAAGCACCCACAGAGCTTGCACCTATAGAAGGGGAGACCCTGTTCTGTGTTAAGATTTAGAGCCTACGTGAAGGGAAAACTGAGAGTCTTTTTAGAAAAAGAAACCAGTTCTGTGAAGGCTAGCATGGGGCTAAAGAATCATTAAACTGGGCATTATTTGGAATTTGTGCAGGGTCCTTACTCTCATAGGAGGTGGATAAGCATAGGGGAAGGGCCAAATCCATTCTATGACTAGAGCATCTTATGCTAGACATGTTGGAGATGTCCATGCACACTCAGAACTTTGCGCTAGTTATAAACTCTGGGAAAACTGTTCCATACCAGCTTCAACAGATGGCATAACACACTTGAGGCCCTGTTTACTAAGCCGAGCTAGCATTTTTAGTGCATGCTAAAATTAGCGCATGCTCAATGCTAGAGTCGCCCATATGTTCATATGGGTGACTTAGCGTTTAGCGCATGCTTAGTAAATAGGGCCCTTGGGTAGCTGATTCAATCCTGCTTGGTGACAATTTTTAGCCACATTAAAAAGAGTTATTTTTGGGAGCATGTTTGGGTTGAGGGAGTAAACTAGGCACATAAAATTGTATTTTCAAACATATGCACATAGTTTTGCTCCCCTCCAGCTGCACCACCACAATACTTTTGTACTTGCGCAAGTATGAAGCAACCCAGTTAGATTCTCCTTGAAAATTCACTCCAAATAATGTGGTTACTAAAGTAATCACATGTCTCGCACCTAGCCAGATTACTGAAGATGCCCCCCCCCCCCTTTATATAAAATGTAAAGGGCAAGTCGTATCTATTTTAAAATACACATAGTTCTTGTATGAAAATCTTATCAATTTAATCTGCTTTTCATTTCAAAAGACTTAACAAAAATAAGACAGTGTTAAAGGCAGGACCTGGTAATGATATTATTTGTCTGCACAGACTGAGATCCAGTCATTTTCCTTTCATCCTAAGTGCAGATAGGACTGTTCTCTGTTTTACTTTCATATATTTCTCCAGCAAGAATAATGTGCTCCTCACACAACAAGAACAAAGAAGAGTATTGAGGCAACAGCAACACATGGGTGAAGCTCAGACTGTTTTTTCTTCTGTGTGTTGCTGTTTACCATCCAAAAGACGCAGATTAAGCCCTGACTTTGTTTTTCACTTTTATTTTAGTAATTCCAATCAAGTAGTATTGTACTCAGAAACTAGGCTCACACATCTTCTTGGTGGTTGGGCTGATGTTGTGGAACTCTTTAGCAGTAGATCAGAGGCATATTGAGGAAACTATGACATTTAGGAAAAGGCTGAAAGCTTATTTAAACAAGCTTGTGGAAATCTAATTTGATAATATCTATTACTTGATCTTCAAAGCTATAAATCAGGCATAATTGATGATTTTACATATTTATGTTTCTTGTTTTTGTATGAATATTATTAGCTGTATGTTCTTATGATTTTTATGATTTGTTTTGTTTAGTTTTGATATTACCTGTGTATGTTGGTTGTAATATACATATATTTTTACATAATGTGAGCAAAAAGTACCATTGTATGAACAAATAATAAATAGTTCAAGTGTTGCCCTATCTAGGTAGTGTGGTAGGGTGTTATACCACAACTTTTGTTACAAATAAGGTGTGCTTATTAAAACAGTTCCTATCAAATATAGCTGCTGATACTTTGCAAGTTTCATTGGTGACACTCATACTATTATAATATTTAAACATTAGACGGTTGTTAATAAAACTAGAAATGCTTCATTCTTTCTTGCAGGTTTCTACAAATTTAAACTAATATCTTATCTGCATTTTTTTCAGGTAAATTCTTCAAGTCCCTTCCCCGAACCAAAACATGGTCGACATTTCTCAAGTGAGTCAACATATTCTCATTCCTCTGTAGAGGACTCCCGGCAAGATAACACAGGAAGTACTCACTCATCAGGATGCCGACCTTCCTATCGAGAAAGGCGATCATGGCAGGATCTTATAGAGACCCCCTTAACCAGTTCAGGGCTTCATTTTCTTCAGACTGGTCCATCTGACTCAGAGTATGCAGGTGGCCGACCTGGAATGTCTCCAGAAAGGCGAAAGCAAGCAACTCTTCCTGTCCAAAGACGCCACAACCATGAACGGGATGGGCCTTTTCCACTGGCAGAGTGTCCAAGGGGACACTCACACAGTAGAACGCAGAAACAACGTAGTCAGAGCTTGCCAAGGAACAGAGAGGTGAGGGCCAAAGTTTGTGGAAAGACAGGCGGACTTGCAGATGAGAAGCCTGAAGATGAACTTCTTTCAAGGAAGCAGAACAATTCCAGTAAAGAAGGTAACCTTATAAAAATATCTTGTAAAAATAAAGACATAAATTGGCTCCTTCTTCAGCAATATTGGTTGCTGAATACAATATGATGGTCCTGTCAGGTTCTGTAGAACTTGAACGCAACAAATAACACTTAAAAATAAGAAGAATTTTGAAATGTATAAAATGTTTTCATTATAATTTTTTCAATACAAAGGATTTAACATAAAATTTCATTTTATCCAATTACTGATGATTATTGTAGCCTAGAGGGTAACCAAGAATTACAGTTATAGCACTTCAGCAGCATTTTGTTGCAAAATTGAGAAATATATTACTATGAAGTACAATTCTCTATGATAGGATATAGGATAAATGACAAGCAGTTACTTAAATTTTTATGTCAGAACGGATAGTGAACAATAGAGTACAAAATCTGAAGATGTGTGCAGCATTCAACATACTGTTAAGTTCGATGCACTTGGCACAAATTATTAGGTTTTAATATTCCCCCCGATATTCAGCTGGCAGTGGTGAATATTTTGCTGTCCACCACTGGTGTTATTCCCAAATATTCTATGCCAGGCCCATTAAAATTTGCGTGCACATCTGTCTGCATGCTTTTCTATAAGGCATGGCGCCTAACTCTAGTCTATGGTGATGGGCATGTCAGGGGCGTTCCGAAAAGTTGCCTGCATACAGAATACTACCTCAGCGTGCCTGGCTGATCTCATAGACCTACCAACCAGAAACACAATTAGAACATCACGAACATACCTAAATCTTCACTACCCTAGCTGAAAGGGACTCAAGTACAAATCAATTTACGGATCCAGCTTCTCCTATATAAGCACGTAACTATGGAACGCATTACCGAAAGCCATGAAGACAACGCAGGATCACCTCAATTTCTGGAAATCACTAAAGACTGATCTGTTCGAAAAGGCATACACTATTGATCCAACTTAAGTAACTGAACTCAGCAGCACAACGAAGCCATAACCTGCAATGAACAATATATCACTCTTCTTCTCTTGATTCTCTAATGTTCTGTAACAACATCACTCTGTATTTGTTTCATCACCGGAGATGGCTAACACCTCACGGTACTATGTAAGCCACATTGAGCCTGCAAAGAGGTGGGAAAATGTGGGGTACAAATGCAACAAATAAATAAATAACTTGGGCATAAGCATTTACACCAGATTTCAGCAGGCATAAGTCTGGTGCCCAACATTAATCCCAGGAATCAATGCTAAGCACAATTCTATAGAGTGCCTGCACCCTTTATAGAATCATGCTTAGTGATGATTTTTTTTGAGCGATGAACTTTGAGTCACATTTATGGAATTCCCCCTATCCCCCTAATTCTATAAGAGTCACCAAAAATTCTGTGTGCAAATTTGGGCACGCTCCCAATTTAATGACATATCGAACTACTATAATTAGCACCAATAATTGCCTCTTAACAAGCAATTATTGGCACTAATTAGATTTAATTGGAATTTATACATGTAAATTTAGGTACTGGATCCACACCTAAATTTTACATGCGAGTAAAAAAGGGGCACAGAAAAAGGAGGGTCATGGGCAGAACGGGGGTGTTCCTAGCATTTACACATGTTGTTGTAGAATAAGGGGGGATATGCACCCAATTTAGGTGCATACATTTGGTATGCACCTAAATTGGTGCAAACGGCCGTACCTAAAGTTAGGTGTGATCCTTGGGCCTAAGTGCTATTCTATAAACTGCGCCTACTTTAAGCATGGCTTATAGAATAGTTCTTTTTTCAGCGTCATATATAGAATTCACCCCTATATGTATAGCAACACTGAGTATTAATTTAAATGTTGCAGCCGACATTTAAATCAAAACATTGACTGTTGTTGCTGACTATTACCCCCAATATGATTAGTTTTGTTATTATTACACTAATATTTGTATAAATCCATCCTCTTGGAATAGTGTGTTCAGAAGCAATACTTATATTGTGTCAATTGCCTCTGCAGGAAGCATGAGAGAAAACAGAGAAAGCATAGATGGACTGCAGAAGCTGTATATGACTTTGGAAGAAGCTAGTTTATCAGCTTTTGGACAGCAGCGCCCCTCCACCAAGCAAGAGTTTCGGAGATCATTTATTAAGAGGTGCAATGACCCAGTCATCAATGAGAAGCTCCATCATATCAGAGTTCTGAGAAGCACTTTAAAAGTAAGTGTTTTGTTTCTTCTCTACATGTCTCCTGCAGTGGTAAAACATGAAGGGGTCCTTTTACTAAGATGCGTAAGCATCTATGCATGCCCAACGTGCACCAAAATGGAGTTACTGTCTGCCTACAGCGTGGCTGTTGCGGTAATTTCATTTTGGTGCACGTCCAATACGCGCATATGAAAAGTATTTTTTCTTTTTGGGTGCACGTAATGGACGCGTGCCAAGTGGCATTTGGCACACGTAGGTCATTACTGCCCGGTTACTGTGTGAGTCTTTACCGCTAGATCAATGGCTGGTGGTAAGGTCTCAGACCCAAAATGGAAACGCGGCAATTTTCATTTTGCCGCACATCCATTTTCGACAAAAATTTTTAAAAGGCCCTTTTTACAGGCGCGCTAAAAAATGGATCGGCGCGTGCCCAAAACCTGCGCCTACACTACCACAAACCATTTTTTAGCACGCCTTTGTAAAAGGACCCCAAACTGAGCAGATCCCCAAACATGAACATGACAGAACTA
The DNA here is from genome assembly GCF_901765095.1 of Microcaecilia unicolor. Taxonomy (NCBI): domain Eukaryota; kingdom Metazoa; phylum Chordata; class Amphibia; order Gymnophiona; family Siphonopidae; genus Microcaecilia; species Microcaecilia unicolor. The sequence continues at coordinate 57,109,440 of NC_044037.1, forward strand.
TCTCAGTCCATGAAACATAGAAGATGATGCCAGATAAAGATGATAGAGCCTCTCCAGTCTGCCCTTTCATAACAACTACAAAGCTCTAAAGTTCTTTGCTGTCCCTCAGATATCCTCTGTGTTTGACCCATGCTTTCTTGAATTCAGATATAGTCCTCCTCTCCAGCACCTCTGCTAGGAGGTTGTTCGATGCATTCACCACCATTTCTATAAATTAGATTACTCCTGAGTCTCTGCTCTTTCACCTTCATCCTATGTCCCCTCATTCCAGAGCCTCCATTCAATTGAAAGAAGCCTATTTCCTTTGCATTTATGCCATAGAGGTGTTTAAATGTCTCTATCATATCTCCCCTATCCTATCTTTCTTCCAAAGTATGCATATTGAGATATTTAATTCTGTCCCTTACCCCAGGATTCTATATATCCTCCTGTAACCCACTCTCTCAACCAACCTACCCAGGCCTCCTTCTCCTCTTTTCCTGCTATCACCGAAGAGGAAACCGCCCATCTCCTCTCCTCCTCGAAATCCACCACCTGTTCCTCAGACCCCACCCCCACCAACTTACTTAACACCGTCACTCCTACTATCACCCCCACCATCTGTCATATCCTCAACCTCTCTCTCTCCACTGCAACTGTCCCAGACACCTTCAAGCATGCCGTGGTTACACCACTCCTCAAAAAACCATCACTTGACCCTACCTGTCCCTCCAACTACCGCCCCATTTCCCTCCTACCCTTCCTCTCCAAGATACTTGAACGCGCCGTTCACAGCCGCTGCATTGATTTCCTCTCCTCTCATGCCATCCTCGATCCGCTTCAATCCGGCTTTCGCCCCCTACACTCGACAGAAACAGCACTATCTAAAGTCTGCAATGACCTATTCCTCGCCAAATCTAAAGGTCACTATTCAATCCTCATCCTCCTTGACCTATCCGCCGCTTTTGACACTGTCAATCACAACCTACTTCTCGACACACTGTCCTCCTTTGGGTTCCAGGGCTCTGTCCTCTCCTGGTTCTCCTCTTATCTCTCCCATCGTACCTTCAGAGTGCACTCTCATGGCTCATCCTCCTCCCCTATCTCGCTCTCTGTTGGAGTTCCCCAGGGTTCTGTCCTTGGGCCCCTTCTTTTTTCAATCTACACCTCTTCCTTAGGCTCCCTAATCTCTTCTCATGGTTTCCACTATCATCTTTATGCTGACGACACCCAGCTTTATCTCTCCACACCAGAAATCACTGCGGAAACCCAGGCCAAAGTACTGGCCTGCCTATCCGACATTGCTGCCTGGATGTCCAACCGTCACCTGAAACTAAACATGGCCAAGACGGAACTTATTGTGTTCCCACCCAAACCCACTTCTCCTCTCCCTTCATTCTCTATCTCAATTGATAACACCCTCATCGTCCCTGTCTCATCTGCCCGCAACCTTGGTGTCATCTTCGACTCCTCCCTCTCCTTCTCTGCGCATATCCAGCAGATAGCCAAGACCTGTCGCTTCTTCCTCTATAACATTAGCAAAATTCGCCCCCTCCTCTCCGAGCACACCACTCGAACTCTCATCCACTCTCTCATTACCTCTCGCCTTGACTACTGCAACCTACTCCTCACCGGCCTCCCACTTAGCCATCTATCCCCCCTTCAGTCCATCCAGAACTCGGCCACACGTCTTATCTTCCGCCTCAACCGATATACTTATATCACCCCTCTCCTCAAGTCACTTCACTGGCTTCCGATCAGATACCGCATACAGTTCAAGCTTCTCCTACTCACCTACAAATGCACTCGATCTGCAGCCCCTCCTTATCTCTCTACTCTCATCTCCCCTTATGTCCCCACCCGTAACCTCCGCTCTCTTGACAAATCCCTCCTTTCAGTACCCTTCTCCACCACCGCCAATTCTAGGCTTCGCCCTTTCTGCCTCGCTTCACCCCATGCTTGGAACAAACTCCCTGAGCCCATACGCCGGGCCCCCTCCCTACCCATCTTCAAATCATTGCTCAAAGCCCACCTCTTCAATGTCGCCTTCGGCACCTAATCACTACACCTTTTCTCAGGAAATCTAAACTACCCCAACTTGACATTTCGTCCTTTAGATTGTAAGCTCTTCTGAGAAGGGACTGTCCTTATTTGTTAATTTGTACAGCGCTGCGTAACCCTAGTAGCGCTCTAGAAATGTTAAGTAGTAGTAGTAGTATATTGCGCCTTGATTTCAGCGAGGAAATCAAAGCGTATTCCATAGCAATGCACATAACTTAATTAGTTAACAAGTTAATCAGTGCTGATAATTGGATGTTAAGCAATTATCAGCACTAATTTGCATTAATTAGAATTTATGCGCACTACTTGATAAATGTATTCTGTAACATGGTGTGCGTAAATTCTAAGTCGCATAGTTGAAAAATGAGTGCGGTTATGGGAATGGAATAGGCAGGTCATGGGTGTTTCTAAAATCTATGCATGTTGCTATACAATACACCCACTCCACGTCTAATTTAGGCATCGGAATTTACACCAGGTTCTAGTTGGCATAATTGACCATGACTAAATTTAGTTTGCAGAGCAACACTCGGCATATTCTGTAACATACACCTAAATTAAAGTGTACTTTATAGAATATGCTTCGATTTCCAAACGGAAATCGAGGCATGATATATAGAATCTAGTCCTTTATGCTTTATAACAAAGAGTACTGACCATTTTAGTAACCACCCTCTGGATCCACACTATTCCATTTACATCTTTTGAAGGTGCAGTCTCCAGACTTGTACATAGTACTCCAAATAAGATCTGACCAGAGACTTATGCAGAGGCATTTTCACTTCCTCAGTGCACCCAGGCATCCCTCTGGCTTTTTTTTGTGATCTGTTCTACTTGTTTGGCCATCTTAAGATCACCAGATATGATAACCCCACCCCCCACCAGGTCCTGCTATTCTGTTGTGTACAGAACTACTTCATCCCCTATACTGTAGCACCCCCTTGGGTTTTTACAGCTGTATGCATGATTCTGTATTTTATAGCATGAAGTCTTAGCTGCCAAATGTAGACCATTCTAGAGACCTCTTCATGTTAGCCACACCTTCCAGGGTGTCTAACCTATTGCAGTTTTTGGTATCATCTACAAAGGGGTTATACAAAAGAAATGAAGAATCAAATTGAAACTCAATTAGATAATTATAGTGAAACCCTTGTGAGCAATTCTCTTTTGAAGAAAACCCTGTCAAAAGAATGTGTTTTGTGCTCCAGACTAGAAATGCTATGAAACCCCCTTTATTATGATTGTAAATACATTTCAAATGTAACATAGCATATGTTACAAAACAAAGGATACAAGGTACCCCTACATTGTGGTGTGCCCAAGGGTTCAGTACTTTCTCCATAGTTATTTAATATTTTCATCAGTCTGCTAGCCACCCTCCTACAAGATCATAATATCCATTTCTTCACTAATGCCGATGATATTCCCTTAATCTTTCCCACTTCCCCTTTTTCTTCTGATCTCTCTTGCCTGCAAACTGCACTTTCATCCTTTTCTAACTGGTCTGTATCTCATAAACTTGTCCTTAACTCTGCTAAAACCACCACTTGCTGGATTACTGGGACACTAAACAAACCAAACTGCACCACTTTCCCTCTTCAAAACTACTATCACACCCATTGATTCATTTCACTACCTAAGGGACATTACTCATTCTGCGCTATGTTTTGATAAGCAAATATCACAAGTTGTTACAAATGGATTCCTTTGGTCGCATTGACTTCGTTCAATAAAGCATTTGCTTGATTTTGTTTTCCTGCATACATTGATCCATGCATTCATTATGTCCTGGTTGGATTATTGTATTACTATTTATGCCAGTTTACCCCAATTCCAACTACGCCAACTCCAAACACTACAAAATTCTGCCTGTCATCTCCTCCTCAATTCTAAACGCTTTGACCCTATTACCCCTTTTTGATGAAACTTCACTGGCTGTTAGGTTTAACATCTGGTTGAAGGTCCTTCTCCTTGCACATAAAACCCTTCACTTGGGCAGCCCTTTATACATGTCAGCTTTGGTTGTCCCATACACCCTATTGCGTTCCCTCCATTCCCTTGACTCTAATTGTCTTGTCCTGCTCTCTCCAAATCAGGCCTTTTATGAATCCACCCTGCAATTCTGCTTTTTTTATCCTGGCCCCCAGTCTTTGGAATGGTTTGCCCCCAGATATCAGATCAGAACCCACTTCAACCAAATTCAAATTGAAATTAAAAACTCACTATTTTCAGAAAGCCTTTGGAATCCCTGCCAATACTTAGTAGCGATCCTGCTAGCTTATACAGATTCAATTGCTGCTTGTTTATTTTAACTCATCTTATCTTTCCCACCTCCTCCCCAATTCCTCTTCCCTTGGTTTACCCTAACTATGCTGTATTTTACTATTTGTTCTCCTTTGTATGTTTGACTGTCGAACCATGCTATCTTAATGGAACTCTGTTTCCTTTTATTTATTGTTTTATATTTTAATATTGTAAACCGTTTGATATCTTTTGACGTAAGGCAGTATATCAATTTTTTTCATAAACATAAACGATACTGCTAACCATCCCAACTAAATAAGAAAAAAATAGAAACAAAAGAAGATGGGATTCCTAGACCACAGTTTAGGGAGTCCCTAAACTAGAAAATTCAAAAGGAAAATATCACAAAGAAAATTACAGATTACACTGCTGTACAATCAGAACACCACATCCAAAATAATAAGCAGCTCTAAAGATGACACTGCCAGGACAGAGAAGATTCACATAGGTCCCTCAAGGGACAACTTATTCTTATGAAAAATATTTTAATAATATTTCAATAAGAAATCTAAGAAAAATTGTTTTTCAATGGACACAGCTTGGAAACACAAAACCAAAAAAACCCTCTTCTCCTAGATACTTCAGAGATGATGGAGGACTTCAAATCTAAAAAAGCTTTCCCCTATGACAAAAAATCTATTTAACAAAAAGTCTTCATTCATTATAAATGCAAAAGTAATAAGCATTGTACAAGTCTGGCATTATCATTAAGTGAACTAGACTTTCACTTAGAACAACAATCAAAAAATGGCATTAGAAGACTCCTATACATATCACAAGGAGAAATCATAGAATTATTGGGAAAGTTCAAATAAACAAATTATGCTTCCTTTGAAAATTCTCAGTACCATCAATTTTGAACTTTGAATAAGAGTTTTCCTTAACCATTGCCCGGTTGACCTTGGAAATAATGTCTGAAAGCTGATGTTTTTCTTTAATTTCCAGCATGAGTAACTAAAGAGTTGTCATATGCTTCTCATTTATGGGGCAGTTCTGTAACCTAGCTGCTCACATTTACATGTGCGTTAACGGGAGAATTCTATATATGGCACTCAAAGTTGCATGCACAAATTTAAGCGCATGCCTAATTTGTGCATGCAATTTAATTGAGTAATAAGCCAGTTAGCACCATTAATTGAGTGCTAATAATCAATTATTGGCACTTATTGGCAAAAATTTGGATTTATGTGAACAACTTGCTAGGTGCTATTCTATAAAGATGTGCCCGTCAATCTTTTAGTGCACAACTGAAAGGGGCATAGCTATGGGAAGGTCAGGGGCATTCACTAAAGATGCATGCACTATTTATAGAATTCGGGGGATCTGCACCTAATTTACTACTACTACTTCTCATTTCTATACCTCTACTAGACGTACGCAGTGCTGTACACTTGAACATGAAGAGACAGTCCCTGCTCGACAGAGCTTACAATCTACTTAGGACAGAAAAACAGGACAAATAAGAGATAAGGGAATATTAAAGTGAGGATGATAAAATAAGGGTTCTGTACACATGAATAAGGGTTAGGAGTTAAAAGCAGCATCAAAAAGGTGGGCTTTTAGCTTAGATTTAAAGACGGCCAGAGATGGAGCTTGACGTACCAGCTCAGGAAGTCTATTCCAGGCATATGATGCAGCAAGATAAAAGGCACAGAGTCTGGAGTTAGCGGTGGAGGAGAAGGTTGCAGATAATCTGTTGCAGATGATCTGTTGCAGATAATCTGTTGCAGATGATCTGTTGCCACAACATTCTGGCAACAGATCTACCAGAACGAATGGTCAACAAAGGCTGACACCATCCAATTCCTCCAAGAATGGGACGATTTATGTACAACAACACTAGACAAAATCGCCCCAATCCAAACCAGAACATCGCACAGGAAAAAATCAAATCCATGGTTCACCGAAGAGCTGAAAAAACTTAAAACACAAGTCAGAAAACTAGAACGCGTATGGAACAAAAAGAGAGACGAACAAACACTAAACGCCTGGAAATTACTTTGGAGAAAATACAAATATACCATAAAACAGACTAAAAGACTACATTACAAAACAATAATAGGACCAAACTACAAAGATATACATAAACTCTTCAACCTTGTGAACAAACTGTTAGACACCACTCCAGTCACAAACAACGGCAAAGACATACCAGATGTAGACAACCTTGCAAAATACTTCAAGGAGAAAATTATACAATTACGACTCAAAATACCCGCTAGCCCTATTGAATACGCCACACTTCTAGACTGTCTAGATCCAGAAGAAGGAACATACCCAGCAGACAGAACCTGGACCGAATTCAAACTACTATCAGAAGACCTCATCTCTGAAACACTTAAAAGATTTGCCAAATCCCACTGCAAACTAGACATTTGCCCAAATAACCTCATGAAATCTGCTCCTCAACAATTCATAATAGACCTAACGAACCACGTAAACTTCATGCTACAAACGGACTTTTCCCAAAAGAAAAGGAAAAATCTTACTCACCCCAATTCCTAAAGACACAAAGAAAAGCACGAGCAAAATAACCAATTACAGACCAGTAGCATCCATATCACTAATAACCAAAATAACTGAAGGAATGGTAACGAAACAACTCACAAACTATCTAAACAAACACTCAATATTGCACGATGCCCAATCAGGATTCCGATCAAATCATAGCACAGAAACGGTATTAGTCACCCTTATGACTAAATTTAAACAAATAATAGCAACTGGAAACAATATACTCCTCCTACAATCTGACATGTCAAGTGCCTTCGATATGGTTGACCACGGAATCCTATTACACATACTTGAATATTTTGGCATTGGAGGAAATGTCCTGAACTGGTTCAAGGGGTTCCTAACCCAGCGTTCATATCAAGTTACATCAAATTCAACCACATCTAATGCATGGACACCTGAATGTGGAGTACCACAAGGATCACCCCTCTCACCAACCATTTTCAACCTAATGATGATCCCTTTGGCAAAACTCCTATCAAACCATAACCTCAACCCATATATATACGCCGATGATGTAACAATATACATCCCTTTCAAACAGGACATCAAAGAAATCTACAACGAAATCAATCAAAGTCTACACATCATGAACACATGGGCAGATGCATTTTGTCTGAAATTAAATGCAGAAAAAACTCAATGCCTGATACTCACCTCCCAATACAACACAAACGAATTTACCGCTATAAACACACCAAAATTAAACCTTCCAATCTCAGAAACGCTAAAAATCCTTGGAGTCACTATCAACCGCCACTTAACACTCGAAACTCATGCAAACAATACAACCAAAAAGAAGTTCTACTGCATGTGGAAACTGAAAAGAATAAGACCATTCTTCCCAAGATCCGTCTTTCGCTGCCTAGTGCAATCCCTCATATTAAGCCATCTGGATTACTGCAACTCACTACTGAGGAAACTTCAAACAGCCCAGAATACAGCAGCCAGACTCATCTTCGGAAAACCAAAATATGAAAATGCAAAACCCTTACGAGAGAAGCTACACTGGCTTCCACTCAAGGAACGCATTACTTTTAAAGTATGCACATTAATCCACAAAATCATTCACGGCGAAGCTCCAGCCTACATGTCTGAGTTAATAGACTTACCACCCAGAAACGCCAAAAGATCATCCCGAACTTTCCTCAACCTCCACTTCCCTAATTGCAAGAGCGTAAAATACAAGACGCTACACGCGTCAACCTTTTCTCACGTGGGCACGCAGTTCTGGAACGCACTGCCGCGCAACCTGAGAACGATCCACGAGCAAACCTCCTTCCGCAAATTATTGAAGACCCATCTTTTTGAAAAAATTTACGGAAAGAACCAAAACACATAAAGTCCACATTCACTGTTCACTAATGCATCAATACATCCACTTCTAAACTCTCATCCCCCGTAGTCTCACCTCACTCATACCTTTACTCACAGAAATATGTATACCATACATAATGCCCTTTTAACCTCCAGCTTTCTCCTTCCAATGTTTCAAGGTTTTGTTCCAGTGTTTATATACCTTAACAACACTTTGATTGTCTCGCATAACTCTTCACAATGTAATCCATAACCAAGTTGTAACAAATTGTATTTCCATCATTCATATCGTATTGTAAGCCACACTGAGCCTGCAAAAAGGTGGGAAAATGTGGGATACAAATGCAATAAATAAATAAAATTAAAATAAGGGAGATTTACCCAGTGAACGGAGTTCCCGGGGAGGAGTGTAGGGAGAGATGAGAGTAGAGAGGTACTTAGGAGCTGTAGAGTGAATACTACTACTATTACTACTACTTAACACTTCTAGAGCGCTACTAGGGTTACGCAGTGCTGTACAATTTAACAAAGAAGGACGGTCCCTGCTCAGAGGAGCTTACAATCTAAAGTCAATAAGAGGAGTTTGAACTGTATGCAAAAACAGATAGGGAGCCAGTGAAGTGACTTGAGGAGAGAGTTAATATGAGCATAACAGCACTGGCGGAATATTAGTCGTGCAGCAGAATTTTGAACAGATTGAAGAGGAGAGAGATGGCTAAGTGGGAGACCTGTGAGAAACAAGTTGCAATAGTCTAAGCGAGAGGTGATAAGAGTGTGGATGAGGGTTCTTGTAGTGTGCTCAGAAAGGAAAGGGCGAATTTTGCTGATATTATAGAGAAAGAAACGACAGGTTTTAGCAGTCTGCTGAATATGTGCAGAAAAGGAGAGGGAGGAGTCGAAGATGACCCCAAGGTTACGAGCTGATGAGACAGGAAGGATGAGAGTGTTATCCACAGAAATAGAGAATGGGGGAAGAGGAGAGGTTGGTTTAGGTGGAAAGATAAGAAGCTCAGTCTTGGTCATGTTTAGTTTCAGATGGCGCTGAGACATCCAGGCAGCAATGTCAGACAGGCAGGCTGATACTTTGGCCTGGATTCCTGCTGAGATTTCTGGTGTGGAGAAATAGATCTGGGAGTCATCAGCGTAAAGATGATACTGAAAACCATGGGATGAGATCACAGTACCAAGGGAAGAAGAGCAAGGATTACGAGCAAGGATGTATACCAGGTTTCAGGTGGTATCAATCCTTGCACCCACAGTTGGGCATAGATCCTGGCACTATGCACTGTTCTTTAAACAGCACCCAACTTGGGGCACTGTTTATAGAACAGCATTCAGCGCTCATTTTTTTCTGTGCCCAAATCTGGTCATCATTTACTAAATGTAGTCCTAAGCACATAAGTGTTTTGAACACTAGAACTTACATGTGTATGTGCTAGCATGGCACTTAACTGCTACTCTGCAAATATCTGCTTAACATACATTGCACTTATTTGAAAGAGAGCGTCCACATGGGCAGGCTCCTACTTATATGCATAACTTACAGAATACTGCAAGTTACATGTGTACCTACCCAGTGGTGTACCTAGGTTGGCTGCCAACCGGCGTGGGTCACTGCTTTGCCCCCCTCCCCGCAAAGTGCTATCTCCTCACCACCTGGGGGTGCACGGAGCAGTCGTGTGGCTGTCGGCTCCGCTAGACCCCTGCCAGAACAGGAAGTAACGTCAGAGGGGGTAGGGAACCAGCGGAGCCAACAGCTGTGGGATTACTCTGTGCACCCACTTGCTGCCTGCACCCGGAGCGGACCGCCCCCACCGCAACACCCTTGGTATGCTACAGTACCTACTGCAGTTTGGCACTCACACTTACACCAGCTCTAGGGATGGAATAAATGCCAGTGCCTAGTTTTTTTTACATTTAGATTCATCTCACACCTTTTTCAGTAAAAGCTCAAGGTAAGTTACATTCAGGTATGTTAGGTATATCCCTATTTCCCTCCAACCTCATTGAGCTTCTTTAAAAGAATAAAGTCCTTATTCCCCTATTATAATGCTGTTTACAAGGCTATCACAAAGTAGACTGGCAGGCAGACACAACCTCCATGGCTTACAATAAAATACATATATCTAAGCAGTTTATATTTAAAAAGCATAAAATATACAATAAAATAGCACAAAAGGAGAAAACTACTTTAGATCCTCCTGTACTGCCCCCTTGTGGGTGTCCCTGGGTCTGCGGCTGACTTGGCTGATGTCCCCCTTGGGCAGGCTCCATAGCACCTGAAATGCTTAGTGCCTGGTGCCTCCAGCTGATGACAAAGGGTGTTAGCAGCTGGGATTTTTCTCCTTTCCCCCCAGGAAAACCCCAAAATAGTGTGACAGTGAACAAGGTTGGCTGACAGTATTAAAAGTTTATTCATCTTATACAGCTGTAGGTTTATGGTAAGTGCCAACAATACTATTAAACAGTGGTGAGATTAAGAACAGCAACATTTCTTATACAATCCATTCCTATATTAGTTAACTATTCAGATAATTTGTGGTACCTATCCCAACAGAACATTAGCAACTAAATAAGGAACACTTGTACATAAGTACATAAGTACATAAGTAATGCCATACTGGGAAAAGACCAAGGGTCCATCGAGCCCAGCATCCTGTCCACGACAGCGGCCAATCCAGGCCAAGGGCACCTGGCAAGCTTCCCAAACGTACAAACATTCTATACATGTTATTCCTGGAATTTTGGATTTTTCCAAGTCCGTTTAGTAGCGGTTTATGGACTTGTCCTTTAGGAAACCGTCCAACCCCTTTTTAAACTCTGCTAAGCTAACCGCCTTCACCACTTTCTCCGGCAACGAATTCCAGAGTTTAATTACACGTTGGGTGAAGAAAAATTTTCTCCGATTTGTTTTAAATTTACTACACTGTAGTTTCATCGCATGCCCCCTAGTCCTAGTATTTTTGGAAAGCGTGAACAGAAGCTTCACATCCACCTGTTCCACTCCACTCATTATTTTATATACCTCTATCATGTCTCCCCTCAGCCGTCTCTTCTCCAAGCTGTATAGCCCTAGCCTCCTTAGTCTTTCTTCATAGGGAAGTCATCCCATCCCCGCTATCATTTTAGTCGCCCTTCGCTGCACCTTTTCCAATTCTACTATATCTTTCTTGAGATGCGGCGACCAGAATTGAACACAATACTCAAGGTGCGGTCGCACCATGGAGCGATACAACGGCATTATAACATCCTCACACCTGTTTTCCATACCTTTCCTAATAATACCCAACATTCTATTCGCTTTCTTAGCCGCAGCAGCACACTGAGCAGAAGGTTTCAGTGTGTTATCGACGACGACACCCAGATCCCTTTCTTGGTCCGTAACTCCTAACGTGGAACCTTGCATGACGTAGCTATAATTCGGGTTCTTTTTTCCCACATGTATCACTCCCGTTTCCCATTCCTAATTGTCCTCTCCATTCTCCTTCCTCACCATACCCCAAGTCTCACCCATTGGCAGGAGTACAACTGAATCAATGGCTGCCGAAAGTCCCGAGAGTATCTGCTTTGACTGGCCTGTCTCCGTAACTCTGCTGGCTGGTTCCACTCTTGTGCCAGTCCTCCCTCTTATTGTAGGAGTTAGCTGCTCCGCTGCCTCTCAGCTGTCAAGCCTACTTCCTGCCTTGATTGAGCGTGGCTCTACCACCTCTGCTCTGCCGGCCTCCAACCTGGAGGGTGGTGACTCCCCGATGCCTTTCTGCTGCAGGATTCTTCAGCTCCACCTGAGCTGCCTAGGGCCATCTGTCATATACCTCTCAGCTGCTGCAATCCTTCCTCTTGTGCTGTCTTCTGCCTCCTCTGCCACAAGACCCAATAGCTCCACCTGAACTGCCTAAGTCTGTCTGTCTGTCTGTCTGCCTCTCAGTTGCTGCAACCTTTCCTCTTGTATAGTGTCCTCTGGGAGCCTCTCTACCACTGCAGGCCCGCTTCTTTACCACTGTATCCCCTCCCCCGGGCTGTCTGCTGTTCCTCAGGATCTGGCAGGGCCTTCCTACTGGAAAGGGTTTCCATTGGAATGAGCAGCTCTAGCTCTTTGTGAATGTAAGTTCTTTTTGATTCTAGCTCATGGAGTACATAAACTGCAGTTTTCCTTGCCCAGCCTGGAAGAACCTACCTCTCCCCTCTCAGCCAAAAGGCCAACAAACAAGCAGAGACCAGAAAGACACAAGTATGTTTCATCTGCCTGATTTTCCTATTAAACTCCCTAAGTAACTCTGAAGCCAGGTACTGGGGCAAAATCCTAGTCTTTCTGGTCATAACAAAGTTTGCCTTCCTCGTGAATACATTCCTGCCACCTTCTTATAATACACATTTTCCCATATAGATATTCTTAACCTTCAGCTATGAATGATATTAAGGTAAAATTATGTATCATACCTGATAATTTTCTTTCCATTAATCATAGCTGATCAATCCATAGACTGGTGGGTTGTGTCCATCTACCAGCAGGTGGAGATAGAGAGCAAACTTTTGCCTCCCTATATGTGGTCATGTGCTGCCGGAAACTCCTCAGTATGTCGATATCAAAGCTCCATCCGCAGGACTCAGCACTTAGAGAATTACACCCACAAAGGGACACTCTGCCCAGCTCACCACCGCCGAAACGGGGGAGGGGAAGTAACCCAGCTCATCCCCACACAAGTGGGGGAGGGGAATCCGTCCAGCTCATCCCCGCGGAGCGGGGGAGGGACACCACACCCGCCGATGCGGGGGGATCTGGCTTATCCTGCAACCGCAACCGCGGGAGGAGCTGACTGACCCTAACACCGCCGAAGCGGGAGGGGTACAAAGCTGCCCTACAACCGCACGAAGCGGGAGGGAGCGCCGGCAGAATTTTAAGTCTCAATCCAGCCCCGTAAAACGGAGGGGAGAGGAATGCAGCAGCTCACTGTAACACAAACTCGTCTCAACTCTTGAAGAATCCAAGTGAAAAAACTTGAACACGAAGTCTTACTGAAGTAACTGAAGACTAAACTTGAACCTGAAATGCAACCAGAATAAAAACAGTACAGATATCTGGGAGGGGCTATGGATTGATCAGCTATGATTAATGGAAAGAAAATTATCAGGTATGATACATAATTTTACCTTCCATATCATCAAGCTGATCAATCCATAGACTGGTGGGATGTACCGAAGCAGTACTCACCCAGGGCGGGACATAGAAATCCCTGACCTCAACACTGAAGCTCCAAACCGGGCCTCCGCCCGTGCAGCCACAGTCAAACGGTAATGCTTGGAGAATGTATGAGCCGAAGCCCAAGTTGCCGCCTTGCATATCTCTTCCAAGGAGACGGATCCGGCCTCTGCCATCGAGGCCGCCTGAGCTCTCGTGGAGTGAGCCTTCAGCTGGATAGGCGGCACCTTCCCCGCGGCCACATAAGCCGCTGCAATGGCTTCCTTGACCCATCTTGCCACTGTAGGCTTAGCAGCCTGCAGACCCTTACGAGGACCTGCAAACAGGACAAACAGATGATCCGATTTCCGGAAATCATTGGTCACTTCCAAGTATCTGATGATGACTCGTCTCACATCCAGATATTTAAGAGCAGAGTACTCCTCTGGGTAGTCCTCCCTACGAAAGGAAGGGAGACAGAGCTGCTGATTCACATGGAAGCGAGAAACAATCTTGGGCAGGAAGGAAGGCACTGTGCGAATAGTCACTCCTGCCTCAGTGAACTGCAGAAAAGGCTCTCGACATGAGAGCGCCTGGAGCTCGGAAACTCTTCTGGCTGAAGTGATAGCCACCAAAAAGACTGCTTTCAACGTCAGGTCTTTCAGAGATGCCCTCGACAAGGGTTCAAAAGGCGGCTTCTGCAATGCTCTTAGCACCAGGTTGAGATTCCACGCAGGCACCACTGAGTGCAGAGGAGGGCGCAGGTGATTAACTCCCTTGAGAAAGCGCACCACAGGCCAAGATGGCGACGGTCTGAGACGCGCAACCAGACGCGTCCCATTCTCCTTCATACAACGCTATAGCGGCTGGCTCCTTACCTGATCCTCGTTATGGGGAAACGGAGAGGTAAAGTCAGGGAGATTCCCTCTCTCCCTGGCGGGTCTAGCCAGTTTCGTCAAGCGCGACTGGAGGACTTTGGAGTCGCGCTGGGTCCCGGGAGAGTTTCTACTCCGTCTGAAGAGCCGGGCGCTTCGGCGTTGGCAGACAGTGTAGACGGGGCTTCCCTGAGCCCCGTCGAACGTGCGGCTCCCCCACAACCAGGAAGTGGAGGTTTTCATCAGAGCCCTTGCGCTCCAGCCCAGAGTGGAAATCGGAGTGTCCAGGGAGGGAGCCGGTTGGAACTAAGTGAAGAACATGGTGCTGCTAGTTTAGCAGCCACAGAAATGACATCTTCTCCTGTGTTGTTGACTCAAACAGTGAGTATTCTGGAGCAAGCTGCTAAAGCACCGCTCCCTGAGTTGACTTTTTGGAAATTGGAAAAGCCAGCCGTAGTGACCTTAGAGTCACTTTGGGACTTAACCTTTACAGCACATGCCTCCCTACAATCTTTGGTGGTTAAAAATGCGGCAACTATAAAGACTCTATCAGAAACTGCACTCTCTCAAATGGAAAAGACTGAATCTCAAGCCAGGGAAGTTAAAGTTCTTACGGAAAAAACTGTAAAATTGGAACTTGTGGGTCAAACACTAATCAAAGATAAGAACTTTACCTCTAGACGGCTAGAATATCTTGAGAATCAATCTAAAAGATTAAATCTAAGGCTGATAAACTTTCCCAGTTCACCTTTGATTACACCCATTCAGATGCTTAAGAAATATCTTATAGAAATATTGGGTATGTCAGATACCTCCCTACCACCAATAACTCGTGCTTTTTACTTACAATCTGGTCCATGTAAAGAATCAGGGGAACTTTTCCAGGATGGTAGGGAGTTGAATCTGACATCTTTTTTGGAGTCATCTCTTGAGGTTGTAACAAAGCGGGCAACTTTATTGGCCACTTTTGCTTTAGAAATGGATAGAGATGCAGTATTAAGGTTATCTCTAAGACATTTGGATTCAAATTTTTTGGGGACAAGAATAAGAATTTATCCTGATTTATCAAGAGAGACTCAAAAAAGGCGTAAAGCCTTTTTGGCTTTGCGCACAAGAACTTTGGCAATAGGAGCCAACTTCCTATTGAAATTTCCTTGTATCTGCAGAATTGTATTTCAATCTAAACAGTTTCAATTCTTTGACCCTAAACAACTGGAGGAATATTTACTAAGTAAGGAAGAAGTAAATGTAGTGGTATAGCCCCATATGTTCACTGTTTAACAGATTTGGAGGGAACACCCGGGATAGCGCATCATTTATTTGAATTACCTTTAAAAATTTCCTTTTAGATTAATATATAATCTTGCATCTTGGATTATTTCTTTAATTTGTGGTCTATAGTTTAATGAAACTTGAATTTAAGAAATATTTGTGTTATAATATGTATAATTTCCATATAGTGTATTATCACTCATAATTGTAAATTTATGTTTGTTAAAAAGTTTAATTAAATAAAAAAAAAAAAAAAAAGAGAAAGCGCACCACATCTGGCTGCGAAGCCAGGGAAGCACCCTTCAGGCGGCCCCTGAAGCAAGCCAGAGCCGCTACCTGGACTTTAAGGGAACTGAGCGACAGGCCTTTCTCCAGACCTTCTTGCAGGAACGCCAACACTGAAGAAATTGGAGCAGTGAAGGGAGAAAGTGAGCCTGCTTCACACCACGCTGCAAAGATACGCCAAACCCTTGCGTAAGCAGTAGAAGTAGAGCGCTTCCTCGCTCTCAGCATAGTGGCAATGACCTTGTCTGAGAAGCCCTTCTTCCTCAGACGCTGCCGCTCAATAGCCAGGCCGTAAGACCAAAGGGGGAGGGATCCTCCATCACCACGGGACCCTGATGTAACAGGCCCTGCTCCACTGGCAGCCGCAGAGGATCGTCGACTGAGAGCCTGATCAAGTCCGCATACCAGGGACGTCTGGGCCAATCCGGACCCACCAGGATTACCCTGCCGGGATGCTTTGCCACCCGGTCTAGCACCCTGCCCAACATGGGCCAGGGCGGGAACACATAGAGAAGCTCTTGTGTCGGCCACTGTTGGAGAAGAGCATCTACTCCCAGGGATCGAGGGTCCCGTCCTCTGCTGAAAAAGCGCGGGCACTTGGCAATTGGCCGATGACACCATCAGATCTAGGCTCGGCTGGCCCCAGCGCTTCGTGATGTCCAAGAACGCCTGAGCAGATAGCTGCAACTCTCCGGGCTCCAAGGTATGGCGACTGAGAAAGTCCGCCTTGACATTCATGACTCCGGCAATGTGGGCCGCTGAAAGCTGCTCCAGGTTCGCTTCCGCCCACTGGCAAAGATTCATAGCCTCCTTGGCTAGAGGGGCGCTCTTGGTACCTCCCTGGCGGTTGACATAGGCCACAGCCGTGGCATTGTCCAACAGGACCCGTACAGGCTTCAACACCAGTACCGGGATGAACTCCAAAAGCGCCAACCGAATGGCTCTGAGTTCCAGGAGGTTGATAGACCACTTTGCCTCTGCAGGAGACCAGAGCCCCTGCGCTGTCCTTCCCAAGCAGTGGGCTCCCCAGCCCGACAAAGAGGCGTCCGTCGTGACGACAATCCACTCTGGGGTCACCAGAGGCATTCCCGCAGACAACTTGTCTGTCTGCATCCACCAGCTCAGCGCCTTGCGCACTGCTGGGTCCAAGGGAAGGCGCACAGCATAATCCTCCGACATCGGAGTCCAGCGCTGCAGCAAAGAGTGTTGAAGTGGTCTCATATGAGCCCTGGCCCAGGGCACTACTTCCATCGTGGCCGTCATAGAGCCCAACAGCTGCACATAGTCCCAAGCCCGAAGAGGAGAGGCTACTAGGAACTGGTCCACCTGAGCCTGAAGTTTGACAATCCGATTGTCTGGCAGGAACACTCTGCCCACTTGGGTGTCGAATCGAACTCCCAGGTACTCCAGGGACTGAGTCGGGCGCAGCTGGCTCTTCTCCCAGTTGATGATCCATCCCAGGGAGCTCAAAAGAGCAACTACCCGGTCCACAGCTTTGCCGCACTCTGCATAAGAGGGGGCTCGGATCAACCAGTCGTCCAGATAAGGATGGACTTGTACCCCTTCCTTTCGTAGGAAGGCCGCGATGACCACCATTACTTTGGAAAAGGTCCGCGGAGCAGTAGCCAACCCGAATGGGAGGGCTCTGAACTGGAAGTGTCGTCCCAGGACTGCAAAACGCAGAAAGCGTTGATGAGGAGGCCAGATGGGAATATGCAGGTACGCTTCCTTGATGTCCAAGGAAGCCAAGAACTCTCCTGCCTTCACTGCCGCTATAACAGAGCGGAGAGTCTCCATGCGAAAGTGCCGCACTTTCAAGGCCCGATTGACCCCTTTGAGGTCGAGGATAGGCCGGACAGAACCTCCTTTCTTTGGTACCACAAAGTAAATGGAGTAACGTCCCTTGCCAAGCTGACTTTCTGGCACCGGAACGACCGCGCCCAGGCGGATCAGATTGTCCAAGGTCTGCTGCACTGCCACAGCTTTGACCGGAGACTTGCAGGGAGAGAGTACAAACCCGTCTTTTAAGGGTCGGCAGAACTCTAGCTTGTAGCCGTCTCTGATGACTTCCAGCACCCACGCGTCTGAAGTTATTGTGGTCCACTCGCCCAGAAACGAGGACAGCCGTCCTCCAATCTGCACTGGGGCGTGGACCAAGGCCCCGTCATTGGGTACGCGACCCTGGGGGAGGACCGGAGGAAGCACCTCCGGGACGGCGGTCTCTGCGAAAGGAATGCTGCTTGGGGGAGAAATTCCTCTTGAAGGAAGAGGGGGCAGAGGAACCCGACTTGCCCGGGCGGTACCGACGGGCTTCCTGCAACCGTCCTCTGGAGGTACCGGGATGAGTACTAGCCCGAGCCCTGACCTCTGGTAATTTCTTGCCCTTAGACGTGCCGAGATCGGTCACGATTTTGTCCAGCTCGACCCCAAAGAGCAGCTTGCCTTTAAAAGGCAACCTAGCCAGGCGGGATTTAGAGGCGTGGTCAGCAGACCAATGTTTCAGCCAAAGCCACCGCCGCGCAGAGATTGTCTGAGCCATGCCTTTCGCTGAGGCCCTCAAGACATCATACAGCAAGTCTGCCAAATAGGCTAAGCCCGATTCCAGGGCCGGCCAATCAGCCCTCAAGGAATGATCCGAGGGGGAAGCCCGCTGCACCATAGTCAGGCACGCCCTGGCCACATAGGAGCCGCAAACTGAGGCCTGCAAACTTAAAGCAGCCGCCTCAAAGGACGACCTTAAGGCCGCCTCCAATCTTCTGTCTTGGGCGTCCTTTAGGGCCGTGCCACCTTCCACCGGCAACGCCGTTTTCTTAGTCACCGCAGTGATTAAAGAATCCACGGTAGGCCACAGATAGGCCTCACGTTCACTCACAGCCAAAGGATAGAGGCGGGACATAGCCCTAGCCACTTTAAGGCTCGCTTCCGGGACATCCCATTGAGCCGAAATTAAGGTGTGCATGGCATCATGCACGTGGAAGGTTCTAGGCGGGCGCTTCGTCCCCAGCATAATGGCAGAGCCAACAGGGGCTGAGGGAGAGACGTCCTCCGGAGAGGAAATCTTCAAAGTGTCCATGGCCTGTAACAACAGGTTGGGCAAATCCTCTGGGCTAAAAAGCTGCGCTGCAGAGGGGTCATCCGCTCCATCCGAGCGGGGATCCGTCTCCTCCAAGGAATCCGCAAAGGACCGTTGGGAGACCTCAGACACGCTGCCCTCATCTACATCGGAGGAGACAAAGTCCTCCAAGGCCTGGGAATCAACCCGAGGGCGTTTACCTCTGGGAACCTCAACCTCTTTACCAGACGAGGGAGCAGGGGCAGCGTTTTGCATGAGGAAGGCCTGATGCAGCAGCAAAACAAACTCGGGGGAGAAACCCCCCAGACTGTGCACTTCCGCAGCCTGGGCAACAGCCCTAGATGCACCCTCAACCGGCGCTCGCAAGAGCGGGGGAGAGACATGCTGCACATCCAAAATGGCGTCCGGCGCAACACTCCGCGAAGGAGCCGCGCGGGAAGAACGGCGCTTAACTTTAGCCGCTTTTGTGCCGTCGCCCAAATTAAGGGCGTTCATGGCATTAATGTCTCCAACCTCAAGGGCGGCCCACGAAGAAGCCGTCCGAGCCGTGTGGCCGGCCAAGATGGCGGAGGCGAGGAGCGGGGGATGGGCGTTTATGGCGGGAAAAACCGCCACGCCGGAGGAAGGACCGGGACATTCATCGGTCACGAAACTGTCACCCAACAAGGGCGAATCAGGCTTTAAGACCCCCGCATCCCCTCTAGAAGCGTTCAAGCGATCCGGGGAGCGACCCTCTGCGCCCTCGCCCTCCGACGCCATATACCACGAGGAGAAGAATCGGGGAACCCCCTGCCCGCTATAAAAAGGTAAAAATTACCTGCTTGCCGCTCCGAGCTGTAACGACCTGGTGTCCCAGTGAGTAGCTGCAATAAACGTTTAAATAAACGTCGAAATAAACGCCTTTAAAGACGTTCAAAATTTTTTTTTTTTTTTTTTTTTTTTTTTTTTAACGGAGCCAGCGGGAGGGGGGGGAGAAAAGGAGGGACCTGGCACCACCAGGTTTGCACTTGCTCAAAAGAGCCCTCAACCCCAGGCACTCAACAAAACCTAAAAATTAGGCTTGGAGGCCTAGCCAGAGCTGCTGCTGTGTGTGACCACCACCTGCTGAGATAGAGAACATACTGAGGAGTTTCCGGCAGCACATGACCACATATAGGGAGGCAAAAGTTTGCTCTCTATCTCCACCTGCTGGTAGATGGACACAACCCACCAGTCTATGGATTGATCAGCTTGATGATATGGAATTATGTGTGTAAATATTAGTGGTGTATGATTTCCTGCTATCAATGAAAGTCAGCAGTTTGTATTTTTGCCCTTCTCTTCCCTCTATTTGCCCAGTTACCCACTAATGTATTGTATTAGTTTGTGTCTTCTGCTCTCCTGTACTGACAGTTTATTCCAATTTTCAGTAATAACCCTTTCCTTTACTTCCTCAATACTTTATTCCAGCAAAATAATCCTTCATCTCCCTAAAACTCCTGGGGAGTTTTCACTTGTTTCTCCAGAGGCACATTATGATGATCCTGCCACTATTTCAGCAAGGGAAGTGTTAAACCAGAAAGAAGGCCAGATTAATGACAGAACAAAGGCTTTCTGTATAACATTGGTTGGTGATCTCTCTCTCTTTTTATTCACATTGCAGGCCAAGGAAGGGGACTTAATAATTATCAACAACCTTCTAGATTACCCCAACCTGACGTCAAAGAAGTTCAAAGAATGGAAGCAAAAGAACTTTGAGTTTTTCCTGGACATTTGTGAGTACAGTGCTGCCCCCAAGCCTCAGAATGGGGCCTCAGAACTTGCAACACTGGCACCACTGCTGACGCACACGCACTCGTTCATTGAAACACACGTCTGACTGCTGGATCCAGTACCACAAATGCTTGCTGGGTGCCAGGAGAAATCCAAGGTGACAAGCACTGTAGCATTTGTAAATAGTATTCTGCTGTACTTTGTAAATAGTATCCCTCAGCTTTGTAAATAGGTTGGTTAAGAGAATAGTGCCACAGGATGCCTACTACATTGCATGATTTAAAACAAAAAAAACCAAGACAGTATTATTCTGTTCCAAATTATTTTTGTTTGCGGTTATCAAACATGTGTATCATGATCTGCATCAGAAAAGAGAAGCTGTGCAGAAGAGTAACTAAAACTACTGTACAATTAACTACTGTACTAACAGTAAAAAAAAAGCTCCCAAAAACATTTTACATATTTAGAACCAGTGTCTGCAGATATACAGGGCCCTTTTCTCACATGGATGTATGCGATTCATTCAGTTACATTCACTTTCCATTCTAGTGCACAGGATGAACCAATGTGCCCTTCTTTGCTTTTCCACAGAGGCATCAAAATATGAGGAGCTTTGTGAGACAGGAATGATGGAAAAAGAACATTGGCTAGTATTTGGATAATTTCAGTGAATAAGGTTGGAAGACTAGGTGAAATACCCATTCACTAGCAAGAATTCTGAAAAAGAAAACAGATCACTAAGAATCAAGTTTCAGCCCTTAGCAAAATAAACATGTACCGAGGAGGACAGCAAAGAAAAACTTTACTACATTCACCAAAATGCAGTGTTTTGCTCTCGAAAAAGAACAATTTTGTGTGCACACTGTGTGAGAGTAATTCCATAAAACTTTGTCCACATGCAAAACTTGTTTTACACTTAGCAAAGGGTTTTTATAAAATCATACAACCACGTACAGGCATAAAACATAGAAAGACTGCAGCTATTTTATATGGTCTCCATGTAGGCAATCCCGGGGCGTAGTTTGGGTGGATTGGGATGGTTGTTGTAATATAGTTTATAAAATACATTTGCACGTGCTTCAGGACAGGTGTAAATGTGTGCATTAGCATTTGCGTACTGTTGGGGTTGGTTCTGGGAGGTTATTGTATAAAGGCACATAAGCACCTATGTTGCCTTTCCTTTATAAAGTAGGCATCTACTTTGACTTTAAACATAGCTGTCCTGTTATAGAATAACCCCTACAAGTATACAGTATATATCTGACCATAGACAAGGATGCAACAACACTGGCTGGAAATGGGGCCCAGTGTATCTACTTATTTAAAATATAATATGGCAGTTGAAAGTTACTTTAGAAGAACACCAAGATTTGATCTTCAGTTTAGTCTCCTTGCCTAAATCAGGATTCAAATCATTTACTTTATCTGTTATTAGGGTTTCATACTTACCTCTGCCTTTTTTTGTATTTCCAAGTTGCAGTGACTACCGTCTTTAGAAAGAGTCTGAATAAGCCAAACAAAATGAAATCTTAACCCCTGTTGTGCCTTAAGAAGTAACATTTATATGTCTCCTGCAAACCAACATTTAGGGCCCCTTTTACTAAGTTGCGGTAAAAAGGGGCCCTGCGCTAGCGGCAGCGTGAGATTTCCCATGCGCAGAGTCCCCTTTTACTTCAGTGGGTAAAAAGGCAACAAAAAAATGGCCATGCGGTAAGTTCACACTTGCCATGCAGCCATTTCGGGGGGAGCACTTATCGTCGCCCACTGAGTTGGCGGTAAGGTCTTCCGCACTACCCCAGTGGTAACCGTGCAGCAATTACCATTGGGTAACCCCCTACAGTGATAATTTTTGAAAACTTCCAGCAGTGATGAAAATGCCACACGCTGAGGGTGGAACTACTGCCAGCAGCCATGGTAGGCCAGCTGTAGTTCCCGATTGCCAAGCAGCAACCCTTTAGTAAAAGGGACCCTTAATACATACAGCCCTATAGGGCCTATACTGTACATCTTATCATTCTGATTAAACATGGGTTCAATCTGGAGGCCTGTGGAGAAAGGGAGTGGCTCTGACAGCACATGTGCCTATGGGACACAGACAAAATTGACAGACAGTTCCTGACATAACTGCTGTGTTTACCAGGTGATGTTAAGTATTTTGCTGATGATAAAAGTCATTAGACCCCACAGAAAAAAATAGCACTTCTGGAGTGCTTCTCTCTTATTTGCTTTATAATTTCCACCTCATATCTGCTCAGTTTCAGTAGGCCAGGTCCCTATTGTATGCACCCATTTGCTGCTTGATGAGAATAGTTTGCCAGAGGCCTATTAGCTTAAATTACTCTACTACTGATCTCACTAGGCCATCTAATTACCCCATGGTGTCTGTTACAGCAGATGCTGTAGTGACCTGCACTTAGTAATGTATCCTCCATAAACAGTAGATGTTACAAAGGGATTTTATGGGAAATTGAAATCCAAATAGATGTTGCAGATACACAGCCTGAAGTTCTCATACAATCCCTATTATCACCAGATGGAAATATTAACTTTTTTTTATACATAAGTGTCAGTAATTTAATGCTGAAATAAACAAGAAGAAAAAGAACAACAACAAAATATTTTACAGGATGGTAGTTAATGCAGTGTTTAGAATATGTCCACTGTGAATTTAGTGCCAGAAGCCTGTGACTCATAAAACTCATTTCTGCTTCAAAGTGCAAAAGAAGCTCAGCGACGCCAGAGTAGAGTCACATCTCTTTTTCTATATGAAAATATATTACTTTAAAAAATTGAAATGGTAAAAACCTTGAAATGTAGAATTATATATATAGAAAGACTCAAGAATTGACATCAGGTTCCAGGACATAGTTTTGCCTGCTTACTGCAGAAAAAACCTTAGGGAAGACTCATCCAGTTGTTCTTTGGGTAGTAAATAATTATAAGGTTAACTCTTCTTGGCTTTCTCCTTGGGAAACTTTCATGCAGTGGGCAAGTCCATAGTGTAGTCATTCACCCTAGAAGTAGCTGCACATACATCTCCAAACTATTAGGAACCAGGCACCAGTTTAGATGAAAGGTGTTAGGTTGACATCATGGAATGCGGACCATGAAGAGGGCATTTTGAAACTGTCCACACTGGGACAAAGACCCCAGGCACTTTATACCTATGGCCTTTCCTCCAAGCTACAAAGCAAGATTACATCTGCTTTTTGTTAAGGTACTTTTTAAATGAAAAATATGGTGGCAATTCTATAAATTGACACCTCATTTTACGCACCACAAATGGGTGCACTTAATCCCAGTTCTATAACAGCTTAAGGGCGTGCCTAAGCTATTATACAATATTAGCACAAAGCCACATTGGTGTGCCAAAAGTTAGGTGCACCTACTTAACAACAAGTCAATAGCTGGCATAAGTGGGCGTGTCTAAGTGCCCCCATGCAATACCTGCAACTGATGGTATTCTAGAAGTTGCGTGAATCACTTGATGATACACTCATGCTCCAGTCCACACCAAAAAAGTCAGGAGACAAACCCAATATGTGTAGACCAAGACAACAAAATGCAAGAGGCGGGGTGGACCACATGACCTCCATCAGCCAAATAAGTGGAAAATAAAACTTTATTTATAAAGCACCACATATCAAGGACCTGACACAGGATCATGTTTCGGCGGGGAAAACCGTCTGCCTCAGGGGTCACAGTGCATGTGGCAGGTGGTTTTCCCCACTGAAACACTGTCCCATGTCAGGATTTCCACAATGAATATATATGAGATCTATTTGCATGCAATGGAAATAGTGAATGCAAATAGATCTCATATATATATTCATTGCGGATATCCTGAAAACCAGGCTGGATTGTGGACCTTGAGGACTGGCTTTGAGGAGTCCTGGTATAGGTATTGCAGAACAGCGTGTATACTTTTAGCTGCATTAAGGGTGGGTAATTTAAAATTGTCCTTGCTCTGTTTGGCTCGCTGGTAAACTTCATCGCACTGAAATTGATGTATTGGCAATCAACATTTCTTCACCTACTAGAAATAGTGTCCTTCTAAAACACAGGGGTTTGGGGGGGGGGGGGTTCACTGTTCCTATAATTTATTTCTGCTGCAAGCTTTGATTTGAATACAAAAACATTTGGGAGTTTTTAATACCAATAAACCCTTCTCTAGAAAAGGGTTACAATTATATTCCTATTGGCATCTCAGCATTCACTGCCAGCTGATTTCTACCGCGAGCTTAAAACGCTACTGCGGCTTAGTAAAAGGACCACTAAGACACCTAAGGTTTTGAAGCTTCAGAGCCACATGGTACTTACAACCACAATCAGTACAGAAGGTTTTAGGGAGCAATTTTCAAATTGTCTGCTCTAGGATAAAGTTCATGGGTACTTTTTTTGTTGACATTTTTTTATTGCAAAGAATAAGAAACATTACAATTTCACTCACATGAAAAACATAACTTCTTAAAAAAAACAAGCAAAATCAGCTACCTGTGTGCTTCCCGTTAGTCATGCTTGCATCAGGAACAGTCATAGCAGGTACCTCAAGTAGACAACCCCCACGTTCAAGAATCTGTAAGTTCAAGATTCCATGAGTTTGCATTGACTTTCAAAGAAAACATACACATATACTGTGCCTTTGAAACTTGATGCAGATATAACATTCCCACAGAGAATTTTGCATCTGTTTTTCTGCTGTTGGATTTTCTCCAGGAAATCTAATCTACTTGCTTTATTTTACAATTTTACAATACGCCCCTTGGGAACACCTCCCCTCAATAAAAGGGGGACAATTTTTGTGCTGTCAATTCATGCATATAGATCACTATTTATCCACAAAGATGGCTTTGAAACTTAACCCAGTCTCAGGGTCCACAATTTTTACATTCCAATCAGTCTCTGGTATAGAAGTATAATGCTGCTCCATCACAGTTCACCATTTCCCTGTCCCAATGGTCATTTTTCCTAGGACTCTGCACCATTTGCTCCTCAATATGATCAGCTTTGAAACCATTTCCATGGGTAAAGCAGTTTCATCTTACAAAATTGTTCTCTCAATATGTAGGTAAACCAAAGCACCCACAACCTGTAACTTTACCCACTATATAAGGAGCAGTTCCCAAGGGCAGGGCTAGGAAAGGGTTTGCACTTATGCGCATACATTTGCAAATTTGCCTGTATGCATGTAATTTAACCCAGCAGTTTTTGCATCCCAAATAGCAGGTATGTGTAACTGCATAGTTTTCTTGGGATGATTTTCAATGCAGAAAAACACTCATGCTATCACTTTGAAAATACAGCAAAGTTCCCATAGAGAAAAATATCCCCCTAATTCTATAAACTTACACACTGAAATTTCCAACTAGTGCATAAATTTTGCATGTGCAATTTATAGAATAAGGTCAGTTGCACATATCACTTAATTAAATAATTGACTGTTAATTGGAGTTCTCAGCCAATTATTGGCTGTAATTAGCACCAATTAGCAGTTACGCACATAACTGCCCTTAGTCACTATTCTGTAAGTTGCGTGCTCAAACTCCAGAGCGCACAACTTCATAGGAGGAATGGACTTGGGAATACAGTACGATTCCAGTTATCCAGACCATCCTTGGCAGGGAGTGGTCTAGATAATCATAAATCCGGATGATTGGACAAACCTATACCCAATGCATCAAAAACTTGAAAATTAATAAATTAATTAACCTCTCAAAAAATGCGAGGTTCACACTGTTTGTGTGTGTGCGCTTTGAACTGCGTTCCATTTGCAGGAACATATCACCAACCTTTGGAAAGACTCACCCTTTTGAAATTAGTTTGTTGAAGCCTCCTTTGTCATTGGTTTGACCCCTGACGCAGGTGCGGTAGCACCGAAACACGGCCCTTGTCGGGTCTTTCTTCAATCAAAGTCTATTATTAAAGGATATTTTAATGAAAGAACTGTGTTCCCTTTTGTTTTTAAAGGCCCTTTGTACTATTTTTTGTTTTTTTTGCTGCACTCTCTCCCACAAACTCCCATGCTCCATACTACCAGATCAACCTATTCACCTCCTGACGTGAAAGGACACAATCACTGCAGGGGCACTGAAGCCTTCACCACACCAGCTGACTCACTGGCAAGATCTCCAACACTGACAGACACACACAGACCGCGGATCCGGATCATTGGACATCCGGTTGATCGGCATTCGGATAGTCAGCACCATACTGTACTAGCATTTACACATCTGTCTACAGTTATGCATGAGCATTTATGCCAGCCATTGAGCAGGTGTAAGCACGCGCCCAAAATTAAGCACATAAATGCAGACTTACGCTAGTATTCCATAACGGTAGTTGTGTACACAACTGCCATTGTCAAATTTGTGCTTAGTGCACATCACCTTGGCCCTAAATTTCAGCAATATTTTGAGAATTTACCCCATCCCCCTAATTCTATTTTTTTTTAAAACACTAAAAGTGCAGATGCAATTTGCGCATATGTTTTAATTGAATAATGAGTTCATTAGCACCGATAATGGCTTTTTAACAAGCATTGGCTCTAATTAGATTCAATTACATTTACACATGGGTCAAAAAAGGGGGTGCACAATTGGGAGGGCCATTGGTGGATCGGGGGCATGACTTTTAGTTTCATGCGTAATTATAGAATAAGAGGGCTCCGCGTCTAAACATAGGTGTGCGCATTTGCACCACATTTTCGTTGGTGCAAATGGCGCCTAAATGTAGACACGATCCCTGGGCTTAAGTGCTAGTCCATAAACTGCACCTAACTTTAGGCGTGGTTGATAGAATACCACTATGTGCCTTTCTTTGACACTTATATTTTAGGCGCTATTTATAGAATTTCCTTCCTCTGTGTATACTTTCTACCCATGCACACAGTTGTAAAATTATCCCCATAACAATAGGAACTCTCATTCCAAAATTCAGGAGTAGTATAACAAAACGTTTCCTACCAATGCAAAATGGGAACAAGCTCTTAGCTAACAGTTGGAGTGTGATACTGAGGTTTGGGAAGGGCTGTTTCCATCACGCCTGCAGCATATTGCTACAAATAATCATTGTATAGGGTATACTTTATTTCTGCTGAAGAGGAACTGTGGGAGAGGGGGACACCTGGGATATAACTGTGATGATAAAAAAGATATTTAGGGTTCATAGAAGGTAGAACTGCCACAGATATTCCATTAGCACCATGTGATTTTTATTTATACCTCTCAGACTCAAATAAATTTACTGCTACCTGGGACCCTCTTTGGAAGGTGCCTTGCTACAGCTATGTAGCTCCCTTTATGACAGGGGTGCTCAATGTCAGTCCTCGAGGTCCACAGCCAAGTCAGATTTTCAGGATTTCCCCAATGAACATGCATGAAATCTATTTGCATACAGTGGAGGCAGTGCATGCATATTCATTGGAGAATTCCTGAAAACCCAACTGGGTTGCGGACCTCGAGGACCAACACTGAGCACCCCTGCTTTACAGGCCACAAGAATGATTGTGCCCTCCATTATTTTCTTTTTCTCTCACGCCAAAAATGGGAAAAGTAGTTTATACCATTCTATGATAGGAATCTATTTAAAGAAAAATCTTTATGTCAATACAAACCACTAACTGCACTTTTTATGGCATAGGCTGTTTTGTGAAACAGAGATAGTATTGCTTTCTCTGCAGGAAACTTTGTCACTTTAATATCTTTGTTCTCATTTTCTGCAAATTGTCCCATTAATCCTCAATGTCAATATCATGTATACTGCACTTGAAACAAAGATCTTTCAAGTTGTACACATTTCTTGGGACATTCTTCATCCTATATTAATGTCCTGAAAACCATCTGAGTCTTTCTTATAAATTTCTGCCAAGACAGCATCACATCAGCAAAATTTCTGTCTTATGCCACAGCTCCACATCAAGAAGCTATACAATCCATTCTTTTGTCTTTTTGTCTGAAAAATACCAGTTTCACATACAGCATTCATGTTGGAATAATTATATGCTCATTACCCGGTATAGTAGAGAATCAAAGAGAAAGACAACAAAACTGTCTCGGAGAAAGACTGTTATCCAACAAACAACCAAGCTTCTCTATGGCCAACAGCTGGGATATATCCTTAGCAGTGCAAAACAGAATAAGCAATGGGGCAATTACCTCCGGATTCTATTCAGGACGCCCAAATTTAGGCATCCAGAGCAGGTGTGTGTGCAAATTAATTAGTTAATGAGCCATTAACAATCAATTATTGGCATTAATTGGCATTAATTTGGACTTACACACACATCTGCCTACATGCTATTCTATAATGCTGTGGGCTCAAAGTGTCTCACGCAATCCAAAAGGGGGTATGGCCATGGAAGGGGCATAGGTGAGTCACGAGTATTCCAAAAATGTAACTCCCCTGTTTACTAAGCCACCCTAGCGGTTGCAATGCGCTAATGGGCTGTGCCTGTATTGCCACACAGCAGCCGTTAGCACAGCTTAGTAAACAGGGGGGAGGGTAAGCGCAGTGTTCTAAAATACTGGGGTTGCACACCCAGCTTGCGTGCCAAGATTTCAAGTTTCAGCAGGTGTAAGTCCTCAGGTGCAGGAATCCATGCTAAGCACTGTTCTGTAAAAGGCCAAAAAAAAAAAAAAAGTCAAAAAAGAGTTAAAAAAAAAATGACACCATTCTAGTTTAGAATTTAAACCATACGGAGTTAAGGAATTCAATCTGAAAATCAATTGTTGTTCTTTCTGTAGTAATAGGCGGTCTATCACCGTCCCTAGTAGATGATATAATCTGTTGAAGTACCAGACAACGTAATGTTTCAAATGTATGGTGATGTTCAACACAATGGGTTGCCAAAGGTGAAGTAACCTTATGGGTCTTAATGGCACTCTTATGTTCCACCAGATGTGTATACAACTGGCAGGATGTTTGCCCCACATAGAGCTTACCACAGGGACAGATGATACAATAAATCATGTAAGCAGACTTGCATGTAGTGTTGACAAAAAGAGTATACTCTAATTTTTCCATTAGAGCATGGCCATTAAAACAGAGTAGTGCATGTGTCCTTACTGCAACCCATTATGTAGGCAGTAAGGGCTCATGTGCTAAGAATGAATTAATCAGTTAGTGCGCGGCAATGTAACTGCACTAACATTAGCGCAAAACATGCCTACTCTCCACCCCAGACACACACCCTGCACCAAAAAATACATTATTTTTTTAGCATGTGGGTAGCGTGCTCATGTGGCAAAATTACCGCAGGACTCCTCAGCGCAACCCACAGTATGCCATTTTTTTGCTACGGTAAGTACGAGTTGGTGATTACCGCAGCTTTGTAAAAGAGCCTCTTGATGATATGGGTGGTGCTAGACTCTGGTATGGCTTTTTGTTATGGTCTTCATCATACTGAATGTCCTCCATTATTTCCAATGGAGCATGTCTCTATAAGTGTTAAAGAGCATATTTAAATGAGCTGAGAGGGACTGAACCATTGCCAAGCATTTTTTGCTTCTTGTCTTTAGACTGCACTGACATCTCGTAATGCTCATGCTGCTGCATATGCTTTCTGTATGGTATTCCAGATGTTGCTCTTGTCAGCAGAGTAATTTGGGATGTTTAGAAGAGGATAACGAGTTCTGAGCATAATGTAGTGAAGCTGATAAGCTATTACTGGCCAGAGAGCTGCAATCAGCGTAAACTCCTGAAGAGTTTATTTAGCTTTTGTGAGATCCACGAGGCCTCCTCCAAACATTGTTCAATGTTGAATTTATTTGCCCAAAGTGGAGAGCACATTTTCGGCATGAATATTTCTAGGTCCCAAGCAGCGGTGATGCAAATTTGACATTACTAGATGCGAAAAATGAAGCTAAATGTTCATATTCTTAGATCTGTGCTAGGGATATCGAAATTGAACCCTTAACATGTGTTAACTTTCTGATTACTTGTTCACCTAAGAAGCATTTAAACATGGGTCCACTACAGATGTGGTGATAAACCAGTTAAAATATTTCTTAGTCCACTCCATTCCCATACCCTGCTTCAGACGGCATGCCTGGGTGGCACTAGGAACTTTTATTGGTCTCAAAGGCTGGAGGGAAATCTCCGACAACGAAACAGTTGCTCAGGGCCACTCTTTACAGCTGAGAAGGACTGACACAATACTGATACACATCTTCTTTCCTTCTCAGTACTGTACATGTCACTTCCATGGCACTTCTGACCCCAACCAGCCTTAACAGGCAGCAATGAAAACATGGGGTTGCCCTCATGTGGTAGACATCTAAATATCTTTAGGTTTCATTACTTCTCATGTGCGCAACGCCACTGCTGATGATTGTTGACTTCAGTCCACTGTTACATTATCCCTAAATAATGGGTTTGACCACAGAGGAATGTATGGCCTGAACTAACCTTAATGATTAAAAAGATTACTTTTGTGCACTATAGTTTCAAAAACTGGTTATGGTGTGAAATTTGCATCTCCCAGTTTTCCATTTACTCATTTTTCCATAACACTCCCTATGGGGCCCTTTCACTAAGATACGGTACTGTGTTCCCAGCATTTGCTATTCCAGGTACTGTGTTAAATTTGCAAATACCACACGGTACTGTGCTTTAAGTTAGTACAGAAGCATATAGGGCCAGATTCAATAAATAGCGCCCAAAGTTATGCGCCGAAAAGATCTATACTAAGATAATATTCTGCAAGGGGCATGGTTCTGACAATTAATGTTGGGTGCTGGATTTACGCCTGCGAAACTTGGTGTAAAGTGGATATGATATTATTCTATAACATTGCACCTAACATCTGGGAACACCCCCCTCATCCACCCATACTCCTCCTATAGCTATGCCCCTTCTCGAGTTGTGCACTATGAAATTTAGGTGCAGATGTTATAGAATAATGACTAGGGCAGATGGGCATGCAAATACAAATTGATGCTAATTAATTCCAATTATTGATTGTTGATGCCTCATTATCTAATTAATTTGCATGTGCACCTGTCCTGGGCATCCAAATTTGGATCACCTATATAGAACCTGGGGAATAGTGCCTCCTATTTAGGAGATGGTATGTGGGACCTCACTAAGGGGTAGTTATGCCTCGAGCGTGCACCATTTCTAGCACTGCGAAACATAATTCTATAATTTCTAGCATGGCACTAACCCAGCGGTAATCGGGCAGCGTTGCATGCTGGCCAGTTACCGTGGGTTACTGTGGGATCCCTTACCGCCACCTCAATGGGTGGCAGTAAGTGCTCCCCCACTCCCCACATGGCTACACGGCCATGTCTTTTTTAGGGGCTTTTCTCCCACTGTGATAAAAAGGGCCCTGGAGTGCGGCAAAAATGCCCCCCCCCCCCCCCCCCCCCACACCGCTGCTACCACGGGCTCTTTTTACTGCAGCATCGTAAAAGAACCCCTAACTGCAAAAGTGCCAATTAGTGCACATTATTTGCAGCACACTAATCACAAAATGCCTTCCACACCAATTCTCTGCCCCCAACACAAGAAGTACTTAACATGGGTTTACCACATGGTAACTGCAAAAATACCGCAAAGCCTCTTAATGCAGATCTGTGTTAGTGGTTACCGTACAGTAAACCATGCACTAACACCCAAAGAGGCATATTTTCAAAGCACTTTGGGAGGCTAAGTTCCATAGGTTTCTATAGAACTTTGGGAGGCTAAGTGCTTTGAAAATATGCCTCAAATTCTATATATGGCATTCAAAATTGCTTGCACAAATATGGGCATGTACCCAATTTGTGCATGTAATTTAATTGATTAATGATCTAATTAGCACCAATAATTATTGGTGCAAATAGGCATTACTTAAAATTTGTGCATACATCGTTAGGCGCCAGGATCCACGTGTAAAATTTATATACAAATCCAAAAAAGTGGGCGTAGCCATGGGAGGGGCATGGGCGGACCAGGGGCATTCCAAGAATTTGCATGCAGTTTTATAGAATACTAGTAAATAAGGCCTGTTTCTGACACAAATGAAACGGGCGCTAGCAAGGTTTTCCTTGGAGTGTGTATGTTTGATAGAGTGTGTGTGAGAGTGACTGTGTGAGAGAGAGTGAATGTGCAAATGTGTGTGTGACAGAGAGAGTGAGTCTGGGTGCGAGTGTGTCTGTGAGAGAGTGTGTGTGCGTGTGTGTGTTTGAATGAGAGTGTGTGCGAGTGCGTATGTGAGACACAGTGACTGAGAGAGAGTGTGTTTCACACAGATACACTTTGTGCGAGAGGGTGTGTGTGAGACAGAGTGTGAGAGAGTATGTGTGCGATACACAGACTCTCTGTGAGACCGAGAGAGTGTATGAGACCGAGTGTGTGTGTGAGACTGAGACTGTGTGAGAGTGACTGTTTGACACATAGAGAGTGAAAGTGATACAGTGTGAGAGACTGTGTGAGAGTGAGAGAAAGACACTATAAGTACATAAGTACATAAGTAATGCCATACTGGGAAAAGACCAAGGGTCCATCGAGCCCAGCATCCTGTCCACGACAGCGGCCAATCCAGGCCATGGGCACCTGGCAAGCTTCCCAAACGTACAAACATTCTATACATGTTATTCCTGGAATTTTGGATTTTTCCAAGTCCGTTTAGTAGCGGTTTATGGACTTGTCCTTTAGGAAAACCGTCCAACCCTTTTTAAACTCTGCTAA
The DNA here is from genome assembly GCF_901765095.1 of Microcaecilia unicolor. Lineage (NCBI taxonomy): Eukaryota > Metazoa > Chordata > Amphibia > Gymnophiona > Siphonopidae > Microcaecilia > Microcaecilia unicolor. The sequence continues at coordinate 57,142,717 of NC_044037.1, forward strand.
GCTAACCGCCTTCACCACTTTCTCCGGCAATGAATTCCAGAGTTTAATTACACGTTGGGTGAAGAAAAATTTTCTCCGATTTGTTTTAAATTTACTACACTGTAGTTTCATCGCATGCCCCCTAGTCCTAGTATTTTTGGAAAGCGTGAACAGACGCTTCACATCCACCTGTTCCACTCCACTCATTATTTTATATACCTCTATCATGTCTCCCCTCAGCCGTCTCTTCTCCAAGCTGTATAGCCCTAGCCTCCTTAGTCTTTCTTCATAGGGAAGTCGTCCCATCCCCGCTATCATTTTAGTCGCCCTTCGCTGCACCTTTTCCAATTCTACTATATCTTTCTTGAGATGCGGCGACCAGAATTGAACATAATACTCAAGGTGCGGTCGCACCATGGAGCGATACAACGGCATTATAACATCCTCACACCTGTTTTCCATACCTTTCCTAATAATACCCAACATTCTATTTGCTTCTTAGCCGCAGAAGCACACTGAGCAGAAGGTTTCAGTGTGTTATCGACGACGACACCCAGATCCCTTTCTTGGTCCGTAACTCCTAACGTGGAACCTTGCATGACGTAGCTATAATTCGGGTTCTTTTTTCCCACATGCATCACCTTGCACTTGCTCACATTAAACATCATCTGCCATTTAGCCGCCCAGTCTCCCAGTCTCGTAAGGTCTTCTTGTAATTTTTCACAATCCTGTCGCGATTTAACGACTTTGAATAACTTTGTGTCATCAGCAAATTTAATTACCTCGCTAGTTACTCCCATCTCTAGATCATTTATAAATATATTAAAAAGCAGCGGTCCTAGCACAGACCCCTGAGGAACCCCACTAACTACCCTTCTCCATTGTGAATACTGCCCATTTAACCCCACTCTCTGTTTCCTATCCTTCAACCAGTTTTTAATCCACAATAGGACATTTCCTCCTATCCCATGACCCTCCAATTTCCTCTGTAGCCTTTTCATGAGGTACCTTGTCAAACGCCTTTTGAAAATCCAGATACACAATATCAACCGACTCCCCTTTGTCCACATGTTGTTCACTCCTTCAAAGAATTGAAGTAAATTGGTCAGGCAAGATTTCCCCACACAAAAGCCATGCTGACTTGGTCTCAGTAATCCATGTCCTCGGATGTGCTCTGTAATTTTGTTTTTAATAATAGCCTCTACCATTTTCCCAGGCACCGACGTCAGACTCACCGGTCTATAATTTCCCGGATCTCCCCTGGAGCCTTTTTTAAAAATGGGCGTTACATTGGCCACCCTCCAATCTTCCGGTACCACGCTCGATTTTAAGGATAAGTTGCATATCACTAGCAGTAGCTCCGCAAGCTCGTTTTTCAGTTCTATCAGTACTCTAGGATGAATACCATCCGGTCCAGGAGATTTGCTACTCTTCAGTTTGCCGAACTGCCCCATTACGTCCTCCAGGTTTACCGTGAAGTCAGTAAGTTTCTCCGACTCGTCTGCTTGAAATACCATTTCCGACACCGGTATCCCACCCAAATCTTCCTCGGTGAAGACCGAAGCAAAGAATTCATTCAGTCTCTCCGCTACGTCTTTGTCTTCCTTGATCGCCCCTTTTACCCCTCGGTCATCCAGCGGCCCAACCAATTCTTTTGCCGGCTTCCTGCTTTTAATATACCGAAAAAAATTTTTACTATGTTTTTTTGCCTCTAATGCTATCTTTTTTTCATACTCCCTCTTGGCCTTCTTAATCTGCGCCTTGCATTTGCTTTGACACTCCTTATGCTGTTTCTTGTTATTTTCAGATGGTTCCTTCTTCCATTTTCTGAAGGCGTTTCTTTTAGCCCTAATAGCTTCCTTCACCTCACTTTTCAACCAGGCCGGGTGTCTTTTGGACTTCCGTCTTTCTTTTCTAATTCGCGGAATATGTATGGCCTGGGCCTCCAGGATGGTATTTTTGAACAGCGTCCACGCCTGTTGTACAGTTTTTACTCTCTCAGTTGCCCCCCTAAGTTTTTTTTTTACCGTTCTTCTCATTTTATCATAGTCTCCTTTTTTAAAGTTAAACGCTAACGTATGAGAGAGTGCGTGTGAGAGAGTGTGTGTGTGACAGAGATACCTCCCCCTCCCTCTGTGGTCTCAGGACCCCCTCCCCCCTCTGGTCTGAGGACCCCCTCCCCCTCCATGGTCTCAGGATCCCCTCCCCTCTGGTCTCAGGATCCCCTCCCTCCCTCTCAGGTCTGAAGACCCCTACCCCCCCCTCTGCATTCCCCTCCCCCCCCCTGTGGTCTCAGGACCCCCGCCTCCCCCCCCCCCCCCCTCTGCGTGGTTGGCAGCACTGTGCGAGTGTGTGTGTGTGTGTGTGTGACAGAGAGTGAGACTGGGTGCGAGTGTGTCTGTGAGAGAGAGAGTGTGTGTGATTGTCCTCTCTCCCCTGCCCCCCTCCAGCCACTCAGCAATTCTCATCTCCCCTGCCCCCCCTCCAGCCACCCAGCTATTCTCCTGTATCCCTGCCCCCCCGAGCCACCAGCAATTGTCCTGTGTCCCCTGCCCCCCCTCCAGCCACCCTGCGATTCTCCTGTATCCCCTGCCCCCCCCTCGAGCCATGCAGCGATTCTCCTCTCTCCCCTGCACCCCCCCAGCCACCCAGCGATTATGCTGTCTCCCCTGCCCCCTCCAGCCACCAAGCGATTGTCCTGGGTCCCCTGCCCCCCCCTCCAGCCACCCTGCCATTCTCCTCTGTCCCCTGCCCCCCCCCCTTCAGCCACCCAGCGATTGTACTATGTCCCCAGGTTAGCTCCGTCGAAGCGGCAGCGTTATTGAAAGCCCTGGCCGTCCACAGAGTCAGCTTCAGAAAGTTGGAGGTGAGTTCTTTCCCTAAGTCCTGCCTTCTGATTATCCGCCGTCGATGTCATCATGTTTTGACGCGAGGGCGGGGCAGAGAGAGATGTGACACCGTTACAAACCGTTCACTGAAGCCACGGAGTCAGCTTCAGAACGTTGGAGGTGCTTTTTATTATAGTAGAAGGGTGATCCATGCCTAATTTAGGTGCAAGAATTTACACCAGGTTTTACTTGGTGTAAATCCTCGCACCCAAAATTGGACACGGATCCCAGCACCAAATGCTATTGTATAAACTGCACCCAACTCTGAGCAATGTTTATAGAATAGTGCTTAGCACAAATTTTTATCTGCCGAAATTTGGGTGCCATTTATAAAATTGATTCCTAAGTGCTTAAAGCGGTTAAGTAAAAGGCCCCCATGTGGCCCTATTGTTATTTAGGGTGGAAGTTAGCAATGTGAGCTACCGTTAAGGTTATTTTATTGGCTAATCCCAGTTATTAGTAACTAGATCTCATTGCATAAAATGGAACCTGTGCTAAAATAGCACAACTTGTGGTAAAATAAGACGTCTTAATGGTACCCATGTTGATAACTTCCTCCCTGAGTTTATTCAACTGTAGCTCTCTGTTCATATTTATTCTAATTATTTTTTATCAGCTCTAAAATCTATACAGATGAACTATTATTATTCAATTAGCAGATTATACATGTTTTAAATAGATTTGTAGATAAATTTAGCAAATATAACCTGTGTTTATACAATTATACCCACAGGTCAAGGAGGTGTTTCCAAGGGCACTGACATACAGAGATCTTGCTAATTCAATATTGATGCTGTATTAAAACACCATGGGTGACTTCTCTCTAGTTTATGGACATAATGAGATTTGTACGCACAGAGAAAGCCTTTTATAGCTGATGTTATATGTTCAAAACTGTATGGAACACCCTTGTACTATGGCTTGCACTTTACTTGCATACAAACTATGAAGCATTCTCTCAGTTTATTCAGGGGTTGAAATACCAAAGTACTGCAGTATTACACTGCTGGCATTCAACCTGCACTGCTAATTAGTCTCACATCAGTCATGAAGACTCAAAGTGCTCCTCCCATTCTGTAGGAATGATGAATCATAAGACCACTAGCAAGTAATATTATGTTGTCCCCATGGTCTGTTTTTGTTTCATGTTTTTTTAAATAAATATATTAACAAATCGTACTATTTCTGCAGCAATAGGAGGCATAAACCAAACTTTCACTAGGACTGTTCTCAACAAGAAAATAGAAATATTTGCTAGTACCTTGTACTGTATGTCACGGAGACTCCCACCAACTGTGGGTACATTGCATTCCTATATATATTAGAGCCAGAACTGTTATTTTGTCTGTGGTTGTGAGTCTGTGGGATGATTATTTCTTAAAGAAATCACAGTAGATTTTTTTGTCACTAAGCGGTGAATGTTCTGTATTCTATCTCCTCTCCAGTTACGTGTGACTTGTATGAATTGTGAAAGAAATCTGAGATGGCAGGTGACCACCACAGTTCTCAATTCCTGTTTCAATGTATTCTAAGAGTTATACCAATACAGAATACGTTAATATATGAGTTGAAAGACCAGGCTGATTCACCCATCCTATGTGACCAAAAGCCAGATAGCCACCTTTGTCCATGGGACAAAATAACTAAGGGGCTTCAATTCTTTAATGCTTATGGCAAAAATTCCTAAGGCCACTACTTAGAAAGGGATTCCTCACACTTTAGTGTACCTGTTAAAACAAAATTCAAATGCCAGTCTGGTGAGATTGGGATTTTTAACTGTATAGGTTGGTTTACGCCCCCCCCCCCCCCCCCCCCCCACACACACACACACACACACACACATGCACGCAATGCTTCTCATGCTCACCACCACAAATAAGAGACATAAGACCCCCGTGGTTCTGAAAATTTATGTTTGAATTTGGTCCCTTTAGGTCAGTTCATAGACTTTAAATCAGAACTTCTCAAACTTGTTCTGGGAATCCCCCAGTTTTAAGGATAACCACAATGAATATGCATGAGATCAATTGACATACCTTGGAGATCAACCACATGCAAATTGATTTTATGCATATTCATTGAGCATAACTTGAAAATCTGATTGGCTGTGTGGTCCCTGGAACAAGTTTGGGAAGCCTCACATTAAATTTATTCATATTTTACCAAGTAAGAAGCTCAAAATTCAAATAAAAGTTTTGTCCATTGTCTAAATGTAGATTTCCTTACTTAGCAAAATAGAATTTAATTATATAATGAATTGAATTTTGAAGTACAGACCATATAGATAGGTGAGTGGATAAACCTTGTCTCAGATAGTTTAAAGCATCTAGGGCCTATTTACTAAACCGTGCTATAGGCATGCTAGCGTTTTTAGTGCATGCTAAAAATTAGCATTCACTAATGCTAGAGACACCCAAAGGAATATGAGTGTCTCTAGCATTAGCATATGCTAAATTTTTGTGCATGCTAAAAATGCTTGCGCACCTTAGTAAACAGGGCCCCTAGTTAGCTGAGTCATCTATGGCCTTTTTAGGGTGCTCTCTGTGGTTCTTTCATACCACAGAATTCTCAGCATGTCACATGGAATCAATGCTTAAATTGTAAACCTATAAAACTGTGGTAGTTTGTGTGGTTATTCAGACTTCCATGTGCTCCTCAAGGGGCTCAGAGACAGAGAAAGCTTGAGTACCACTGGGTTAGAACACATTTCAACCCCTGGATAACATGTCTTCAGTTTCACAAAAGCAGTTTCCTTTCTATGCTTGTCCAGCGTTGGAATGTGATTCACTGTTTTCCAGGCAGCGAAAGTTACATTTTCTTTCTTTGGATGATTTCTATATAATTTTATTGTAACTGACTGCATTTTCTTTATCATGGATTAACCTTTTAAATTATGTGTGTCTACAACAAGAAAACTTATGAATGGGAAAACTTCACTGTGTGTTGCTCACTGGGCATATACCTCATGGTACATTGCGCAGACATGTAAGTTGTAAGTTGCACTGCAACATTTAAAAAAGGAACATATTGCTCTTTTTTCAAAGATATTAACTTATTTAAAGGTATAATCTGTACATTACTGCAAAGGATGTATATTCTTCCTAAATTCAAAAGCCGCTTTTGTTTTAGGAAAAAAATAAGCTGCAAACTTCAGTTGTAAAACATGGACTTCAATAAACTGAATTCGCTGCACTTAATTTTGCGTTTCTGATCCTAATTTATATTTTTCTGTGTATACATTAATAATGGATTTTTCATTTTTCTGTTCCTTAGTAACTCTTTTTAGGGTTTAGGTTTGTGCATCTGTAAAATCTTGCATGACTGAAGCAACAGAAAACCTTTTTAAAGTATTCCTAATATAAATTAGCATTGTCTCATGAAATAATTGTAATCTGTTGTGTAGGAGGGATCTGAACTGCTTGGAGTTTGCAATTTTTCAGGATTTGAGTATATCTCATACCTTTCTTGGTGGAGTAGCCTAGTGGATAGAGCACTGGGCTGATAACCAGAAAAGCCAGGGTTCTAATCCCACTGCTGCTGCTTCTTGTGATCTTGGGAAGTCACTGAACCCTCTGTTACCTCAGGCACAAAAATTAGATTCTGAGCACTTCAGGAACAGGGAAATATCTAGTATATCTGAATGTACAGTGGGGGAAATAAGTATTTGATCCCTTGCTGATTTTGTAAGTTTGCCCACTGACAAAGACATGAGCAGCCCATAATTGAAGGGTAGGTTATTGGTAACAGTGAGAGATAGCACATCACAAATTAAATCCGGAAAATCACATTGTGGAAAGTATATGAATTTATTTGCATTCTGCAGAGGGAAATAAGTATTTAATCCCTCTGGCAAACAAGACCTAATACTTGGTGGCAAAACCCTTGTTGGCAAGCACAGCGGTCAGACGTCTTCTGTAGTTGATGATGAGGTTTGCACACGTCAGGAGGAATTTTGGTCCACTCCTCTTTGCAGATCATCTCTAAATCATTAAGAGTTCTGGGCTGTCGCTTGGCAACTCGCAGCTTCAGCTCCCTCCATAAGTTTTCAATGGGATTAAGGTCTGGTGACTGGCTAGGCCACTCCATGACCCTAATGTGCTTCTTCCTGAGCCACTCCTTTATTGCCTTGGCTGTATGTTTTGGGTCATTGTCGTGCTGGAAGACCCAGCCACGACCCATTTTTAAGGCCCTGGCGGAGGGAAGGAGGTTGTCACTCAGAATTGTACGGTACATGGCCCCATTCATTCTCCCATTGATGCGGTGAAGTAGTCCTGTGCCCTTAGCAGAGAAACACCCCCAAAACATAACATTTCCACCTCCATGCTTGACAGTGGGGACGGTGTTCTTTGGGTCATAGGCAGCATTTCTCTTCCTCCAAACACGGCGAGTTGAGTTCATGCCAAAGAGCTCAATTTTGTCTCATCTGACCACAGCACCTTCTCCCAATCACTCTCGGCATCATCCAGGTGTTCACTGGCAAACTTCAGACGGGCCGTCACTTGTGCCTTCCGGAGCAGGGGGACCTTGCGGGCACTGCAGGATTGCAATCCGTTATGTCGTAATGTGTTACCAATGGTTTTCGTGGTGACAGTGGTCCCAGCTGCCTTGAGATCATTGACAAGTTCCCCCCTTGTAGTTGTAGGCTGATTTCTAACCTTCCTCATGATCAAGGATACCCCACGAGGTGAGATTTTGCGTGGAGCCCCAGATCTTTGTCGATTGACAGTCATTTTGTACTTCTTCCATTTTCTTACTATGGCACCAACAGTTGTCTCCTTCTCGCCCAGCGTCTTACTGATGGTTTTGTAGCCCATTCCAGCCTTGTGCAGGTGTATGATCTTGTCCCTGACATCTGTTTTTAATTATATCTTCTTATAGACCTCTTTCTGACTCTGTCATACGGGGGACTAAAGGTACTTATTTCATATAACAGATTCTGTATAGTTTCTCTGACCTCCATTGTCACCCAATCATAAGGGGGTGGCATTAGGAGCTGTAATTGAAAACTAATTCCCATAATTACTGCTTTCTGTTTGTTTTCTGGATCTAGATATACTCTGGGCCATTTATGTTCCCACAGAAATCTTATTAAACATCTGTCTAAGTTTCTGCAAAGACTGAGTGTCACTTGTATATGATCTACCTTGTAGGCTAAATGTAAGGTAAAGAGAAGATAGAATCAATAAAAATAAAGACAGAGATAGGTTTAGATAGATAGATACATTTTATTTCTTACCCAAACACAGGTCTTCAAGTTGATACAAATACAGACATCAGATTCTGGTTTCAGCCGCACAGGGCTTCGCCGTCTGACAGAAGCTTTGGAGAGGACTCTCAAACTAAGCCAAAATCTGCCATCTTTTATACTCTATCCTCTCCATAGAAGTGAATGGTGAGAAACCTTGCTCCTAATCTTTCTCACTTTCTGAGATCATACTTTCCCACGCGATCTGCTATCTGATGTGCCCACCTCCTTCCGTTCTCAGCTACTGCTAATTATCAACATGTTTTGGGAAGCGTTGAGATAACAGTTTCACATCTTCCGGCTGCAATACTTTTCATACTTTTCATACCTTTCATACCATTTCATGAACTCTGTATTACCTCTGTATCATTGTATACCAAAACTAATAAGCTCCATTTTATTCATCTGATCTTTCATTACAGGTGCTATATTTGATTTAAAAGTTGTACCAATTTGTGGCAGGACTCATTGTTCAGACCTGCTTTTTGCAGATTCTCAAATATTAAATCATTTCAGTACTTTTTAGCAGTTTAGGCTGTTTAAGGTATGTAAATTGACCCACCACTATTCCAGTGGATGGATCCCAAGCGGGGACACATATTAACTTACAGGAAATGCAAGTCCTTGCTCAGCCAGTCATAGATTTTTAAACCTAGCTGGTATTTTTACAGCCTGAGTCCTAAAATCTGGCCTTCCACCCTTCCGGTGGGCATCCAGTGAGGGCCTCTTGCTGTAGTATAATTATACATTCCCCACTTGTCACCCCCTCTGGAGAGGGGTGACACAAAGCTCGTCAAGCTCGTCATCATCCATTCCAGAAGGTGGCAAGCTATCAAACGAGAGGGGGAGTTTTGCTCTTATGCATTGCTAGCAGATATTATGCCAGACAGAAAACTTCATTCGTAGGTGGTATATTTTTGGGCATATGGAATTTCCTTTATATTACCCAAACCCTTGGGCTTAATCTTGATGTTACCCCTCTTGAGGCGTACTCAAACCTGTAGTGAGAGAGGTTTTATGATTGGAACAAAACCATGAGTTCATCTACAAAATCCCATAAAATATAGGTATGCGGGTAATAGCAATTTCAGGTGGATCATACTAATAAACACTTTCAGGTCTTTCTATGGCTTCTATTGTATCTGTAGCATAGTGCATGGGGAGATAATCCAATGTATCTGTCTCAGTGGTCCTTGGAAGGAATAATGGTTTGATTAAGCATTGTTATGGGCTCAACAAATAGTACTCTGATTGCAGGCTGTTTAAGGTTGTAGGTATTCAGAATCCTTAAACAGGTCGGGATTCCTGGACCTTACTAGTACTCATCATTGGTATCCAATCATGAGCACTAATAAGTGGATAGCAAGTATGAGGTTGCCTCATACAGCAAAAATGGTCAATCCTAGGAAAATTTATATTAACCAAGGTCATGCATGGATCTTGACATATGCATAATGACCTGGAAGTATGGGAAGCATTGTATATATCCGTTACCCCTCTTGGAGCTTAGTCAAACCTACAGAAAGACATGCAGCTCAAGTAAGCCTACACCAAAGTTAAACAATTGCATAACAGGTTGATACTAACAGAGTTTACATCTACATTATGATATCTTAGCCAGTATAATGTTACCCTTGTATCTGAACAATATCGACTTCAATTTAAATTACATAAACAGAAATGACGGAGAAACTCGTGGAAAAACAATTAGAACAATTAAAGGAAATAATAGGAAAATAAAAATAAAACCTTTTCAATATCTAGACAGGATTATTGCTAAACTGAAAATAAAACATAATATGAATCTATAATGTCCATAAACAGCAACAGTAGTTCTCAAATTAAGTATCAGTTCAAAAGTTTCTTTCATCGAACATGGTCGAGACGGTGGAAGCGTTGAAGAATCTGGACGGAGTTCTGGAAGATCCAACAGGGCTGGGAAGTGGCCGGTCTTGAGATGGTTAGGCTGGTAACATCTGGTTCTGCGGCTGAGTAAACACGTATATCTTTCACATGTGGTCCAGTAGTTTGCAAGGTGTAAAGATTATTGCCACAACCTTGGGGGATCTAACATCATTTGGACCTTAAAGACGTACTTATGGTGTACAAATTGGGATCTTTCCATGTCTTTATTCTACCATCAACTTAAAATTAAATAAAAAAAATTGGAATTGGGATTTGGAATTGGGATTTGGAATTGGGATTTGCATAATATATCCCCACTTCTGGCTTGCATAATGTGCGAGACAGATTGGTAATTTTTAGAAAGACATGATCAAATAACAATGGTAAAGTATATGGAACAAAAGAGAAAAACAATTAAAATTTAGAGATGATGGTAAATGTTCAATTATTGATGTATGGAGGGCAATGCGTCGCCATTTATCGCCAATAGATATGGAATCTTCACCTACGATGACTACCATTCACCAAGGGTTGAGCCCTCAGCTGCAGGAGGCCAGCAGGACTTACGAGTTAGATGATTCAGAAAGAAGGGTAGAGGCCAAAGCTTTGTGTAACTCCAGCAAGTGGAGAGCCTATCTCTTTTGCTCATGGACCAATTGATGCATCTGTCGAAACTCACGCTGAATAATGTCTCGTTTCTCACACCAGGTAATGTTGGGGTCTGTGCATCTGTCTTTTAATTAAGCGATTCTTTGCTGCAACATAGCCTTCAGATCAGATACATTATCGGGTAGCTCTTCTTTGCTAGCAGTCGTCTCCTCCATCTGGGGAAAGGCAAAACTTAAACAGACCAGTAGTGCAATTTATGTGGTTAAGTTATTGAAAGAAGTCAGAATGCTAGGAGGCGGGTCGTGGGTATAAATGGGGTCCAGGAAGGAGGCATGGAAAAAAACAAAGCATTGAGAATGGAAAAAATTAAAAAAATTAAAAAAATTAAAAAAATTAAAAAAATTAAAAAAATTAAAAAAGCACCCTGAAGGGTGTAAGATAAAAATAGGCTTAATAATAAAAAAACAAAATATGATACATCTGAATTGCAGCAAGGCATATTCAGAAGGCAATGCCAGAAAAAGGTTCCTTGAAAAAGACAAATGAAAAAAACATTCAAAAGTGCAGACACCAGTGATTGACCTTCACATAGAGTTTAAGTAACCCTTTTCAATCAGACAAAGAAGTAGGAAGAAGCATATCGCTTCAAGACAAATCCACCACGCGGCAAGAGTTAGTTGAAGCAAGGTGTTAGTTAAATACACAAAGCATGAATTCCAGGACCGTTGCACCCAAATAATCTACACCAGTTTGTCTCACAATCACTCGCAGTGAAAGACAGACAGATAAAAAAAGCAATAGTTGGGGTTATTGTGATTACCTGTTGTAAATAGAAAGGAATTAAAAAGTGGAGTGCATAATTTTCCTTATTCATGTCCGAAAGCTTCACCAATTCTCTGTTCAAGAATACTACAAATTGTATGATCAGCGCAAAATGCTCCCCCAAATGGCCAGTTCAAGGGAATATTTCTCGCATTCATTCCATATAACAGATAATGGTTATTAAATATTTCTTCTTTCTTAGACAAGGAAATAATGAAAAGCTTTCAGATGTCACACATATCATAGAGAGATTTCAAAAATGAAGGCTTTATATTCATAAAAAACTAAAGAAGTAAATGTCACATCAATTTAAACAGCTTAATAGTTAAAGCAGAAAACATTTTAACAATGAGCAATATACAGCTTTTATTTAAAAGGGATCTCGTATAAAGTAAAATGGCATAAATAAGTCAGTTCAGGTATATATATATAAATAGACATAAAATGAATATCCTCTGGGGATCGCTCACCCCTGCAGTTGATAAGGACTCCCCAGGGAAGGTATGCATAGAAACAACTAAATAACTTGCTGACTCAGTTAGGTCATTTGTATGGTACCATAAATATACACTTGAAATTAAACCAGGAGAAATATAAAATAAAAACATGTTACCTGCAATAGAAACAGAAACATCACACCAACACATATACAGAGAAATGGTTTCTGGATACTAAATGAGGAGCTGAGTACTATGAGTAACTGTGAACTACAAAATCAGATCGGGTTCGGAATACGCCTAGTCATTATGGACGGGTGGGGTGGGCGATTTTGATTTCTGGGCCAATGTTGAACTGGCAGAAGACATTTAGATGCATAATGTCCAATTTGACGGCAACGGAAACATGTCACACTAGCACGGCGATAGGGACTAGATTGGGAATCCTGGTTTCCAGCTTTAAGGCCTCTGCGATTGTCAGCATACCTGAATTGGGGGTTATGTTTTTCATAATCTGGCAAATCAGGGTAAACACGAGGGCAAGTAGTAGGTGAACTGGAACTAAGGATAACAGGGTACCTAGTGCCATGAGGAGAGGAAAGCAAATATAGGGTGGACGGGGTGCTAGAACTAGAAGGTGTGGAGGGGCTGATCTTAGAGGACATCTTAGCCTTCAAATCAGCAATCTGCAACATTGTGAGATTCCTGTGCAAAACCTGGTCCCGGCGGACCTCTCTTTGCCTATTCTCAATTTGTTGCCTACAATAGTGAAGGACATGTTCCCGAACCTGTGGCCATTCCATGTGTTGTAAACCTATCGTCTTATCTAGGTTCTTCCTGACCTTAGAGGGTAAGGTCTGTTTAAGTAAGTAATAGAATACAGGGAGAGCATTGTCTGAGTCAAATCTTTCCTCAATCTCATCATGAAACAACTGCTGCATCCTAATTAGGTAAGCTTCAATCAGTTCTGACCCCACCTCCCATCGTTGTGAAGTGATGACGGAGAAATCTTTCTGGGCAGGGAAGGAAGTACGTATTTCTTGAAACAATTTTTCTTTAATCACTGTCAAGGGGGCACTATCATACTGATTCTCAGTCACAAGTTCAGCATAGCCTGCTTGTGTGAACAAATCAGTGATGCTAGCATGGGCGGTCCTGCCCAATATGGCCTTCATATTTCCTACTGAAAGAGCTGTCCCTAGAGTGGCCTGTTGTAGTTTTAGTAGCCACTTGTTCCCTCCTTTAGTAATATTCGGGAGTCGCAGAACAAGGTCATTCAGCTCAGTTGCAGACAGGGGAGTAGTAATATACTCTGTATGAGGAAGACCAGCTGACATTCTATTCAGCAGGGGGAAAAGATTTGCAGCTCGGGAAAAGTTTAGCACCCTCTCCCCAGGAGGGGGTGGTGTGAGGGTGATCATATTGATTAAAATATCCAATGGTGGAATTTCAGCAATGATCTAGAACGTAGGTAGATAACTGTGGGCTAGAGCAAATATACATGAAACCCAGGCCTAGAACCAGTGGTTTGAAGCCATAAGTTAAGGACGGGACAAAATAAGTATCAGTGATAGTTGTATAGTTGTATAATAGTGAAAATAAATTATATAATAATTTTTTTCAGAGCCGCTATAGAACCCGATTTTGAACACAGTCCTAGGACCAAGGTTTCAGAGAATACAGTAGAATTATGAAAAGAGCTAGGGGCGGTACGCCAATAGTTTACAAGAGCATGCGATACTCACGTGTCTTCTATTATACTCAAATTCTGTGTAGGAGGTCTAAAATATAAATGATCAGTCGGCATAAAGATCTACATACTAGTCGACATGCAGAGGAGAGGTATAGATAATTCATATTAAGATAAAGGTAAAGATAAGAATATACGCTAGTGTGTATGCAACTATGTACAGTGGGGGAAATAAGTATTTGATCCCTTGCTGATTTTGTAAGTTTGCCCACTGACAAAGACATGAGCAGCCCATAATTGAAGGGTAGGTTATTGGTAACAGTGAGAGATAGCACATCACAAATTAAATCCGGAAAATCACATTGTGGAAAGTATATGAATTTATTTGCATTCTGCAGAGGGAAATAAGTATTTAATCCCTCTGGCAAAGAAGACCTAATACTTGGTGGCAAAACCCTTGTTGGCAAGCACAGCGGTCAGACGTCTTCTGTAGTTGATGATGAGGTTTGCACACATGTCAGGAGGAATTTTGGTCCACTCCTCTTTGCAGATCATCTCTAAATCATTAAGAGTTCTGGGCTGTCGCTTGGCAACTCGCAGCTTCAGCTCCCTCCATAAGTTTTCAATGGGATTAAGGTCTGGTGACTGGCTAGGCCACTCCATGACCCTAATGTGCTTCTTCCTGAGCCACTCCTTTGTTGCCTTGGCTGTATGTTTTGGGTCATTGTCGTGCTGGAAGACCCAGCCACGACCCATTTTTAAGGCCCTGGCGGAGGGAAGGAGGTTGTCACTCAGAATTGTACGGTACATGGCCCCATCCATTCTCCCATTGATGCGGTGAAGTAGTCCTGTGCCCTTAGCAGAGAAACACCCCCAAAACATAACATTTCCACCTCCATGCTTGACAGTGGGGACGGTGTTCTTTGGGTCATAGGCAGCATTTCTCTTCCTCCAAACACGGCGAGTTGAGTTCATGCCAAAGAGCTCAATTTTTGTCTCATCTGACCACAGCACCGTCTCCCAATCACTCTCGGCATCATCCAGGTGTTCACTGGCAAACTTCAGACGGGCCGTCACATGTGCCTTCCAGAGCAGGGGGACCTTGCGGGCACTGCAGGATTGCAATCCGTTATGTCGTAATGTGTTACCAATGGTTTTCGTGGTGACAGTGGTCCCAGCTGCCTTGAGATCATTGACAAGTTCCCCCCTTGTAGTTGTAGGCTGATTTCTAACTTTCCTCATGATCAAGGATACCCCACGAGGTGAGATTTTGCGTGGAGCCCCAGATTTTTGTCGATTGACAGTCATTTTGTACTTCTTCCATTTTCTTACTATGGCACCAACAGTTGTCTCCTTCTCGCCCAGCGTCTTACTGATGGTTTTGTAGCCCATTCCAGCCTTGTGCAGGTGTATGATCTTGTCCCTGACATCCTTAGACAGCTCCTTGCTCTTGGCCATTTTGTAGAGGTTAGAGTCTGACTGATTCACTGAGTCTGTGGACAGGTGTCTTTCATACAGGT